>NC_140769.1:6425833-7025833 GCF_044657685.1 Stegodyphus dumicola | reverse complement strand
TTTCAATGCTCAATTTTCTATGGATATCTACAGTGTGTGTAGAAAGTGTAGTATATAATAATTAATGGTAAGTGTTATTGTCCAAAAATGCCTCGTTTATAAAAAACTATCGACTTATACAATATTCACAATAAGTAATTAAATACGGATAATGAAATATACTTTAATATTTCCATGTGAAATTTACATGAAAATAAATGCATGCATAAATGAGACATTTACAAAAGCATTAAAAAGAAATAAAATTCATCATCTTGGGTGTGAAAGATATTCGTGTATTACACATAATGTTGAATAGTTTAAGATAATCTTTAGCGTGAATAACGGCTTCGAGTGTCCTTGGCATTGATTAAATCAAATTTGCTGCTACTGAGCTAGATATATGGACTCCCATTCTTGTTTAAGAGCAGTTATTAACTCATTTTTATTAGCAATGTGCTTGGATTTAACATTTTTAACAAGCGTCTCCCATAAATTTTCAATGGGATTGAGGTCGGGTGACTGAGAAGGGAATTTCATAAACATTGGGGGTGTTGTAATCGCCCCAGAGAGAGCCGTGAGAAGTAAGCGGGCGTAACCGGTAGGCGGAAGTGACGTCACAGAAAATAGGCATGGTCTCCGCCATTTTGGATCACGTGAGTGCTGAAAGTGACATAGGTGGATGAGAGGACGTAGGCGTCATCAAAATTTCGTTGTTATTCTATGGCAACGACCCTACTATTCAAAATTTTTATTTTTTGTGGCAACGACAATATTTGTTTATGTTTATAGCAACGAGCTCTTAAACCACGTGTTTGGAATGATGTCAGTTTTTAATTTATTATTTTTAATTATTTAACACGTGATTAATATTAATTATTATGTACGTCATTAATTTTAATTATTTTATCTTTTAAATTAGGAACTATTGTTTTTAATTTTTTATTACATCATTAATTATTCAATCCATTATTATTTTATTTTAGTATAGTAATTTAATGAATAACTTTTACATCATTGTGCGATTTTTAAAAATAACGAACTTGCCATCTCTTGCACGGGAGAAAAGAGCGTTATCTCTAAGCTACCCCTTCGTGTTATCAAACTTGTTATTTCACCTTGTCCACCATAATGTCACTTAAGCCCCGTTCACATGCAACACTCCTTCGCACAGCTGCCGTTAGCAAGGGGAGAAAAAGGAGACATGAAAGAGTTTCGTCTTTAGGACCCGTTCAGAAGACCACCGTCTTCCTTCCCCTTTACACCTAAAGCCTCTGTGAACAATCACGTCTCCGAATTGGCAGATTTCTAATACTGTTTGCACATTTTTAACGTGGTTTACTGTTATTAATTTTGTAATCTGTACTTTCGCAACTGGTACCTGAACTTTCGTAATGGTTCCTGAAAAATATATGCTTTTTAATTATTATTATTATTTTATATGCTGTTATTTAGTTCACTCTTGGTGCTTGTCGCTATGGTTAAAAGATGGTAATGGATTTTTAAACTGCTTCCCGATAAAATATAGAACTCAAACTTTGTACATACACTGCTTGTGAATGTGGTGTCACGCTTTTGATTTTTAGAGGATTAGATTTTTTTCAAATTTAAAGTTGAAACGACTTTTGCAAATATTAACAAATAAACTGAGAATCTCAGAGTATTATAGTTTGCACCATAACACACTGTGGAAGAAAAAAAATTTAAATGAAATTTTTAGCGTAATTTAAAAAAAAAAATATTTTGGGAGAATTTTTGAAAATTGTTCATATTTTTAGACTTTTTGACGCCCATTAATTTTAAAATTTCATATCTAAAAATATATCGGTTACAAACTTCTGACATTTTCACAGCTTATAAAACAAACTTTCGCATTTAAAAAAAATGATAAAGGAAATTAATCGGATGATTTTTTTTTACTTTTTTGAAAGATATGCAATAAAGCAGAATGGGAAATATTGGTTCTTCTTGGGCATCAATTCGAAACATCGGTTTCAAAGTAATAATCTCATTATACCACACTATTTTTATGACATTATTTATGCTATATAAGTTGTTATTATTACCAGTTGTTAGTTCAGCGTGAGATTGGAGATATTTCTGAGTTAACTTTCTCTTAAGATGCGTTTTGCATTCCGTTGTGTTTAACGTTCTTATTAGATTGAAGCATAACTACTGATTATACTTAGTGATATTCTAAACACTTGTACGAGTATTTCTGTGGAAAATTCCAGAACTTTGAAGTGTTTATGATGATAAAATAAATTTAATTAAGCTATCGTCGCATTTGAGTGAAATGACAATCATTTACGAACTATTATCAATCTATTACAAACCCGTACGCACGCAACAATATTATAATTAATTAATGTATTAAAGTTGTTTTGAACGTATTTTACAAAACAAAAACAGGTAAATAAGAATTCTGCATACGTTTTATGAGTTTTTGCAATTTTTCTGGCCACATAAGGTTTTAAAAAAAGGTTTGTAATTTATGTTTATACTATTTACCAATTGAATAAATAGCACTAGGTTTGATTTATATACATATGTGCGTATCGAAATTCAGTAATAAAATTTTAAAGATTTGAAATGATTAAATATCTATTTAGACAGTTTGTATTCTTTAAACTGCAAATGCAAACTGAGAAACCTTTTGCACTTTTTTCAATAAATCCTTTTACTTAAAGTCCTAAAACATATACAGGTATGGACTAAATTTTTTATTATTTTTACTGCTTATATAAAATTATATACTTTATAGAAACAAGGATGGGTTTTGCAAAATACTGAAAGGAAAAAATTATTTGAAATGAAAATGTGACTGAGATCATATTTGTTTTAAAGATTTTAGATAAAAGTGTATTTTCCCCCCTCAGAAACTAATTCATTAATTGCAAAATCATTCCTTGGAAGTTATTAAGAACACTCTAATAAATAGAATAAAAAACTGGGGGAGACATTGAAAATTGTAGAAGAAAGACATTTTAACTGTAAAATTTTTCTTCAAAAATTTAAATTAAAAAAATACTAGCAAAAACGCTTTTTCAGCTTAAAATTATTTTGTCTCACAAAACTATTTAATAATATTCATAAAAAGTAGATGAAAATGCTTAAATTTTTTTTTAAAAAATCATTCAAAAGATACTGAGTCCCTTTTCGCGTTGAAGCCTATATGCACTTGTCTTAACTTTAGCTTTAATTTGAACGATATTTCTAGAATACCTAGCATCAGATAACCTTGTCTGTATTTGTCTATAATTTCCGTATCTTGTACAGTTCTATCTAATTTTTGGGGGATGCTATCACATCCCCAGACATTTATCAGCGCGATTATTTCGCTGACAGTCCAGCGAGCAGTAACTAAAATTAAGTGAATCGCGCAATATGGTGCGGGAAATCTCCCCATTTGCCCTGCTCCCGAGAGGTAAGGAACATTCAACCAAGTTCTACCTCCAATTCGGCGAGGCAGTTAATGCTTGTCCCATGTGAACGGGACACGTTGGAAGAACCGGTTTTCGCTACCGGTCGAATCTGCTCTTGTGAACGGGGCTTAGGAAGGATTGCGCATGCGCGAACCTGCTTTGACATGAAAACCGCGTTACACATTTGTTTTTCCACGACGGCGAAGAAATACAATTTTGATGACCAATCATATTCTTCCTTAAAACGGAGAAGGATTTCTTTTGGCTTTCTAAATCATTCTGTTCTTTGCTGTTTTAAATGTAAGACTTCCCCACAGTTTAATTTTATTATTAGGATATTTTTAATTGTTTTCTTTTTCTTCTCATTCTTACTAAAGTTAATTTATTAATTTTTCATTCCCCTTTTTTTTTTCTTTTCCAAACATAAATCTTATTTTTAACTTTCGCAGGTTTAAAGGTTAATTTATTTAAATTAACCTTTATTTCTACAAATTTTTTGTATTACATTTAATTTACATTTTCTTTTTACTTTTTATTTTGCAAAAGTTTTTTTAAATTTATTCTTTTTCGTATTTTTACTTTAATTTTGTTTTATATTTAACTTTCTTTTTGGTTTTACAAAAGTAATATTTATTTTTAAGAATTTAATTTTTCCTTTTTACTTTTTTATTTTGCAAAAGTTTTTTTCCAAATTTATACCTTTTTGTATTTTTACTTTAATTTTTTTAATTATTTTTTTTTACAAAAGTAATATTTATTTTTACAAATTTAATTTTTCTTTTTCGCTTTTTATTTAAAAAAAGTTGTTACTACATTTTTAACTTTATTTTTTTACAAAAGTAATATTTATTTTCAGAAGGTGTTTTTTTTTCCAGTTTTTTTTGTACACAAATGCAGTTTTTTTTTTTTTTTTTTTTTTTTTTTTTCCTTAATGTATTTTACTTCCAAACGGAAATTTTAATTTTTTTCTTTCCTTTCAATTTTTTTTAACATTTATATTTTACCCTTAAATTCCCCCCTCCTTGTTTTAAATAGAACATGATGTTACATCTCCATTTCTCCAAAAGTAAATTTACATACATTTCTCTGTCTATAAATTTTAAACTGGAGTTTACATGCATATAACTTCACTCTGACGGATAACATTTTCGGTAACTTTAAACCAATACGCACAATGTTCATTCTATATAGTTTAACTGAAATACTACATTTCTTACTTTTTATACTACTGAATTGGAGATACTCAGAATTTTCTCTTTTAATGTATTGTACTAACTATTAATGACTGTATTAACTTTATGAAATACTATGCAAAACAATACGAATTCTCTTTCACACATTTTACTTTTATTCAAAAGATTCATCAAACTGTGTCGAAGAAATGTAAATTTTACACTTTCCATTTACAAATTTCTCCTCATATTTAACTTTTATCCTGGTTTTAAAACATATTCATGGTACGTTTCTGATTTCTTTTTCCCAAAAATAAATACAGACAAGTTTTGTTATTGCAAGACCTACTGACTTTGAACAAATCTTATAAGGAATAATAAATTTTCATGGTATGAGGCCCACTAAAACCAATACATAGGGCATTTCTACCCAGTTTAGTTTAGATATATAGCAATAGTACTTCATTTCTTATTATTTTACTCTACAGACATTTGTACGTATTTATTCAGAACACTCCTTTTTATTCAGTAGTAAGATTAATTTATACTACTAGCAGAAATGTTGTTAACTCTTTGAAATATTTTACAAAAATATCTTGTATTTTTTTGCACACATCCTACTTAAATCACCAAACATACACTGAACCTTGATTTTTCCTTTAACCGTCACTCGGATTCTTAATATGATTTCACCATTTACCGCATAACTTTGTAAACAATACATATATTTGAACTTATCACAGTATTACTCTCTTAAGAAGGTACAGAAGATTGAATTATTTTTAACTACAGAGAAGAATATCCACATTGTAACGTATTATTTTAAATTTGAGTTTTAACGTATTATTTTAAATTTGAGTCACTTTTGTGAAGGAGAACTCAAAGTCTATAATACACACGGTACATACATTAATAATTCACTGTAATTCAACCATGGAAATGAAACTTTGTCGCTTTTTTCCCAACTTAGTGTACAAAAATTTGTTAACTTGAAATATTTTTTTTCAACCACTAACCATGATTATTAATTATTGCTGAGTCATATCTTTTTAACGTATTCATTGTAACTTAACTGTTAACCAGAGAACAGGGGCTCCATTACCTAGCTGACATGATGTCTGCCTTACACGGATTAAAGCCCCTGCCTCCAGAAGCTATTTATTATGACTAAGCAGAATAAGTTTACAGTGGCATACAAGGCCTTCAAGAACACAAGAACATAAGTAACATAGTCATAAAAGACCCTAAAGAAAGCATGTTACAAGTAGTACCTATAGCATTCAAACAATAAACCGAGTATACTTTCATAATTTGTACTGAAAATACGAAATACTTTCAAAACTGAGTCCAACTAATTTAAATAAAAACTATAGTACAAACAAAATATAATACATCCATTACTGCATTATACACAATTAATATCAATTAGATTCACAAATTCAAGAAGAACAATTCAATTTAGGAAAAAAAAATGCATAAAGATAAACTAAGACAATAATAAACTGCCAAATAAAATTTTTTCATATGAATTCAGAATTAAGAACCAATAACTATGATACCTGAACAATATTATCATAAAATACACTGAACCTGAGATATTATTACAATGCAAAACATAAATTTGGTTTAAAAACAAAACCACTCCAAGTAATATAAAAACTCTACATCAGGTTTGCTGGCGACGCGATAGAAATACAGTACAAGAATAATGCCAACATAAATATATGAAAAATTCCGATTCCAAAAACCACATACATTCAAAAATAAGTCAAAGAAAATTATTATAAAATACTGCCTTAAATGCACATTTTACAATAGAGAACTCAAGTAAAACCAATAAAATTCACAAAAACAGGTCAACTATTCAATTCAGAAAAGTGCAAAAAGGTATATAAAATAATTATTCTAGATTAGGTTTGCTGGCATCGCTAAGACAAATGCAATACTAGAAAAATGCCGACACAAAATTTTACAGAATTTCAAAATCAAAAACAAAATGCATTCAAGATTAAAGTAAAGAAAATTAATATAAAATAACTATCATGAATGCAAATTTTTATAATAGAATGCACAATTAATGCCTATCAAATTCACCAAAGTGAATCAATTCAATTACAAAAGAACGCATTAAAATATGCAAAATAATAAAATTGTCACAAAAATTTTCAGTTAAATTTAATTAACAATTACAAAACTAATAAGCTACAATTAACTGTTACAATTTATAAGAGCATAGATGCATTCAATGTCAGATACGTCTGTTCTACGTAAAACCACTTCTAATTTTAAATCAGTAACATAAGTAGTGGAAACAACAAAACTGAACAATAATAAGCATCAAACACACAAAGTTAAACAATTACCATTATACAGTAAAAATCTAACAGTTGCTGAAAGTCAATTACTCACTCCCAATAGAGATGATCTGAGAGAATTATTTACAGAAAAATTTAATTCCTGACAGAAAAGCATAATTTCCTTAAATTTCTTACTCTCACTAGAGTTTTTTAATATCATTTCAGCCCATTTTGGCCTGTGTTGATCTAAAGGTTTATTCAAGTGAAGGTTTTTAGTAAATGGACAGTGAAAGATAAAGTGTTCAGGGTCTCCCAACTCCCCGCAAGAACAAAGCTCAGTCGTACGTAGTCCAAATCGAAAGAGATATGTATTAAAAGGTCCATGACCAGTGAAAAATTGAGTATAAAAATTCGATGTGCTTCTTTGACTGAGTGAAACTTTTGGAAAGAAAGAGAAGACTCGTCTTCCTGTGGAGTCATTAGTCCATCTTTCCTGCCATTTCACAAGCAGTGTATTTAAAGTCTCGCTCTTAATTATTATTCAAGTGTGAAAAAGGCAATTTCGTTGGATTTTCAATTCCGTTGATATCATTAGCAGCCCATTTAGATAAAGTATCTGCTTCTTCGTTGCCCAGTATGCCAACATGAGCTGGCACCCAGGTAAGAAGTGGTCTTTCAGATGAATTAAATCTTAGCAATTTCTCTTGAATAACTTGTACAATCGGATTTCTATTCGTAATGTCTGAGATAGCCTGCAGACTAGATAATGAATCACTGAAGATCTTAGTCTTGCCCAATAGATTTCTTTTAACATAAGTGAGAGCAGCGTTTATCGCTAAAAGTTCTGCCTGAAAAACAGTATTTCTGAAAGATACCCATATTTCACATTGACAATAATTTATTTAGCACTGAACTCTTACAGACTTTTGAGAACGAAATTTAATTTATCATGCCTTACAAAAAAACTCCTACATAGTTATGATACATTACACGAAGTATTGAGTAGAGTTCCAAATAATGATCCTAGTAATTAACTTAAAAGGCCTAACACAGTTATTTTAAGATAGAAGTTTCAAACTAACATTGCTTAGTAATAAACTTTTACAGCTTTTTTGACATTTAACTTCTCAAAGATTGTAAATAAAATTACACACAAATAATTATACAAAATAGATAATAATGACAGAAACTCCATATAATGATCTACTATAGTCACCAACTTAAAAAAATTTAACGCATTTTAATATGACTATTTTAATAAAACATTTGAGCCACACAATCCTGCGCACATGTATAACATTTTTATTTATCATGCGCATGATACACAATAAGTAAATAAAATACATTTCTCTTTTAACCGGCTGTACTCTTAAGAAAAGATGCAGTATGGAATGCTTACAACCACTCGGTGCCACAGTTCCTCATTTCCCCCATGGACCTTATAAGAAATAGACTAACCCATACGGGTTTTCTCCCTCGTCTGAGGCGTTGCCGGCTGTCACCTTGATCACATCCGGAGGAGTAGGGACGACCTGCAGAAATTTAACATTTGTTGCCTATTGCAGCGTGTATAATTGTCAAGAAAAAGCTGGTTGTAGCGCCTCATTACACAAATTAGAATTTCTACATATTTTTATTTTTGAAATTGAGATTGATTTTTAAAAATCTAGCATATTTATCAAACATAATTAACGTTCCAAATAATTATAAAACTATTGCATGCTTTCAAGGCTGGATATTTTTTTAGCTTTTCCTATGCTGTAAGAAATTTGTAACTATTTCTTTTAGAAAACTATATTTTAAATCTGAACTAATAGAAAATTTCAAACAAGCAGTTTTCTCTTGCAATTTTTATGCTTTTTATTGGTGTAAATAAGTAAAAAGTACTAAAATATTTAAAAACGAATTTTTGAAAGTTTTGTTTAAAATTCTAAATTGTGCTGCTTTTTTAAAATTATAGATGAGTATTATAGCACAATTTCTATAAAGGAATTTTATTTCAATTATATTTCATAATACATAGTGATAAACACTTTTGACTCCATAAAAGTTTTTATACATTTAATTCTAATATTAAAATTGTATTTAACCGTAATAATTAATTTTGCTTGTATTTTATAGTGATTATTTTTTTATTTCTTTTTAGTTCTGCATAAGATTTTTTTTTATTTACTGTAAATTTAATTTATTAGCCCAAAGCGGCGGTAGCCTAGAAAGGCTGTTAGTTTCGAAGCGGCATTTTGCGCTGTTTTACTATATGTGTCCGTGTCTCCTTGCAAATTGTTGTTACCAAATATTATCGCCCTGTATTGTATGTAAAGAAATTAAATAATGGAGATAATATAATCTGCATGAATACATGTATGTTTCTTTCACTGTGACTGAATAATGTAATCCTCCACCCGAACCCGAGTTTTATTCCCAGTGCGAAAATTCTAAAGATATGCTCTTTTCAAATGTATGTGGTTTACGGGCGAAGAACATGATATTCAATAAATATAGGTTACATACAAAACTTTAAAAAAAAAAAAAAAAAAAAAAGGTTACTTTTGGGCGTAATATAAAATCTGAGTGCTTCTAAATTTTATTTTATCTTTTTTTTCCCCCTTCATTACGCTCAGAAAATTTTATGCTCCGAATTTTATGAATTATTAAAATAATTAATCCACTTTAATGTTAATAATTTAATGATCACATAATCAAATAAATATGATCGTTTTGTAATGTTATTATTGTTTGGAAAATCACTGCCTGAAAATGTTCATTAAATTTAAAAAAAAAAAAAAAATGATCAGATCTTGTTTAATTTTACCTTATTTATTTCAAAGCATCACGTACTATCAATCTTATTTAATTTTACTTTCTTTAAACGCAAAATTAAGTTCATAAATTTTGTTCATAGAGTTTTTACCTTTTACCAAAGTAAAGATGTTCGTACAAGAATTACGCGTGAAAAAAATGCGGGGAATTCAGTAAAAAGTGCTTTAGTGAGATGTATTAAATCCTATTTGGAAAAAACTGTGGCTTTCATAATCTCATCACTATACAACGTACCACATTTTAATAATTAAAAAGAGTTATGTGATACAAACGCCATAGGTTTCAGTGTTAAAGTAAACCAGATCGTCCCTACTCTTTCTTGCCGACATGTCGGTGACGCGCGCCCCGCCCATTGGGTTAGTCTATCTCTTATAAGGTCCATGATTTCCCCACGCATTGATCAAAACATACATGTACTTTAAAATCAGTTAAACAAATTCAAATACAAGTATTCAAACAGGAATACTTCACAAATTAGATAAAAGATAGGTATACGATGAACTTAAGTGATTAATACAGAAAAGCATGTAAGGACCAAGAAAGAAAAATGTATTCGTGGAAAACTTTTTAAGATAAACTTGCTCTATTTTTGCACAGCCGGTAGTCATTTCTGTATTTCGTTTTCTTCCACACCATTCGCCTCCAAAAAAATATTCAACGGAAGTTACGATTCCAAGCAAACAGACTTAACTTGTGTGCAGAATTTTTTCTTGGGCGCTAGTCAAATGAATGGTGTCCAATTTTGCAATCGGTATTGCGACGGCCAGAGGCGTAGCTAGGGTTTTCAGCGCTCGGGGACAACTGAAGATTTTGCGCCCATTTCTGTGTGCCAAGAATGGAAAACATTTCATTCTAAAATTTCGTAACATCAATTTGGCGCCACCTGAATGCTGCCCTCGGGGACAGATGTCCCCCCTTGCCCTACCGTAGCTACGCCACTGGCGACCACCGTTAGCAAATAAGACGCATTTTATGGATGCCGGATATGACAGCTACTAACCACTGTGAAGCATTTAGTAGATGCTGGATATTGCAGGTACTAGTCGAGAAAGAGTTACGACTGCAGTCTTAAGACCGCTTTTATAAGGCCATTTAAGAGAAAGCATCAAAAGAAAAATGACGAAACATTAATGTATTGTAATTTGACTTTGTCTGTATTTAAAATATTAGATAAATTCAGTTTATAAAACAAGTGTTTAGTTTGTGTAAAAATATAAAAATTCAATATCTGCTTTTATTAATTTTTAGTTTCTGAATTAAATAATAATAAGGCTTGAATGGTTTATATAGTGCAAGGCAGAATTTTGCTTATTTGAGACAACCTGAATTTTGACCAAATTTTTTTGGCAGTATACGGAGGCTGTCCGCATATTTTTTTAGATGATTTTCATTGTATTTACAGAAATATTTTACCTGAAATTTTTGTGTTGTGAATGTACCATTTGATAACTCTTATTTTTCACTATCTTTCTTCACCGTAATTTCCAAGACATAAAATACGTAAATCCAACCCTGTAGACAGGAATATCTTCGAGGGGCTACAAATAAATCCAGAGCATAAATTATCTTTGCTGTATTTCGCTTTTTGTAATATTAAGGAGGAACTTCAACTAAACAAAAACAATCCATGAGGAAAATTCGACTTTCTCTCAGTAGTATGCAAACTTTTAAAATTTGACTTTCTGAACTGAAATCATCTCAACTGTTATTGCCGCGAATGACTCACAATGTGTCCGTCTCTCTCTATATTATAATGTCACGCGGACTCATCATGCAAAAACTCGCCATGTACATACATCACAGGCATGAGAAAAGTCGTTTCCGAGTCCTGAAATAAAGTACTTGATAGTGAGGTGGCGCCATCTATCGGGCATCTGAGTATTTACTAGAAAGTTCAATTTCCAAAATTCATTGTAGAATATTAAAATTCTGCTTTAATCATCATTTCTACCATAGCAAGAGCAAGTAAGACTTTTTTTTGAGGAGAATAGATCTTCTTGCGCTCCTCCGAAAATTCGATGAATTTAGAAACGAATAGCCAAAGAGTTTCATCCATTTGGAAATCAAATTTCGGGTGTTTCATCGAAACTGAATATTTTTTTCTTCGCGAAAGTCTGTTCGCATCCAGCCGGTTTTTCGAAGCAAAGAGTGTTATATCTAATTGAAGAGGCTCCGGCAGATTTATTCGGCATCGGGATAGGTTTGCAACTTGGGAATTTTTAGACGAAATTCACATAAATTGGGAAAGCTTCGTGATCCAATTTCCAATAAACATGATTTCTTCTTTGGGAAACTTACAAGCGAAGTGATACTGTCTATATTTAAGACGTCCATGGCCATATCGTTGACAACGAAAAAACATCATAGTACTCCGATATCTTATATATAGTGCTCCGATACACTCAGGTCGAGAATTGCTTTCTTCTTACAAATATTTCTCCTTTGTAGATTCTCTTCAAAGAGACAAAAAATACATTAAGTTTCAGCTCCGTACCTTTTCGGATTTCTTAGTGAACAGAGAGACTTAGGAAAGCCTTCTTGGCAGAGTTCGGCTGTAACTTCTTTCGCATTCATGTTTAAGTTTTAAAGGCGTTTGATCCTTCGTGTTAGCGGTAAAGTCACCGAACACTGGTAGTTCGGGTCGAGGTTCGAATCCCGCGAACGGGCTGCCTACATGGGCGTTTTCGTGGTTTTCCCCATGTGTAACGTGTATACGAGCCAGTTTCTCTTAGAACGTCCTACACGAAGGCATCTCTTGCCACAGGCAGATAGATAGCCCTCGAGGCTTTGCCGTAATCACAATCACGTCACATCACATCCTTCGTGTGCTAAACTGTATTTCGTTTTTCAAGAACACGGCCAGCGCGAGATCTCGATTTTTGGCAGAGTCAAAACAATATTAATTTTGTCTCTGGTAAAAGTTCCGGTATAATTATTTACTTCATACTTAGTAAATAATCCTCTTATGTCTTCCCGTGTTACTTACAGCGTAGGGCAGATAAGCGGAGCTAATCTTTGTTTCTCTAAGCTGGAAAAGAGACAGATCTTGTTGTTGTTGCTAATGCTCCACTTGTCTGACCTATCGTCAGCCCACGCTGAAATACCTCGTAGCAAGGAGCACAAGTTTACGCCTGTTGTTGGCAACAGCGTTGAGTACCTTACAGGTGACAGAGCGATTTACTTCAGTTCCGCCCCCAATTTTAATGGAGAGCACCCCGGTGGAGTGTCCGAGGGTCTCTCACCCAATTTTCCCCTACCTTCAACCTCTCGAGAGGACTTTCGGTTCGCCATACATTTAGAGTGCCCCCATGCCGCACGATCACTATACATTTACAAACGTCCATGTTTTCTCCGGAATTCGAACCCGATCCCTTCAGGGTGGCAGTTAGCGACGCTAACCACTTGGGCGTCGAAAGATCTTGTTCATTCATCATAAACGAAGAATTCCTAATCAGATTTTCGTCAAAGGTTTGCAGTGGTCTTCCAGTTTGCAGCTTCGCTTGTAAATCCTCGACCTTTTGAAGGGAACGAAAAACCGTAAAACCTCCACCTTCATTCTTACGGTAACCAAATGATGCAAAACTGCAAAAGATTGGTTGACTTGAGAAGGTAGATATGTAGTACTCTTGATGATTTACCAAAAGCACGAGGCAGGGAACGTTCACGCAAGAAGTCTCTCTCGACTGTTGGCCTTATCCGTATCCGTTCAAATATAGCCGATATATCGCGCGACGTTTCAAGCTTCTGAAAAGAGGCCCTGAGACAATAGAGACCAGTGAATTAGAGGTCAGAGTTGAGAAGGCATCACCATGCATCACAAGGCCAAACAAAAGTCAGAAGTCAAACAACTGAATCGATTCCACGGAGCAGTAAGGAGGAAAAACTGGAATACATGTTTGAAAACATACATGTCTGTTTGTTTGAGTATGAAAGCAAACAGAGACAAGTCATGAAAAATTATACATGAAGAATTTTGGATAATCAGGTTCAGTACACACGCTTACATACAAGAACAGTATAACAAAATACAAATACTACATACATAGGAATACATATAAATAAAATTAACTGATAATAATAAGTATAATTGTATGAAGTGACATTTCAAGAAATTAAATAATGAAGAATCTGCATGAATGTATGTATGTTTTTCGCATTGTGATAAAACAACGATACCTAGAGCCATCCAATTTTGGATGACGTAATCTTCCATAGAATATGGCATGTGAAAGCCCTACCACATAGAATTTACCCTAAGTCTGTACGTAAAAGCCCCCTGAATGAGTTGTCTAAATAAGCAGCATCTTCGGAATGTCATGGAGCATCTGTGGGTTGATGCAATCAGTATCATTAACTCGGCTACGGTCAGCGGGTCGCCGGAATTACCAACGTTCGTCTGAGCTTTCAGCAGTTATTGAGTTTTCAATTACTACAAGCGCAGAATTGAGCTTTCTGTTAAATCCCCTGATGTTTATAGTATTCCTTGTGCAGCTATCTTGCACTAAAGAGCTTCTTACCTTCTAAGGCTAGAAAATAAACTGTCTGCGGTATTTTTCGCCTCAGGTATTTGCTTTTTGCAGCAAATTTCAAGGCTGAGGTCACTTTTTGTTTTAAGTTTAGTTTCCTAAAGTGGTTCATTGGGCAGGAGAATAGGAAATGCTCAGGGTCTCCCCTTTCGACACATACACGCACAAGAAAAAAACATTAATACAGTATTTCTTTCATAGAAGTATGTGGGAAAGGGGTTGCGACCATTGATGAACCACGTCAGTTGTTTTAGGAGTGGGCTTAGGGAGGGGGACTTCATTGTCGAGGTCGAGCTTATATCACCGATTCTGCCATAATTCTTTTATGAGAATTCCTAGCTGCAGCTTAAGGTGGGAGGCTGGTCATGGAATGCAAACGTCGATTCCCTGTGCTGCCTCCTTTGTCAAAGCGTCTGCTTCTTCACTGCCTTTGTGACCAACATGAGCTGTTATCTAAATCAGGAGTTCTCAATTGGTGGTACGTAAAGAAGCAAAGTATTTTTAACTGTTAAATTCAAAAATTAACCCCCCCCCCAACATCTTGATTGAGGTTTGTCTCTAACACTTGTAAATTTATGCGATCTGAGCCTTGTCCAAAAGTGGTGGTGGTAGTAGTACTTTGTAATTGTGGTACTAAAGGTTTTCAATTTTTGTTTAGATGGTACGCGTTAGACAAAAGTTTGAGAACCGCTGCTCTAAATGTTAAAGAAATGTTTTCTACATATCTATGGCCTGTTTTCTAAGGACGCTTATTGTACTATTTAGAATTTCCTGCACCAGTGCCGTTTTGCGGAACTGGTAATGGCGTACATTGCCGAGAGACAGTCTGTAAACTTTCCAAGACTAAAGGGTGCCTTGACGTAAAAGCACAAAAGTGCCAGCATCCTTATGAGTTTCGGTATCATGATGAAAACAATCCTTATCAAACACCCGCGTGAAGGTCTTAGTTTTTGCGAACAGTTGTCTAGATGTTTTTGTTTTGTTAGGGCGTAGCCAAGTCCACCTTGCAAAACAAAGTTTGCCCTATGATCATATGCAGGTTATGCCAGTACAAAAATCACCACACAACTATACAAATACACGAATCACATAATGCCAATGTCTTCTTTATTGCTGTTAATAATCTTCATAATCTTATGCGCTATTCCTCTTGCCCTAAGTAAACCATTTTTCATAAAATCTATGTTCGCTCCATCAATGCATCTGGTTAACTTACATTCTGTAATAAAGTGGACATTGTCGCCTACTTTTGTACATACTTTACTTAAATCATTATCTTGAACATGGAATCTTTTCAGATAAAAGGGTAATCTCCCATGACCTGTAATTAACTGATTCAAGTCAATGTCATTGTAAATATTCATATTTCCCTTAGGAACAAAAATCTTCATGAACATATTACTTTTAGCAGAGTTTTCCCATTAAGTCCGCTATTTATCTAGATGTATAAATGTGGCGGCATCTTTGCAACATTTTATAAATCATTCGGGTGACGAGACTTGAAAATTCCCTATGAACAGAATTAGACCCGACGATTACAATTTGAGACAAGAAAACTAGGATGAAGTTAAAACATTGAGTTTAATACAATTCTGTTAGTTTATATTTCGTTTTTTACTTCTTTGTACGAAGTAAAAACGAATTATTGTAATCGCGAAAAACTTCAGGCATCATATTTCAAAGAAAATATCTATTTTGACCGCTTTCGAATGCAATTGAACGATATTTTTGCTTAACATCCGTACGTAAGGACATAATAAAGGACTCTTTCCCCCCCAAAAAAAATTATAAAACTGATTTAAAATGAATTCTGAAGAGAACTTTTCGTGGCGTACGTATCTTGCGCATAACTCAAAAACGAGTAGCCTCAAAACGTTGAAATTTTGTATATAGGATTAGTAAATCTGTACGCAATATTTTTAGAATTATCAACAGTTTAAAAGTTGTTTAAGTGCCGCTAATCCTAATAACTTTTTCCATGGTGGACATTGCTTGTTCACATTTGAAACAGTAGAATAGTAGATTTCTTGCCAATCTAGAGAAAGTAAGCTTTGCAATAACAATGATAACACCTTCTTTTATTATTGCGAATTAAATCATGCTTAATCCATTCTGGAATTTATTCGTGGAAATAAGTGTTTAAGATTTACTTCATAATTTTCAATACAGATATTTTGGCCCACCAGCGGCCGAGCGGTAAAGTCGCTGAACACTGGTAGTTCGGTCCGAGGTTCGAATCCCGCGAACGGGCCGGCTGCATGGGTGTTTTTGTGGTTTGTCCCATGTGTAACGTTTATACGAGCCAGTTTCCTTTAGAAAGTCCTCCACGAAGGCATCCCTCCCCTTAGGCAGATAGCTCTAGTGTGCTTTGCCATAATTAAATACCACCAATACAAATATTTTGAGATCTTATGTATTTTTGCCTTGTCGCGAAGTGAAAGCCGAATTAATTGAATGAGAAATACTGAATCGTCTGTGAAAAACTATTTCTCTTTTTTGTTGTTATTTGCTTAATTTCTTTTGCACATCGCTTTAGATTTATTATAGTATTTGAATAGAATATATGGTAACGATTAGATAATTCTCGAGATGATATCAAATTTGCGCATTCTGAGTTAAAAAAATGAATGAAATGTAACGCTGTCAAGTCAACCTAGGGCCGGAGTGTTGCTATGGTAAATAAATATAGTGAATTTTAAAGAGTGCATTTATTATATTGTGGTGTATGCGTTATCGACGAAGTAAATTTAATTCAATCCAATAAGTTTAAATGAAATGCAAGAAAAGTGCGTATCATTTAATATTCCGTACAACGAAGTCATGTGGTGCACACATCAGCTTTTTTAAGAGTGTCATTAAATCTTTTCCTTCGAATAAATTTATCATTTCTTTCATTTATATTTTTTGCTGTACGATTGTGATTAATGGTTCATCATTTTAACCTATCGATATCAAAGTAATCAGAGTCACAGGCACCGGCGCCACGGGAAATTTCCCAAATTCCTGTTAGCCCCATCCACCACTGCCCCTCTACCCCTGGAAGACTGCGCAAGATCAAATTTTCATTATCAAGGATTTTCATCCTTTTACTGATTTTCCGCTCTTTTTGCACATATTTCATCCCACTGGATTTCCTATTTGGTAACAAATATGATAGTTAATTTCTTGTCTACCCACATTTGTATGCGTCTATCGATGGTAAATTATCAAATATTATGAATTTCTATATTTGCGTTCTGTCATGTCATTTGTGATGCATTCATATTGCGGCTTATATCATGAATCATTTTCTTCATTTATTTCAATTTTCAAATTATATATAATCAAGAGAAATACATATACATATATACCCTCTTTTAATTCAAAAAACAAGTACAAAATTTCTCGTGGGGAGCATTCCACGAGGCTTACAGGCTGTAAATAAAAAAACTCATAATGCAAGAAGATGCAATTCAAGGTATTAAGGTCTGGAGAGCGTAAAGAAAAAATGCAAAACACAAATACTATTACAATAAAAATACTTAAATATACCATGAACAATTAAGCTATGTTAATACTTCTATAAAAGAAAATAAACCAACTTAAAAAAGCTTTCAGATTTTACATTTCGCCCAAAGGGGTGTTTTTAGTTCCAAAGGGGCAATTTGCCCAGAAGGACTATTAATTTCGTTTTGGCATTTAGCGTTGATTCACTACAAGCGTTGTTTCGCTTTTGAAATTGTTGCCAAAAACTACTATCGCCCTGTGTTATATTTAAAGAAATTAAATAATGAAGAATCTGCATAAATGTATGTATATATCTCACATTGTGATAAAACAACGGTAGCTACAGCCATCGAATTTCGAATTACGTAATCCTCCTGCGAATGTGGGCATCTGGAACCCAATATTTGAAATTTGGAAAATTTGTTTTATAATCGATTTCATATTTTGTAAAACTTTAACGAATTTTTGATTAACAAACTGAAGGATTTCAAAGCGAGCTATGGCTACGTTGTACAGAAAAAACATTTTCCAGCGAGCGAAGCTCTGTATCGGAAATTCTAAAGAGATGCTCATTTAAAAATTATTTTGAGGTATGGCTCTTGAACGGAATTTTATGGTTTAAATGCGAAGAACATGACATTTAATACATAAAAGTAGCACACAAAATTAAAAAAAAAAAAAAAAAAAAAAAAGTCCCTTTGGACGTAATTTAAAATCTGAAACCTTTTAGATTTTGTTCCTTTTTTAACATTTTGTGTGCATCCTTTATTGATTAAATGTCATGTTCTTCGTACTTAAACGTTCTTCGTATATCACAAAATAATTTTAAAATGAGCCTATCTTTAGAATGAGATACATTCCGCAAGAGAAGAAGCGGAAGAATGACTTTGCTGTTTACATTAGCTATACATAAGTCATGTGATCTCTGAGGTCATCTGCATTGTTTGTTCACATTAGCTAAGCATAAATCACGTGATCTCTGATGTCATCGTAATGTATCCATGGACCTTATAAGAAATAGACTAACCCAATTGCGTTTTCTCCCTTGTCTGGCGCGTTCCCGGCTGTCACCTTGATCACATCCGGAGGAGTAGGGACGACTTCCAGAAATTAGCAATGGTTGGCTATTGCAGCGCGTACAATTGTCACGAAAAAGCTGGTGGTAGTGCTTCATTTCACAAGTAAGAATTTTTAAATATTTTTGACACTGAGATTGCTTTTTAAATACTTATTATGTTTTTCAAGTATAATTAACGTTCTAAATAATTATAAAGCTGTTGCATGCTTTCAGACTTGTATATATTTTTAGCTTTTCTTCTGATGTACGCGAATTTGTAACTTCTTCTTTTAGAAAATAATATTTAAATCTGAACTAACAGAAAAATTCAACCAAGTAATTTCCTCTTACAATTACTAAAACTATAACTAATACTAAACTATAGCTAAATACTAAAATGCTTAAAAATGAATTTTTAAGTTTTTCTTTAAAATTTATAATTTTTTGCTGCTTTTTGAAATTATAGGTAAATTTTAATTTCTAGCATTATAACTAATCAAAAATAAGAAAAGTATACATCTTATATAGCTGGTTTTGTTGTTAAAAGCTTAGCTTATAAAGTAAAATGTAATATCTGTTTCTCAGCTTTAGTTTAAACAGAACCATATGATGGTTTGCTAGGTTTCAAATATTATAAATCTGGATGTAAAGGTTTGACTTCTCCTTCCAGTGACGTCCGAATGATCTGCAAAAATGCAGAAATAATTTTTAGGCAGACTGAAAAGGAGTTTAAATTGAATAAAAAAAATATTATAAATTTCATGACTCTAAAAGTCTTAAAAAGCATAGGAACACATATATTTCCTTCTCTTCAAAACCATATTTATGATGATGAGCCAGATAAAAAGCACCTAATTAAATTAATTAAAGCAGTGATGTT
This sequence comes from Stegodyphus dumicola, assembly GCF_044657685.1. Lineage (NCBI taxonomy): Eukaryota > Metazoa > Arthropoda > Arachnida > Araneae > Eresidae > Stegodyphus > Stegodyphus dumicola. Next base: position 7,006,191 of record NC_140769.1, on the reverse strand, counting down.
TCAATATTTAAAAATCAGAATGCATCATGCAGTTGCATGTTACAATGAATCTAAACAGAGAGAAAATATTCGAAGCAGATTTACTAAATTAATTTTATTTAAGCATCAATAAACCACATTATCTGTTTCTCTTCCTCTCTCTCTCTAAATATATATATATATAGGTGTGTGTATTTACATTAATAGATAAATAGATATAATCTTGTTTTCACAAATATTTGAAATAAAAAGTGAAGTAAGCGAATTTTTCAATGCAACAAATATCCTAAATTGTTTACTTTCATACATATGTATTTATGGATGTATAGTCATTCTGCTTAAAGTATTTACAGGTATATAAAATTACAAGGTTACTTTAAGAGCATTAATAAAAATTTAAGATTAGACATATAATATCTTGTATTTTACAGTAATTATTCTTTTTTAATTTATTTCTAGTTCCGCATAAGATTTTTTTATTTACTGCGAATTTTTTTTTTTTTTTAATTTTTCATTATACTCAGAAAAGTTTATGCTCCGAATTTTATGAGTTATTAATATTGTCATAAATGATCATCTTTTAATACCATAATAATTTTGAAAACAGAAAAATAGATAAAACAATCCTTGGTTTCTATAAACATTTGAAATGATAAATATTTGCTACTACTGCCTGAAAATGTTCATATAATTAAAAAAAAAATTTACCAAATCTTGTTTAATTTTACCTTATTTGTTTCATAGCATCATGTACTATCAATCTTACTTAATTTTACTTTATTTGTAGGCAAAAATAAATTCATAAATTTTTTGTTTAGAGTTTTTACCGTTTTATCAAAGTAATGATGTTTAGACAAGAATTACGCTTATGCTCAAAATGCAGTAAAAAAAAAAAAAAAAAAAAAACTCAAAATGCACTAAAAAGTGGTTTCATGAGATGTATAAAATCTTATTAGCAAAAACTGTGATTTTTATTATCTCATCATTTATACAACGTATCACATTTAATAATTAAAAAGAGTTATGTGATACAAACGCCATATGTTTCAATCTTACGATAAACTAAATCGTCTCTACTCTCTCTTCCCGACATGTGTGTGACGCACGCCCCGCCCACTGGGTTAGTCTATTTCTTATAAGGTCCATGAATGTATCTCATTTCCGATGCCCAGTCTCGTGCGCTTTAAGTTAATTCCCCCCCCCTTTGTACAGTATGGCCATTGCTTGCTTTTAAACCGTTGAGTTTGTTAATCAAAAAATTCGTCAAATTTTTTCAAAATATGAAAAAGATAATAAAATAATTTGATGGCTCTAAGTACCGTTGTTTTATCACAGTGCGAGAAACAGACATACATTTATGAAGACTCTTCATTATCTAATATCTTTAAATACAATGCAGGCACGAATACCTGGTGGCAACAATTTGAAAAGTGAACCGACATTTATAGTGAATCAAAGAAAAATGCCAAAACGGAAGTAATAGTCTTTCTGGGCAAATTGCTCCTTTGGACTAATACAATAATAATAAAAATGAAATAATACAATACTTAAAAATGATTCTGATACAAAGGAAAAATGGTACATCAATAATGCAGCACATCAATACATAACGTAATCATACATAGATAATACGCTAAATAATACAATGACACTTAAAAGATTAAAATCCAATGATATAAATAATAATACTAAACATTGAAAGAACAAATAAAGTCGTGCAAGACTGCAAAGGCGTCGGAGCTTCTAACAACATCATAGAAAACAGGAGAGTAGGAAACAGAGACCTGCTCCAAACTCACTTTAAATACATTTCTGACACTTGCATGCAATCTACTATGCATTAAAATATTCCATATCTTCCACAGCATCGCGGCAAGCACACAGCCCACTAGTAACAATACTGAAACGAAGTAATAAATTCCAGAATTCGCATGCCCACTGAAAAATTGAGTGAGATTATAATACGGTTGAGAATGTCTACACATAAGTCATTGACAAACACTTTGGGAAAAATCTCGTTGTCCACTGGGAATTCGAAGAAAGCAAAGCAAAATCGTCTAAAAGTATGTGCTAACACCCTGGGTGTAATAGCTAAATAAAAGGTTGTACACATCGTCAGTTGGTATCCACGTGTTCTCATGTATTGCATCTTTATTTGCTACGAACAAGATTTAACTGCTTAGTGATAAATTAATGATAACTCTACAAAGAGTTTATAAAACCTTAGAACAAATTGTTGTTTCAAAAGGCCGGCCCTTTGCAACTTAATGCACTCGTCGGAAATGGTCAACATCCGTCAGTATTTTAGCTCTGTACTCCTAAAGAACGATCTGAGGGTCTCTTACCTCTTTTTACTTACCAATAATCTGTTGAAACAACCTTCGCCGAAGTAGTGTTTCAATTGCCTCTGCGCCTTGAAGATGCTATACATTTACAAACATGCATGTCTTCCCCGGTATTTGATCGGAGCCAAGGCTACGCCAGACGGGTAGCCTATCACTATGTTATCAGGGCGGCCCTTAGAATATTAACTATTGCTTCTAAAGGATCAGGGAGAGCGATCAGGCTTTACTATAAGAGCAATCAACCGACACCAATTAGGGCCTGGATCTAGAGAGCTAGGGCAGTGGTTTCAAATTGGCACCTCGAATTTTATGCTGCCAGTGAAGACATTCCATTTATGGTATAAGATATTTTCTCCCTCCTTCCAGCATGCCTTCGTGGTGTCATGGTTAGCACATTCGACGCGTATTCGAGAGGTCCGGAGTTCGAGTTCCGGCGAGGGCATAGCTCATTTTTCACTCATTCATTCATATCTTCCAGCTTCAAAAAATCTTAATGACTTTACAGTGGCGCCCGAATTAATAGGTGGTCGGTGAGGATTCTTCACCCCAGGGATTTGGCGATTGGGCCCTCTAATTCCCAGTCGCCACTTAAAAGGGGAGGTACAAATTAAAGGAATACGACTCGATCCACTTGGTCTAAAATTAGAACTGCCTTGTTTGGGTCGCCTCCAAGTTCACCACAAAATAAAGAATCCCACCTCAAAACCAAACTCAGGCACAATCACAATATTGAAACACAAACTATAAACACACAATTAACGCACATCAAGTAAAAAGACACAAGGATATATAGAATTAAGAAATAACAAGGCATAAAATCATTAACATCTCAATAAATCAAAATGAGTAAAATTACAAGTAAAAACTTCAAATCAGTTCTGTGAAATTCTAAAATCACTAAATTACGAATAAAAATATAATAAAAGACCATTTTTAGTTAAAACACTTATATTTTTGATTACATCAAAACACTGTTGGCATTCCGTTTACCGTTAATAATTCCTACAATCATTTGGCAGTGTTAGTAGATTGTAATGATAAATTCTTTACTAATCTGTAACTTAGTGAATCCCTCAAGAAATCTAGCAGCTTTATAGAAACAGCAAGTGATTATGAAACAATCCACTAGAGAATTATTAATTTAGCGTCTTCTTTTGGAGGCATAAATTAATGATTTGAGTCAATTGCTTCGAATATCTAAATCCTTTGTTCTATGTTATTTTATATGTAACAGTAAATTCTTTGTTTCTATAATTTAAATTCATCCTTCAAGGAGTCCAGCAAGTTGACCGACAACAGCAAGTTAATTACAAAACAACCCACTTGGGAATTACTGTTTTAATCCATTTATTTTCCGGGGGGGAAGCATAAAATGCTGTTCTGAGTCAATTGCTTGCTTAGAACATCTAAATTCTTTGATTTATATCAAAGATATCAAAGATCATTATACGTGATAATAAATTATTTGTTAATCTATAATTTAAATAAATCCTTCAAGGAGTTCAGACGTTTAAAAGACAACAGCAAGTTTAATATGAAGCAAATCACTCTAGAATTGTTGTTTTAGCTTCTTCTTTTGAAGGCAAAAACTAGTGATTTGAGTCCTAGAACACTTAAATCCGTTGATTTATGTTACTGTATATAATAATGCAGAAGATTGTTCAGGAACCCTTCAGTTTGACCGACAACAGCAGATAAGTTACATCTCACTTGAGAATCACTGTTTTAGCTTGTTTTCTTACGGGGGGGGAGGGGAATAAACTGGTGATCTAAGTTAATTGCTTAGAACATATAAATAATTTAATTTATTTTACTATATGTAATAATAAATTTTTTGTTAACCTGTAACTTCAATGAATCCTTCAAGAGTCTAGTAGTTTGACCGACGACAGAAAGTTAATTTCGAAACAACTAACTTGACAATTATTATTTTAGCTTGTTTATGTTCAGCAGAGTGGGAGGTATAAACTGCCAAACTGAATCAATTGCTTAGAACATATAAATCTTTTGATTTATGTTATTATATGTAATAACAAATTCTTTGATGATCTATAATTTAAATGTGTCTTTCAAGAAATCCAGCAGTTTGACCGACGATAACAAGTTAATTACGAAACAACTCGGTTGAGAATTAGTGTTTTAAAAGCATACACTAGAGATTTCAATTGTCTAGAACATTTAAACCCGTTCATTTACTATGTTATTGTTTGTATAATAATGCAGTAATTTGGAGCAGGAACCATGGAGTTGAAGCTATGTACTTCAGAATTATTCTCGCATAAACTAATGATTTGAGTCAATTGCTTCAAACATCTAAATCCTTTGTTTTATGTCATTACATGTAATAGTACTTTTTTTTAATCTATAACTTAAAGGAATCCTTCAAGGAGTCGAGCAGTTTGATCGACAACAGTATGTTAATTACTAAACAACTCACTTGAGAATTATTGTTTTAGCCAGTTAATTTTTAGAGGGGGGAAAGCATAAACTGGTGATCTGAATGAATCTTTCGCTCAGAACGTCTAAATTCTTTTATTTATTTATTTATATGTAATAATAAACTCATTGATAGTCTATTACTTAAATGAATCTTTCAGGAAATCAGACAGTTTGACCGACGACAGCAAGTTAATTACGAAACAACTCGAATTAGAGTTTTAGCGGCTACTTTTGATAGCATAAACTTGAGTTCATTACCTAGACAATTTAAATCCATTGATTTATGCACAATCTGTACATAACAATGCAGCAAGGACCCGGCAGTTTGAGTGACAACAACAGATTAGTTACAAAAGAGCTCACTTGAGAATTATGGTTTTTGAAGACATAAACTGGTGATTTGAGTGAATTGCTTCGAACATCTAAATTCTTTTATTTTACTATGTGTGATAATAAATTCTTTGTTAATCTGTAATTTTTAATCAAACCTGCAAAGAATTCAGCAGTTTGACGGGCAACAGCAGATTAATTCCGAAGCAACTCACTTGAGAATTAATAGTTTTTGAAGGCATAGCAATTGACCAGTGATTTGACTCAATTGCTTCGAACATCTAAATTCTCTTATTTTACTATGTAGGAAAATAAATTCTTTGTTAATCTGTAATTTTAATTAAACCTGCAAAGAGCTCAGCAGTTTGACGGACTACAGCAGATTAATTATGAAGCAACTCATTTGAGAATTAATTGTTTTTGAAGGCATAAACTAGTGATTTGAGTCAAATGCTTCGAACATCTAAATTCTTTCTTTTCTTTTACTATGTGTGATAATAAATTCTTTGTTAATCTGTAATTTTTAATTAAACCTGCAAAGAATTCAGCAGTTTGACGGACAACAGCAGAATTAATTACGAAGCAACTCATTTGAAAATTAATTGTTTTTGAAGGCATAAACTAGTGATTTGAGTCAATTGCTTCGAACATCTAAATTCTTTTTTTATTTTGATATGTATAATAATAAATTCTTTTTAATCTGAAATTTAAATGAATCTTCAACGAGTTTAGCAGTTTCACCAACAACAGTAAGTTAATTACGAAATTGACTTACTGTTGTTGGTGAAACTGCTAAACTAATTGAAGTCACTTAAGAATTATTATTTTAACGTGTTCTTTTAAATGCATAAATTAGTGATTTGAGTCAATTGCCTAGAACATTTAAACCCTTTTATTTATGTTACTGTACTTAATAATTCAGCAGAAACCCAGCAATGTTACCGACAACAGCAGATTAGTTACGAAGCAACTCTCTTGGCATAAACGGTTGATTTGAACATCTAGTTTCTTTCTTTTATTTTACTATGTGTGATAATAAATTAGTTGTTAATGTCTAATTTAAATGAATCCTTCAAGGAATTCAGCAGTTTGACCGACAACAGCAGATTAATTGCGATACAATTTAATTGTGAATTATTGTTTTAACGTGTTCTTTCAAAGACGTGAGTACGTGAGTTTGTGAGTTGAGATAATTATCTAAGACACCTAAACTTTCGTTTGTGTTGCTTTGTATAATAATGAATTATTTTTAATGGGTGTTTCAGATTAACTTTCAAGAACTAGAACAGTTTGATTGATATTAGCAAATGAACTTGTAATTAACTGATTTGAGAATTTTTAGAATATTCTTTTGAAGACCCAAATTAATGAACTAAATCAGTTGCATAGAACATATACTCTTTATGTTACCGTACACGCGTTAAAACATTTTTACAGTCTCCCGTAATTTGGTAACGTACGGTAAGTCAAGACTCTTACTTAGACTTGAGCGACTTATCGGTATGCCTAGATAAGTAACAGAAACGTATCAAGGATGTAAAAGATCCTTTCATTTAAAACTAAGTACTTGTAAGTTGAACAGAAGGTACATCTGGTCCTTACAAATCAGCCAGCATTTATAGCGTGAACTCAAGAGTAGAATTTCATATTAAAACTAAATCTAAGTCTTTATTAGCCAAAGGCTACGCAGAGATATTTGAACGCGCAAGTTGGGTCTTAACCTACACCGGCGTAACAGCAGAATCTATAGTAATAAAGCAGCGCCGTAGACAGAAATGTTTATTATAGAATAGGAGCTAGAACGGTGGCCTTCAGCAGGCTGAACACTTTATGATTAAAACACTCTCAAACCCTCACTTAAATACGCGCGAGCTAAATTGCATTATGACAAGAAAACTCGAAGAGAAAAGTAACATTACAGATTCGAAACATAACTGTTTAAGTAACAGAAATATCTTACACATTCTTTGCCAATAAGCATTTCAAATATATTTTATAGTTTGACCGATGGCTGCAAATTAAACCAAGAAATTAACTTGAGAATCATGTTCTTTTTGAAGAGATAAGCTAACGATTTTACCCTGTTGGCCAGAATACCTAACCTCTTTAGTGATGCCATAACATTTTTGTAAACTTTCTCTTTAAATGGCATTAACTATTGTCTCGAGGATACTTCTTGGAGGAAGAATGGTAGAACTGCTGGAATAACATACTGTTTGGCAGCACTGCAAGAAGATCCGGGTTCTTCCGCCAAAGGTTGCGAGGTGTCTGGCGATGGCAAATAAAGATACTCTGTAGTAATATTAATCGCGAAACCTAGGGGGCAATGTCTTAAATACACAGGACTCGAACAAAGACGCATATCATTCATTGAGGAAACCCTCATCTCAACTCTCCTCCAAGTATTTAATTCTTTCCATCCCCTCAAACTTCTCGACCTTCGAGTAGCTGGAGGAGAAAAAGAACACACCCATCAATCACTGTCAGCCGGGCTTGAAATGAAGACGGTGCCCACATAGAAGCTGTAATTTTGTATTTTTAAAATTCCACATTTTATTTCGTAAACAGCGATCAATCTCAATATAAAGAGCATTATTGCGGTGTAGTTACACGCATCGTCTAGGTAGCATCATACATGTGTGGTTTCTGGTGTGCGCCCTTAGTTTTTACACTGTCTGAAATGGCTTTCCGCTTACTCTTCTTTCCCCTCTTCCCCCGCAATAGTATATTTTTTACCTCGTCGGGTTTCATAAGTGCGCGGAATACTTCGCCACCCTCTTTATTCGCTAATTATCGTCAAGACAAATCTTGATACAAAGAAATACAATGTTGCAGTACTTTTTCACATAATCAATCACGTCTGGTTCCTACTGAAATGTTTGGATGTTTTCCTCGAGTACTTTCGCAGACGTGCTTAGCACTCCGAAAGGATGGGCTGGCTGCATTGAGCTGCGTTTGGCGACGCATCTTTCCCTTGCACGTGATTGCTTTTGGGATTATGAAGCGGATGAAATTTCATAGATGGTTGCATCAGAGCTCTCTTTAGAAGTTTTCGCTGAAATCGTAAATCGGTTCCAGTTAACCATGTCCCAGTAATTTATGCATAAGTTATGAAAAAATGTATAACCGAGACGAGTTTTTGCAACGAGTATGCCGATTATCCGGCTTAATGTCGGGGAAGCAGATGCGTTCATATATTTAAAGAAAATCATTAATTTTATTTTGTTTTTGAGTACGTTAAAATATTCGCATGAAAATTGATACTTTGGAATTATCCATGTTTAACTTTAATTATGTCGCGGATAATTTTAATTATCCGCGACTGTCTTTTCCTGCATTATCCCGGTTAATCGAGTTAACGGAGTGTATACTGCGTGTCACAACTTTCACAATTCATGCATAAATAAATTTAATTCCTGAGTTACTTTTGAGCACCTAATACACTGCTTAAAACAATTACAGGATATTGTGAGTTCGGTATGAAATAACGATATAATTGACAACTGTTTTAATAAAAATCAAATAGAAGAGGTTAACAAGGAAAACCGTAACATTTACAAAGCTGGGAATACACAAATTTTGTCTGTGATGTCGAAAACCATGCGTTTTAGATAAGGAGTCAAAAGCGATCTGCAATATCCCTTCTGTAGCAGGTGATGAAAAATATGTTTCGTAAAAAGTGAATACGATGTCTCATGTGATAACTTAGTTGAACTGGCCATCGGTCGTTTAGAGGCGGGTCAAATGCAAATCCGTTGTAGCAGAAGCATTAAAAGTTTTTCCAAGTGTCATTTCAAGAATATGGAATCGGGTTTTTGGAAACTCGAAATGTTCGTCGACGATAGGGACTTGGTAGTATGCGTGGAACAACACAGACTGAGGATTGGTCAGATTAAATAATGGCCTGAAGAAACCGCATTATGAACGCCACTTTCTTGCAAGAGCACCTTCAGAGGGCTACTGCTACTAAAGATTCGACTCTACTAGTTTGAAACCGACTCCACGATGTGGGTCTGTATGTTCGCTGACCGATGGTTTGTGTTTCGTTGACATAGGACCACCGTGTTGACGCCGAAAGTAGGCACAGGAGCATCTCAGATCTGCAGGAGATGACTGGAGCAACGTACTGATCACTGACGAGTCCCGCTTTAATGTAGCCTGATAATAGGCTGATTCTGATCTGAAGAAAACTTTGGTATACAGAATATTCCTCCATTGCGCATGAAAGTGTCCAGTTTGGCGGAGGCACATTATCAGGAATGGAGCACTAATGACTCAGCGATATAGGGATGAGATCCTCAGACCTATTGTCGTCCTTTACGCTGTAGCAATAGAGGTTGAATTCATTCTCATGGATGATAACGTCCGGCCATATCGTTCTCAGCTAGTGAATTATTTCGACGAAGGAATCCTTCGAATGGATTAGCCAGCATGTTCATCAGAAATGAAACCAGTAAAACATGTTTGGGACATTCTAAAGAGAAGGATTGCTAGTCAGTTATCACAGAAGCAATAGAGCTGTCTGAAAGCTTTTTTCAACAGGAATACCCGAGTAACCTTATTGATTCCACGCCTCGTAGGTGTGTGACGTTGCTTACGGTCAGGAAGAACCACTTTATTGAAATCCATTTGTATCCGTGATATCACATTTTTTGTTTGTTTGTATAATATGTAGAAATTGGGCATTTTGTGTTTACCGACAAGTATCCTCGATAAAATTTAACTATTCCTTGTTCGTTGCATCTTTTTCTTTTCTCATATCTTTCAACACCTATACATCATATATCAGTCACTGAAACATTTCCTCATCTGCAGTTCAAATCCAAAATTATAATATCCCATAACTGTTTTGAGCAGCGTATTTAATTTTATGATTTTATGATAAGCAACAGCATCGGCTAAAATCTGTTCAAATAGATTTTGTCTTTTTTCCGGCATTTTCATATGTATTCACGTAAACAGGGATAATATAACATTTTCCCATGTGGACAATCAAACTGGTGCGTACGTATTTCTGGAGAAAAATTTTGGTGCGTGTTGTTTTATAATGATCTGAATTTTCGTTAAGTATGATCTAGGGAAGTTCAAATGGAATTCCTTTTTAACATATTGTAAGGCATATTTTAATTTTATAACAGTTATTTTAATTTAGATAACCTTTCCTATCAATTCTTGTTCCTACTTACAACTCCCTGCCAGAATGTGTTTTTAGAATCGCATGGAATGCAAATGAGTTAAAAGAAGTATTTAAAGAAGGTTCAAACTTACTTCGTTAGAGAGTGCTTCGAATCTTTAGTGACGCGTGTTTGCCTTTGGACTAAGTCACTTTGAGGCTTTTACGCTCGGCCGTATTATTACGTGTCTTTTGATATTCGCTGCCCCGTTTAAATTAAGGGCTAGCTACGTTAGATACTTGTGTTTAGCTTCGGCTAAGTATAAAGTAATAACTATAAGAAAATAAAAGTGCTAACTATAAGAAAATAAAAGTGCGCTTAACAAACTATCACAAACCATAAAATATTGTGCAGCACATTATGCAGGCTGGGACTGTTATAGCATCTTAGGGTCCTGAGGGAGTATTATTTTAGTATACCTGTAAAATATATTCTAAATAATGTTTATGATACGGTGATTGTGTCGACTGGAATAGTATCGCTTTAGTTTTGTTTCCCTAATTTTTGTATTAATCTAATACATTTGGTTGACCAATCCAATCATTTTATACCTTGTTTCTCTAGCGTTCAATACATGTATTGATGATGTATCTAATTCATAACTAGTAAATATTTTGTACTATATTTAATTATTGGGATCATAGCTTCTTTGCGCCTATTTGTTTACTTTGGTCATTTGAGTATATAGATTTTAATTGATTCTATTGTAACTACTTGTTTATGTAAAAGTGTGAATTTTGTTTTTCATAACGGATCTACTAACCTTGTGCAACTGTAAATTTTGTATTTAATTAGTAATGTGCTTTGTTAACACTAGAAAGACTGAAACTTAGTATATACCTATATTGCTCAAAAGCAGTCAAAATGACTCCATTTTGAAAGAATAACTAATTTTTAATATTTTTATAGTATTTACAGTTATGTAACAAGTTATAAGTAAATATTAACAATAAAAAATTTACTTCACATGGAAAAAATAATTCATGGAAATAATAATTATTTGTACAGTTTTTGCAAATGAAAGTAGAAATCTTTTTATTTGTACATCTTTCGCAAACATACTTTTGACATTTTTCACATATATATTTTTTTTTTTTTTTTTTTTTTTTTTTTTTTTTTTTTTGTGGCAAGGTCATACTTTACAAATCTGCGTAGCCTGTTGGCCCTTTCACACCCTTGAAAATACAAGTAGATGGTAACCTTCCAGGAATACCACCTTCGTCAAATTTTGACCACACAGTACCATAGGCAGCTGTTTCGGTCTCCTGCAAGGTGTTTTCAGTTTCTTCATCAGAGTCTGAACTACTTAGCACCTTACACCTTTTCCTGGACATACTGATGATACTTTCATGTTCATCATTGGTGATCGACTCTTCATCGCTATCTTCAGTGTCAGAAGTTTCACTTTTAATATAATCCGCTTCATCTTCAGATGAAAGTTCAGAATTTGTTGCATCTGATTCTAAATTGGAGCACTCTTCACTTATGTTCGTTAACTTTTCCAATAACTCGCTTCTATTCGACATTTCTTTCATGAATTTAAGGCGCAAAAGAAATAAAATAAACAACTTGTTAGAACAAGTATCACTGCATAAAGGTTCGAATAGCAAGTACTACTTTAGCTTATTGAGAAACAGCAACTCATCAAGTATACGCCCAAATCGACAATTTATCGTGCACTTGTATGTTATCATGTGACAGTAATCGAAAAAAAAATGAAGACTGTTATTTCAATACAGAGCCGAACTGGTCATATAAAAAAATTACTTAATGCAATAATAAGAGTCATTCGATTATTTAAAATTTCCCAATGAAAGAAGGAAATGAAAGAAGGGAGGGGTAACTACAATTATTAGTAAACGCATTTATATGTTGTACAAAATATCACAAAATTTTAAGAAATTCTGTCATTTTATACATAATTGTTTTTCTAATTGAAATTAAAAAGCAGTCAAAATGACTTCCTTGGGCAGTTTAGTTTTAACATTTTTACAAAGTAACCTCTTGAAACTGTTTAGTAAAATGAATCTTTAGTAATATCTAACAAATAGGAAATGTAACTGCTAAGCTAAGTAAGTTATAACAGACAGCTGTATTTAACATCCTAGCATCGTAAATGCACAGTATTATATGTAAAAATGTCCATGTAAAACTGTATGTATATGTGGTACTGTAACCTTTTGGAGAAGTGTTAAAAATGCCATCCTGCCTGCTAGCTGTAACCAGGAATAACAGGTATTAGATGGCATCTGCAAACATGATACGAGGGTCATTCGAAATATTAGTTGTATTGCTTAAAAAACAAAACGGGATAGGAATTTTAAAATAACTTTATTTGTATCTCTAAGTTCCATTAAAAATCTACTTTTAAACGTAATTGCCTCCGTTATTGAAGCATTTGTCGAGGTGCGGTACATGTTTTTCGATACCTTCTGCAATGAAATCTTGTCCAATGCCCAATAATCATTCTTGGGTTGGAGCTCTCACCTCGACATCCGAGTGGTATCGTTGCTTTGAAAGTTCTGCTTCCATGGGACCAAAAAGTCGGAAGTCACACGGTGCAAGATCTGGGCTACAAGGAGGGTGATCCTATACTTCCCACCTAAACTTTTTCAGAAGGTTGCACGTTTGTTTTGCTGCACGCAGAAGCATAATGCATTTCGACAGTTTATCTTTAAAGGATTATCGCAATCGTTTTAGTGTTTCACAATAAGAAAATGCGTTCATTGTGGCACCCTTTGGCATGAACTCTGTGTGCACTAAACCTTCTTTGTCGAAAAACAGCGTCAATATCACTTTTCCTGTAGATGGAACAATTGGACACTTTTTTCGAGTCGACAAAAGTGGAATGTTTCCACTCGAGGGAGCTATGTTTCGTTTCAGGTGAATTTCAGATTCATCTCCAGTCACAATTTTGTCCAAAAACTCATTTCCTTCCTTTTGCCACCAACAGACTCATCAAGTCCTAGGGTGAGTGGTTATTTTGGTAGTGTTTTTCGAGTACTCCATCAAAATGGGGGGGGCGGAACTGAGCAAAGTCGTACTGTCACTTGTATGTTACTCAAGGCTCTTGCCAACGACAGGTGCAATCTTCCATTCCTTGCCAGAATGAATATCATGAGGTTGCCCTGATGTTACTGTCAGACAAGTGAGATAAAGTCACAACAACACTGATGTGGTCAACAACAGAGGCAATTTTCAAGTTGTCATGTATGCCTCTAAGTAGGTAATGAGTATATCTATAGCAATTAAACTCCTCGTTTTAAATATTCTTTAGCCTCGTTTTCATTCTGTTGAGAGCTAGAAATATTAAAAAAATATCAACTGGATATAGTGTAAATTAAATCTACACTCTTAGGAAAAAAAAAAGACGCACCACAACGCACCGAGAAGACATGCAAATTGGACACAGATTGATATGCATACAGGTTTCGACAGAAAATGCAAAATTTTACATTTTGGCTGCCAATGAATGAACGATTCTCGCTACAATGCATCTGATCTGCGCAACTGGCAGGATATTTAAGAGGAGAAATTACGATTCCAAGTCATAAATTCTTCCCGAATTTCATTCCGTGTACTCTGGTAGACAGGTGACGGAGGACTGGGACGCCTGGTGTTTAACGGAGGTAAGCAGGCATATGTCCCACGCTCTCCCCTATATAGATAGAACTCCCTGGGGTCCCACAAGGGCGCACCGGGAGTTACTGAGCCTTCATGAAAAAGTTTACATGGCCATACAGGGGCTATTCCAGTTTGACATTGGTTCTGTACAGATTCTTATGTTAATGGTTGACCTGTGTGTTCATATGCCATAATGCATACATGAAGCATGACATTACATAGATGATATATGACATGACATTAAACTTATACATAATACTTGCATGAATTAGTACATGCATACTTTACACTTCACATGACATTAGACTACACATACATAATGCATGACATTAATCTACACTTATTAGAGTTATAACCTGACGGTATACTACGTTAAGCTAATTGTATTGCGAACTTGCTAAGTTACTTTATAACTGGATTACTTATAGTTTACATTATTGCTATTACTTCTTAAATGACATTATGCTATGTAACAAGATAGGCACACATACTTTGCCTTATAATCATATATGCGTTACTTAAAATAATACACATGTGGCACGCGTTGCACGCGCTAATGACTACATTACCGATTACGTTATGTTAAAAGTACACATAGTACGACGTATTACACTCATTGATTAAATTACTTACATTACACTATTACTTGCATTACACATTTACTTATACACTTACATATTTACAATTTTAGACATAACACCTGCTAAGTTACAATAGAGACATAGAATTCTTGCGCTGTGTGTGCTATTATTCCTATGTTGGTTGGCGCTCAGCTGCTGTATAATTTTACATATATTTCTTATCGCAGGTGCGTGCTTGATGATGAACCCCTTGTAAGGTACTATATCCGTAGTGGGATATGGTAGGTGATGGCTCGTCGTGAGGCTATAGTTGAACACGTAGTGGTCGGGGGAGCCAATTTCCCCGCACACACACGCTTCTGTCATGGAGATAGCACGGTTATAAAAGAAGGTGGGAAAAGGGCCATGCCCCGTGATATAGTTTACCAAAGGGGGTATGGCCTGTAAGTGTTCTTTATCTACTACAGGGTAGAATTCGAAAGTCCTTCTGCCGGTATCTCCATTCTCCCATTCGTGTTGCCATTGTTTATTCCCTATGTCTCTTAATTGTCTTTTTAAAAATGACGCCGGGATTAGTGCTGAGACAGCCTATGCATTATTGTTGGTTGCTGCCTCATTGGCCATTTGATCTGCCATCTCACTGCCTGCGATCCCAGAGTGGCCTCTTACCCATTTTAGCTTGAAGTTAGATTGCTGGTTGCTATGCAATGTCTGTTGGATTTGCAGGATTATGGGAGATGTGTGATGATGATTCTTTAATGCCTGCAGCACTGACATGCTATCTGTGCAGATTTCTGTTCGTGCAAGTTGTATGTCATGTGCGTACTGTATTGCCGCTTCAATTGCTAAGGCTTCCGCCTGGAAAATACTATTGTGAGCTGCAAGATGGCCTTTCCATTGACTGTGAAGTGTACCATGCTATTAATAAGCATAAGCACAGCCCACTCTGTTATCATGTTTGGAGCCATCTGTGTAGAATTGCGAGGCGACTGGTACATCCTCTATTCGCGGCGTAGATCTCCTTGCTATTTTTACGTGTATGCCCGAGTTTTCATGTGCTGGGTGCACGTGCTGTGTGCTGCCTGGTGTTTCGTACTGCTGCGTGCTGAAGACTGTGGTGCCGAGTGCAGCATTCTTCTTTAATCTTATTACCCGCTCATATATTGCTTCTAACTTGGCCCTGATGTGAAGGGGTGTGAGCCCGGTAAGCACAAGTGCTGCATTTGTAGCGGTTGTTCTATATGCCTTGCTAATGTTGAGAGCAAAAGGTCTTTGTATTGTTGACAGGGCTTTTATTTTACGGCTGCCCATTGGTAGTGCCCAAATAGCTGAGGCATAGAGTACAATCCTTTCTGCAACCGTTAAGTAGAGTAGTTTTTGAATGTAAGGGTTCTGCCCTCAGTTTTGTCCCCGAAACTGCCTGGCTTTCTTTGCAATGTTGGCTGTTCTGACTTTGACTTCTTGTCAATGTGGTAGCCAGGTCAAGCCTTGGTCCCACGTGACTCCAAGGTATTTCAACGTTTTGGTGATTTTCAAGTTTCTGCCCATTAGCTTAATGCAAGGTCGTCTCGTGGGGTTTGTACCTGGACGCGGTATGACCATGGCCGTAGATTTCTGAGCTGAGATAACGAGTTTCAGCTTTTGGCACGTGTCATAGAATTTGGAGCAAGTGGCGGAGCCGTTCCTCTCCAGTTCGTCTCGCGTACGGCCAGTAACTAGCAGTGCCGCATCATCGGCATACGTCACTACCTTGGTGTGGTCAGGCCAGTTGAGTTGTAGTAGCGTATTGAACGTAATTATCCAAAGCAGGGGCCCCGCGCAAGAGCCTCGTGGGCAGCCCCTCTCCTGCTTCTTTGTATAGACACCACTATTGTTTGCGATTATGAGACATCTTGAGTTGGGCAGCCCCTCTCCTGCTTCTTTGTATAGACACCACTGACATCTGTCAGGGAGTGCCGTGCTGTCAGGACGTGTATTTGTCGCTCCGCCTTTTTGCCTAATATCAGCGGAAGTTCTCAACGTACCGCTGTAAAAGTAGTTGCTACGTGTAGCTGACATCATCAGCAGTACACTTATATAAAAATTGTGTCATTACGACATTTAGTCGTTTTTTTTATGGAACTTCAAAGTTTTTAACACTATCATTCACGACTTGGAGCCATTTTCGCCGTGTTCCTCAACTTCGCAGCCCGTGGATACACCGACGGATGTCGTAGCAGCCGGATTTTTACATAGCCGGATAGAGGATCATCTCAGCAGTATTTTGATATAAGTTTATCAAGATTGGATAATTGGTTGAATAATTATGCAGAAATTACTCATTTAATTTAGCGCTTTTTTCGCTCACGCTGCATTTTCGACCGTTAGGTGCCACCGTCCCCCCCCTCGGGGTAGCGCGTTTTCGTCAAGGACATTCGCAACAGCTTTCCTTTTATGAAGTGGACACTTTATTAGCTGCCTGCTAATTAATTTCCTAATTGCTGTATCATGCTGGAATAAACGGCAATCTTCATCATCTATCTTCAGAAGCAGAAGTTTCAAATTTTGGTCGTGATCGGCCCACTGGTTCCAAAGATATAATTTTTTCGACATTTATTAACTTAGAATTTTCAAGCTGCAAAATTGCGTAGTTTGACTTCCTATTACAGTGCAGTGTTGTGTTTCAGTGTCTATGTGCCTTTGGATTACTATGGAATACCTTTATACAGATGAAGGACAGATGAAATACTGCTGCCAAGGTAAGAAAATTTGATTTTTTCCTGTATTCCAGACAGAAATATAAAATTCAGCACCAAACTCAGTACTGTACAGAAAAACTTACATCCTTTCCCATACGATGAGTGACACAGATTCCTCCACTTACTCGAGAGAATTTGCTTTGCAAACATTCATTACCTCGGACATAGGCTATACTGAGAAGATTGATAAACTCACTGACGAAATTAAAAAGATCGCAACTTCCTTTCGAGGTGGCAAAAATATTCTACCCCTAGGCTTGCGAAAGCAACTGATAGACACGGTTGAAGCCTTCCGAATTCTGGCTTTGGGAGTATCTGAGTATATCCCACCTCCGGATACCGTCGATAAAGCAGTCAACACATCCAGTATTTTCGCGTGTGAACTAGCAAGTCAACAGCAACACATCACAGCTGCACCTAATCTAGCGCAAAAGGCAACAGACAATCGAAAGTCCTACGCAAGTGTAACGGCGCAAAAGCCTAAACACACCTTGCTGATCTACCCTAAAGACCCGTCCACAACATCCAGGAAAGTGTTAAAAGAAAAATTGACTGCTGAATTTCCGTTACCCACATTGGGAGTTCAAGTAGCAGCATTAAGATACATCCCGCAGGAAGGACTTGCAGTGGATTGCCATACAAAGGAGGACATTCACACACTCTCGGAAAAACTGCAGACTGAAAAGGCTAAAGAATTCTTGCAAACCAAGGTCCCAAGCACAAGGCTTCTCAGGGTTGCTATACACAATATCCCATTAAGCGTTACACAGGAGGAACTTGGACGAGTCATCAGTTTAGAACTCCATATTAACAAGAATAATGCCAAAATCCTGTACAGGCTCAAAGAAAGGAGTAGCACAGTCAAGTGGATTGTCGAATGTAATCCCGATGCCTTCCAACAACTCATGCGCTCCAGAAAACTACTCATCGGCTGGCGGGCACATCGAATCTCAGAGTACTTCAACACTAAGAGGTGCTACCGCTGTCAAGCATTTGGCCATACCCAGCAGGGATGCCAAAATAAAATCTATTATGCATACTGCTCGGGGAATCATGCAATCAAAGACTGTCAAGCCAGACGAGCCACATGCATCAACTGTGCAGACAGTAACTACCGCAACCGAGACAATAAAGCTTGCGACCATCCAGCATATGACGTTGCCTGTCCAACATACACGAGATACGTCGAACGGATCAAACGCAGCACTATCTATGAATAGTCTATCTGCTACTAATGCTAACAACAACACGCCTGTAATCCAATCTAATAATAACAATAATCATATGCAGATTCTCTCTCCACATACTATACCTCCATCAAGCAGGAACATAGGTACACTAAGCACAAGTATCATCAAATGCCTGCAAATCAATCTTCAAAGGGCTGAGGCAGCAACATCTCATGTCCTCACGCAAGTTATTTCCAACGACATAGACCTCGTAATCATGCAGGAACCATACTGTAGAGAAGGTCACGTCGCTAGCTTACCTATTGCATGGAAAATATACCAAAAGGAGTCCCCGACGGCAGATCTTGCTCCTAGAGTAGCAATTGCCTGTTGCAACCCCGCATGGACACCACAAGTCATCAAGCTGCATAGGGATTATGTCGCCATTCTAATCATTTTTGAAAATATGCAATTTATCCTTACTTCGGTGTATTCACCACCAACAGATGCAATTGACAGCACTGTCGCCCACATAAGCGAAACAAGTAGAAAATTTCCAAACACAGCTCAAGTCATAGGAGGCGACTTTAATGCCCATCATATTATATGGGGGTATAGTACCACAAATCCAAAAGGGCAGGAGCTTGAAGATTATATTGCGGCAAACAATTTACAATTGCACAATACAACGAATGCACCACCTACATTCGATAATTCGTACAATCAAGGATGGCCAGACTTAACGATCTCAACTTATGATATTGCTAACAACATACATTCATGGCATGTCTCAGACTCTGAAAGTTGTTCAGATCATAAATACGTAGAATTTACTATACAAACAGATACCACCATTTCTATAATTAAACGCTATAGGCTGCCAGGTAACAAGGTTAGACAATTGACCCAGGCCTTTACTCGTCTCCTGCAAGCAAAAGAATTGCAGCGGACTTCTAGAGGAACTTAATGAAATATGTCAACAAATTTTACCCCTCCGTACAACCAAGAAATTACAAGGAATCTCTTGGTGGACCGGCGAACTAAGGCAACAAAGACAAAAATGCAGAGCTTTGCGCCGCAGACTAAGAGGCAACGTGGACGGAGAGACCAAAGCACAGATTCTGACTACATACCAGCAAGAGCGGGCTAAATATAAGAAGAATATTCTCGCTGCAAAAGTGACAAGCTGGCGTACCTTCTGTAACAACAATACGAATCCCTACGGGATCTTACATAAGATTGCAACACAGAAGGTATTCAAACCAGCACAAATTCATGCACAGGTTCCAACAGCTAGTCTTTCAACAAACCCAGCGGGGTTTACAGCTGCCACCCTTCTTGACGAAATTTTTGCAAAGGACAATCCGCATGAAGATACACTGGAACAACGTGCAGTGCGAAACAATACAACTATCCCAGATACGCCAGATGATTATGCTTTCTCAGCAAAAGAAATCGCTCATGTATTTCGCTACCTACCCCTGAAAAAAGCCCCAGGACCGGATGGCCTGGACTATTCAATAATTAAAGTTGCATATAAAGCCAATCCAGATTTCTTCACTAAATTCTTCAATAAATTACTTCAGGCAAAGCTCTTCCCAACCGTATTTAAGAAGGGACAGGTAGTCTTGTTCTTGAAAAAATTCAAAAATCCAGCTGAACCGCGGTCTTACAGGCCAATCTGCTTGTTGTCTGCACTGGGCAAAGTGTATGAAAAGCTGATTGTCAATCGACTTCGTCATCATCTGCACAAGACCAAATATCTAAGTGTCAGACAATTCGGTTTCCGCATAGGATCTTCCACCGTTCAAGCCCTTTCAACAATCAAGCATTGCATCCAGAAGAATAGAAATGATAATATGCATACGGCTTTCATTTCGATTGACCTGGCCAGCGCATTTGATACTCTGTGGTGGCCAGCAATCAAACAAGCTTTACGCAATGCAAAATGCCCGACCAACCTTTATCTAACAATCACAAGCTACTTACAAGATCGTATGTTAATAATGTCCCACGATGCAGGTGTTTCATCCAAAGCCCAAGTGAGAGGTTGCCCGCAAGGCTCTTGCGCGGGGCCCCTCCTATGGAACATCACATTTAACGAAGTGCTCGCTGCAGACTGGCCCGCACACACGCGAGTTGTCGCCTACGCAGATGATGCTGCACTGGTGCGAGGACGCACACGCAACGAACTGGAGAAAAACGGCACAGAAGTCTGCACACTTTTTGCTGACTACTGCACTCGACTTAAGCTTCAAATATCAACAGAAAAGTCAACAGCGTTGATCATTCCAAGGCCAGGAACAAATCCAACACGACGGCCCTGTATTAAATTAAACGGGAGAAATATTAAGTTCGTTAAAAATCTTAAATATCTAGGAGTAACATGGGACTCCGGTCTAACCTTTATTCCTCATATACAAAACCTTCGTGTTAAAACATCTCGAATAGCGAGAACAGCGCGCCAATTTCAGGGCAAGAATTGGGGTCAGAGCCCCCATTTTCAGAAACTGTTATATCTCACAGTTGCAGAGAAAATCGCATTATATGCAGCCCCAATCTGGGCAAACCCAATGGGAGCCAGGAAAATCCGTCAACTATCAGCCTTGCAAAGACCTTTTGCGATAAACCTATGCAAAGCATATCGAACTACAGCCACAAATGCAGCACAGGTACTAGCTGGTATCATACCACTGCATATCAAAGCCTTAATGGAATCTGCATACGCCCAACTGATCCACTTGCGCCGAGATGCGACATTTGGAAACACTACCTATAACCCAGTCCAATATGAGCATCGGGGCGACGTATTGCGTACACATCCCTCAATAAAAGGGACAGGCATACGCACAGTTAAATCCAACTGCCTTCATCGAGACACCCTCACGAAGATATACACGGATGGCTCGAAGCATGAACATGGAGTAGGTAGTGCCTTTATACACTATGATGGTTCCAACACCGAATACACATGGAAAGGACATCTGAAACCGGAAAACAGCGTCTTTCAGGCGGAAGTTACTGCTCTCACAGCAGCGGTACAGCATATACTCAACAACAATATACATGCAGCTACCATATACACGGACAGCCTTTCAGCAATAAATGCAATAGAAAATCAACATATGCCCTGTACCATGTGTATCATATTCACGCTTGCATCATGTGTTTCTCATTAGTATTATCTCTGTCCTGCATCATGTGCTTTTAAATAGCATCATCTCTGCCCAAAGTCATGTGTTTTTATCAGTATTATAGTTGTCCTGAATCATGTCTTTTATTTAGCTCTATATTTGCTCTGCATAATGTGTATATACTATTAACATATTTGCTCTGCATCATGTACTCCTATCATGTGTTAGCCTAGGTTCATGCACTATGAATTGTCTCTCCATAAGTATTATTACTCATATACCACCATCTGTTTCATATGTAAACCAAAAGTTCATTGCTAATAATTATTTGCAACTTATGTTATTATCTGTCTTAAAACTGCCCTGCATCATGTGTTTTAATTAGTATACGCGCGTGCTTTATATCTGGCAATGTTACACGCGTGCTTTATATCTGGCAATGTTACACGCGTGCTTTATATCTGGCAATGTTACACGCGTGCTTTATATCTGGCATGCACCATGTGTTTTCACTAGTATCGCAGCTTTATCTCTGCTCTGCATCCTGTGATCTTAGCAGTTTTATTACACGTTTTTATATGTCACATAGTATTACATCTGCCCAGCATTATATGTTCTAACAGCATCACATGAATGCATTATTAGTACTCTACTTAGTAGTCTGTGGGTATGTTCTGTGTATTTTAAGTGTGTTGTTATGTGTATTATGTCTTACGTTATTATGCCACCTCCACCTTTTTTTTTTTTTTTTTTTTTT
Organism: Stegodyphus dumicola; assembly: GCF_044657685.1. Classification (NCBI taxonomy): domain Eukaryota; kingdom Metazoa; phylum Arthropoda; class Arachnida; order Araneae; family Eresidae; genus Stegodyphus; species Stegodyphus dumicola. The sequence continues at coordinate 6,983,921 of NC_140769.1, read as the reverse complement.
TAGATTTCCTGTAACAATCACTGTAATCCTAAAACTTAAAACTTTCAAATGTCATACACATCACTTGTAATGTAGACTATGTCAACCGCCCTTGTATGGCCATGTAACTTTCTCATTAAGATTCAAATATACTCCCGAGGCAGCCTGATGAGGCTCCAGGGAGTTGTTGCCACTAGATAGTGGAGGACGCGGGGCATATGCCTGTTTACCTATGTTAAACATCAGGCGCCCTCGTCCTCCGTCACCTGTCACCTGTATAGACACCACTATTGTTTGCGATTATGAGACTTCTTGAGTCCAGATAATCGTTAAAGATGTTATATAAATTCCTAGGGCACTTTGCCTCCCTGAGGGCCTGCTTGATTGCAGGCCACCAGAGAAAGTCAAAGGCACTCTGAAGATCTAGTGATATAAATGCCGTGTGCCGGTTATTGGCTCTATTATCGTTAATGTGGCTTCTGATCTTATCTAGGGCGTGTACTGTAGAGAGGCCAGTTCTGAACCCATATTGGTTATTGCTAAGGAATTTGGTACGGTGAAGGTGGTACTTTAGCCTATTCACCAGAAGTTTCTCGTAAACCTTCCCCAGCGCAGCCAATAAACATATCGGTCTGTAGGAGCTTGGGTCTTCTGGTGATTTATTCTTTTTAAGAAAGAATACGACTTGGCCCTTTTTGAAGGCCGATGGAAATATCTGCTGTCTTAGTAATTTATTAAAGAAGGCCGTGAAGTATGTTGGGCAGGCAGTGTATGCGACCCTGATGATTGCATAGTCCAGTCCGTCAGGGTCTGGCGCTTTCTTGAGTGGAAGGTATTTGAAGACTTGCTTAATCTCCTCCGTTTCGAAAGGGATATCATCCGGGGTATCTGGGACGTCTTGACAGTCTCTACTCTGGTAGACAGTAACTATGCCTCGCATACTGGTACGCGAACGATATGCGCAGATGTCAGAATTTGAGAGAGGTCGTGTAGTTGGGTTCAAAGAAGCCGGCTGGTCTTATCGGCGAATAGCTCGACATTTGAGCAGGAGCGATGCCACTATTAGACGATGTTGGCAGGAATGGGTGAATCATGGCCGCACACAGCGTCAAGAAGGAAGCGGTAGGCCTAGAGAAACGACAGAACGTGAAGACCGAGCAATCGTCAGAGCGGCACTCACAGCCCCAGATGTATCATTATCATCGATTGTACGTGCAATTAGTGCTTCAGTGACCGCAAGGACCATTCATAGACGGCTCGCAGAAAGGGGGCTAAGGTCACGGCGCCCAACGAAAGCGATCTGGAGACGGCCCGACAGCGGTGTGATACCAACCTGATACCAACTACAGGCCGACAGCCAGGAGTGATGGTCTGGGGTGCCATTTCCTTTCATAGGACCCCTTTGGTTGTCATCCGTCGCAACCTTACGGCACAGCGGTATGTCGACGATGTTCTAAGGCCCGTTGTGTTGCCATTCATGTCACGCCACCCTGGGCTTACATTTCAGCAAGATAATGACCGCCCCCACACTGCACATGTTTCTACTGCTTGCCGAACATTACCATGGCCAGCAAGGTAGCCGGATCTCTCTCCTATTGAGCACACTTGGAGCATTATGCGCAGGGCCCTCCAACCAGCTCGGGAAGTTGACGATCTAACGTGCCAGTTGGACAGAATTTGGCACGATATCCCTCAGGAGGACATCCGTAACCTCTATCAATCGATGCCAAGCCTAATGACTGCTTGCATAAGGGCCAGAGGTGGACAAATGCGTTACTGACGTTTTCACTTTGTGAAGCTTTTTGAAGTCCCCCCTTTTTTTTTTTTTTTTTTCTAAGAGTGTATTTTAAATATAGGGGTACCGACTTCCGAAATATCAATTTAAAGAATTTTTCAGCGACAAAGATAATTTTTAAACGATAAATGCATGCAGAAAAAAAAAATTGTTCCTTTTAAGCACATGTTTTCACATTTTGATTCTGCTGTTCAAATTAGGCCTAAAAACAAAATTTTACAATACTTGATGTGAAATTCAATCAATAATTCGGAATTCCCATTGGCACACTTTTTTTACTTTGTGCCAAGAGTAATTCACTTGGCGAAAGCTCAAGTAATAACTTCTTAGTAAGCTATTTCACTTTCCCTTTGTGAGAGGGGAAAATTAGTATCATATTTTCCTACTTAATATTAAATTTTTTAATCACAGTTGTTATTTTTAGCTATTTTTCTCCTTTTTAGAATTTCATTTCAACTACTTGATTTGTGTGGTTGAATTATAGTTCCTAAAATAGTTATTTTAAAAATTTCTATTTCTTCATTCGCGTTGCGTATTTTAAACATGTTTATTCGTGTAAGAGTTTTTGCTTAATTTAATTTTATATATTTGAATAGCATTTTATTCGAAAGAATGCTTTATCTCCCAGTACTCGTTTCGATGCCTTTGAAAATTGCATTCTCCGTTAAAAGAGAAAACACTCTAAAATACGGTTAACGCGTCTTTCAAATGGGTCGTTCAGAAAAGCTATGTAAATGAGAAAGTGAAAGTTGTATTATTAGTCCAAAGAGCATTAGCCCAGAAAGGCTATTAATTTCGTTTTGGCATTTTGCATCTAAAACTTTAAAAGGTTTCAAATTGTTTCCCCCAAATATCCCCTGCCTTATAATTAAAGAAATTAAATAATGAAGAATCTGCATAAATGTATGTATGTTTCTCGCATTGTAGTAAAACAATGGTACCTAGGAGGGCCATCCAGTTTTGAATAACGTACGTCTCGACCCGAATATAGGAATCTCGAAAGGCAAATTTGGAATTTGTTTTATTATTTAATATTTTGTAAAGCATTTATGGGTTTTTGATTAGAAACTTTCAAAGCAAGATAGGGCAGCACTGTACCGAAAAAAAAAAAAAAAATTATCTTCAGCGCGCGAGACTGTGTACCGAAGATTCTAATGATATACTCTTTTTACATTATTTTGTGATATGTGATATTGCTGTTGAATTGAATGTTATGGTTTAAGTCCGAAGAACATGATGATTAATAAATAAAGGTTATGCACAAAATGTTAAAAAACGTTAAAGAAACGGCCCTTTGGATGTAATATGAAATCAGAAAGCTTTTAGATTGTTTTCCCTTCATTTTAATTTAGAATGCTATGCATACAAATAATTTACCACGATTTTATCACAATGCCATTGCTTTACCAAGTTTTATCGTCCTACATTTAGTTTGTTAAAATATTTTTCATATTTCAAATTAGTTCAAATTTTTCATTTTTTAATCGCAAAAATAAAATACGTTAACATAAAAAAAGACTAAATCTTATGCAAATAAATAAGTAAATAAATAAAAATAATTTTAAAAAATAAACATTTGAATTTTCTAATTCCTTAATTTTTTTCTTATTGGCTTTTTGCCTCAAGAAAGCCTTAATGCCTTGATGATTTTCTTGAGGCATTCTACAAACACATCCGCAGTGATCCTCGCCTTTTATTCGCTATATACTATACTCACTTTTGAAATAGCTTGTATTCTGCGACATTTTATGAGTAAAGGTCGCCATCCGTTTTATTAGCAACTGGCCAGAATGTAACAGTGCAACGATTTTGTCCATTATTTGGAAGTCTTCAGAGGCTACACATTTTGAGAGCATAGGCATTTTAAAGGCTTTAGGATCTCAACTTCTTTGGCGACGGCAGCAGAAAACCTTTCAGCAATTTGTTGTTGGACGGCAGAACTCTTACTTCTATTTGTTGCTCCACAGCAGAAACCTTTTCTCCTCTTTGATCTTTTACAGAAGAAACTCTATAATCGACTTGTTGTTTTGCGACCGAAACTCTCTCTTGTATTTGTTCTTTGACAGAAGAAACGTTTTCTTCAATTTGCTGAACTTTATTTTCAACCGCCTATTCTGCCTTCCGTAGCCTCAAATTTATTATCTATTATGCAGGTAATTTCTCTTTTTATGTCTCCTTGTCGTGCTTCAATCTTTTCTTGATATCTTCCATATCTTCTTTAACTGATGCTTGGCTCGCTTTCATCTCTCCTTTAACTGAGTTGATGGCCCCTTCCATCTTTTCTTAAAATGCACCAAATGCAGTTATCAACTGTCTCATTTCTTCTTCCATCGCTTTTGTGATTGGAAACCCCACTTCTGACACCAAAAGGTTTTGCGTGCGTACATGTTCGTAATAGATTGAGTGCACAAGTCCAATAGAAAGTTCTTATAACAAGAAATAAAACAAAATGCTCTAATATTTCCTCACAGATATTCGTACAATATCATAATATTATAGAGTAGTTATATTTTAAACTACTAAAACAGTAAATAGAACAGAATTCAAAGTGCAGAGAAAGCTAATCCGATCTCACCGCGAATTCGCTACTATCAACAACAAGAACGGAGTAAATAACTGCAGCTCACTAAAACAACTTCTCAGATATTTTGCTCCGGCTTTTATAAGCATTTTAATCAAGCACGAGAAAATTCTGGTATTTTCTCGAAGTTTCTGGAAAGCAAAAGTGTGAAGTTACGCGATATCAATTTATTAAATGCGAGTGCTCCTTTATTTTTACTTTCTTGGAGTAGCTTTCTCTTAAAACTCGTGACGCGCTGCGTTGCACGCACGTATACAAAGCAATTTTAATTATAATTGTACCAAAAATAGCTAACTAAATACAAAATACGTAACGATATAAATTCGAGTACGTCTTGGGGCCAAATTCTGAATAAAAATCTCTAATGCTTTTGAAGGTAAGTTTAGAAATACTTTTACTTTAACGTGATGGTAAAAGTTTTATAATCCAAATAGGTTATTAGTCCAGAAGGACTATTAATTTCGTTTTGGCATTTTGTGTTGGAAACTTTAAATGTCGGTTCACTTTTCAAACTGCTGCCACCAAAGTTTACAGCCCTTTATTATATTCAAAGAAATTAAATAATGAAGAATCTGCATGAATGTATGTATGTTTCTCGCATTGTGATAAAACAACGGTACCTAGAGCCATCTAGTTTTGAATAAGATACATTTCCACCCGAATATGGGCATCTGGAAGCCCAAATTTGGAATTTGGAACTTGTTTTATTATCTATTTCATATTTTGTAAAACTTTAACGGATTTTTGATTAAGAAACTCAACGATTTGAAAGTGAGCAATAGCAATACTGTACACACACACACACACACACACACACACACACACACACACAAAAAAAAAAAAAATTATCTCCAGCCCGCGAGAGTGTTTATCAGAAAGTCTAAAGATATACTCATTTAAAAATTATTTTGCGATATTGCTGTTGAATGCGTTTTATGGACGAGTTGAGTATTGAGTTTTGAATAACGTAATCCTCCGCCGAATATGAGCATCTGGAAGCCCTAATTTTGAATTTTGGATTTATTTTATCATATATTTCATATTTTGCTAGACATTAAAGAATTTTTGATTAACAAACTCAATGTTTTCAAAGTGAGGAATGGTAACACTGTACGGAGAGAGAGAGAAAAAAACATTTTATCTCCAGCGTGCGAGACTATGTATTGGAAATTCTAAAGATATGTTAATTTTAAAATTATTTTGTGATATTGCTGTTGAACTGCATTTTATGGTTTAATTGCGAAGAATATGATATTTAATAAATAAAGGTACCACACAAAACGTTAAAAAAACGCCCCTTTGGGCGTAATGTAAAATTTCAAAGCTTTCAGATTTTTTTTTTTTAAACATGCTACTTTATGAAGAAAATCTGTGTATGCAAAAAAAAAAAAAAATTAAGAATGAGCCTCGATCTAAAGTAACGACTTTGAATATGTTTCGAGAACTTAATTGGTTTGTAAATGTAAATTTCAATTAAAAATGTACAGTATAATATTTACTTATTTACATTCTAGTTCCCTGTGTCAAAACTTTGTTTCTTGCAGACATCTGTCTTTCCGAAATGATAACAGAAGTACTGTACGGAGAATTGTTTCGCTAAACGAACTTACAGTACGTGCGAGTCGTATTCTGCTCGCGAATTTTTGCTACATGCTTCGCGACTTTAACGAGTTTCGTCCCCCCCCCAAGATAAAGTTACTCGGCCCAGGATTCAAATCCCAACGAATGTTTGGCTGCATAGGTGTTTTCGTGATTTTTCCTATGTGTAAAAGGCCGTTCAGACTGGGTTTTATCTGAGCTAACGGAGTCAGTTTCATGTGTCCACTAGCTCCGTTGTTCGTGTAGTTCAGATTTTGGAGATGGGTCGGTAAAGTCAGTTGTCTTAGAAACACGAAGCAGTTTCCCTTAGAAAGTTCTCCACGAAAGCATCCCTTAGGCAGATAGCCCTCGAATGCTTTGCCGTAAATAAATAAACCGAAATCTCACATTATAGCTAATCATTGTTTGTTACGTTGTAACCTTTTCATTTGCTCTGATTTTCTTTCATTCTTATGAATATCTTCCCCTATAATAAATTAGTAGTCACCTCTCGGGCGATTCTTAAAGATCTTAATAATAAAGCTGCTGGTGTCATTGTCTCTCATGTATGTGGCCCACGGGTAGTCTAAGAAATGAATGAGCTGATTGCTAGCTACAAGGGAAACAAACTACAAACCTTCAAATTAACCCTAGAGTGATTCTGCTCAAGTTATTTTTCAAGAAACAAACTTGGAGTAAAGCAATAGTTTTGCTTGGTTTATGAGATTACGGTAAAGCTTCGAGGGCTATCTGCCTAAGGGGAGGAATGCTTTCATGGAGGACTTTTTAAGGTGAACTGGCTCCTCGTATACATCTATAACATATATACTCCTCGTATATATGTTATAGATGGGGAAAACTACGAAAACGCCCATGCAACCAGCCCGTTCGCGGGATTCGAACCTCGAATCGAACTACCAATGTTCAGCGACTTTACTACTCGGCCGCTTGTGGAACTTTCAAGTGAAAATGAATCATACAGGAATACTTCTATTACTGCCACTCTAATAAATTATTTTTTTCCTCCCTGTTCTTATCAGAGTCAATAAAAAGCATTTTTTCTACAATTTTGAAATTATCAAATATCTAAATAGGTACGTAATTTCGATTCATATCTGAAGAGATTTGAGCTATGTCATACGGATCTGATGTGTTTCTGTGTCTTCGTGGAATTTCGAAATGTCGAGCATTTGTTTTACCGTTCAAAGCTTATGAAAGGAACAAAAGAATTCATTTTCAGTAAAATTCTTTTAAACACTAAGTTTCCTCCCCCCTCAATCTCTATGTGTTTGTTCAAGATACAATGGCATTCAGTTCTTTCTGTATATTTATTCCTTACATTTTTTCATCTGTGAATTTGTAACTTTATTTTATTTCGTGTTATATTGTTGCATCGTTTGTTTTTTTACTTTCCTCTGTAAGCCTTGTGTAAGGAAATACTATGTGGCTTACAAGAAGTTTAAATATTCTTTAGAAGTTATATCTCACTTTAAAATACATTCAAGCATATTTGGCGCTTTTAATCAAAGTATTTTTCTGAGAGCAAAACAACGACCGAGACCCCCACTCATGTAGAATTCCATCTCTCAAAGTAATGAAACGGCTTGAGTACTCCACTAACGAACTTGCTTATATGAATTTAGTTGAAGTTTTAGTACCTTGTTATATTTGTTTACAGTGCTTTCACGTAATTGACCTCGGCGGAATTTTTTACATTTCCGCGCTCTTCTTAATTTGTATCTGATGTTTGTAGGCACTGCCTTTTCATTGTAAACAACATTCCCCTCAAGGTCGGAGCCGAGTAGTTAAAAGCATTCATTTAAATCGCTTCTCTGGGTTGTTATTGGCAAAGAAACTCGTGTACAAGAAAAAGCAAAGGATTGCGAATTTCAATTATGTTCTTCATCGCCGGAGGGTGGCCAAATTAATCTCTTCGTACTAAGAGCCCAACCCACTTTTTGCAGCATTCTGATAGGTTCCTTCCTATTATCCATCTGAAGTCTAACCAAAGTATTTGCCCTTGCCGACTGAGAAATCATGTCGCCTGAGAAGTATTTACGCAATACCCAGCGCTCTGCAATTCCCTCAAAGCATATTAGTCATAACATCTGACAGACTTCGGGAACATAGCCTCGATTATCAAATTTATCAAATTTGTACCTTCCATGATAGTACAAGCTCTGTAGTGTGGGCTCAGTAGCGTAATATCTGTCCGGACTTACGAAAGTCTGGATTAAACCGAGCACAGTAGGCAACACTTAAGTGAACATGTTTGCTCGCAGCTTTTTTTGATAATATTAAACAAATAATAATATTTTTGATAACATTAACCAAATGATAATATTTTTGATAACAACCATATGATAATATTTTTGATAACATTAACCAAATGATAATATTTTTAATAACAACCATATGATAATATTTAAGATAATATTAACCAAATGATAATATTTTTGATAACATTAACCGAAGGATAATATTACATGATGGGAAAATATTCTGAATGACATAATCCTCCTACGAATATGGGCATGTGGAAGACCCAATTTGATATTTGAAATTTGTTTTATGATCGATTTCTTATTTGGTAAAACTTTAACGAATTTTTAATTAACAAACTCAGCGAGTTCAAAGCGAGCGATGGCAACGTTGTACAGAAAAAACACTTTATCTCTAGCGCGTGAGTCTCTGTATCGGAAATTCTAAAGATAGGCTCATTTTAAAACTATTTTGTGATATTGTTGTTGAACTGAATTTTATGGTTTAAGTGCGAAGAACGTGATATTTAATAAATAAAGGTAGCGCGCACACACACAGACACACACACAAAAAAAAAAAAAAAAAAAAAAAAAAAAAAAAAAAAATTCAAATTTTAAATTTGGTCTTCCACATGCTCATATTCGTTGGAGGATTACGTTATTCAAAATTCGATGACTCTATGTACCGTTATTTTATGACAATGTGAGAAATATACATACATTTACGCAGATTTTCATTATTTAATTTCTTCAAATATAATGCAGGACTCTAATATTTTATGGCAACAGTTTGAAAAATGAACCGACATTTATCCGTCCGACGCAAAATGCCAAAATGAAACTAATAGTCCTTCGGGATTCAAATCCCTTTGGACTAAAAAACCGGCCCTTTGGACGTAACTTAAAATCTGAGACTTTTTTTTTTTTTTTTTTCCCAACACCCAGAGACGATTCAGGCCCATGTTCAACGACCCAGAGACGATTGATGCCTTAAAACAGGAAATCGAAGTTGCCATTCATGCGATTGGACCCCAAACAATCGAAAATTGTGCAAAATTAGGTTAATCGGATGGGGTAGTGTTAAGCCAGCCGTCATTTCAATAATATTGTATTTCATTCTTAAATGAAAATGCCAAATCTTTCTAATAAACTCATAATTTTGAAAATATATTCATTAGTTTTTTTATAGCCAATTCAAATTCCAAAAGTTAGATGGCTCACCCTTTATATAATACCTAGGCTTTCTATAGATTGACAAAGGACTTTTAGGCAAAGTGTGAAAACAGGTTATGATAATACTGTTATTTAAAAGTCGTTCATTCCTCAAGAATACAAACGTTATTTTGAAAAATTAATGTGTGTGTGATTGAGGTAAAGCCTCGAGGGCTATCTGCCTAAGGGAAGGGATGCCTTCGTGGAGATCTTTCTAAGGGAAACTCGCTCGTATACACGTTACACATGGGGAAAAACACGGAAACGCCCATGCAGCCAGCCCGTATGACACTAAAAGCCACACTAAAACTATATATATATATATATACACTCTACAGAAAGAACAATCGACGCACCAAGAAGGAGTTGCCCGATGGAGAGAAAAATTGATGGATAGGAAGATGTTGTGCAAAATAGAAAAATATTAAAATTTTGTCAATGAATACTTTGTAACAATGAAATAATTGAATGATTTATTTCATTGTTATTGGATTCGAACCTCGCACGGAACTACCAGTGTTTAGCGACATTACCGCTCGGCCGCTGTTGGGTTGAAAAAGATTAATGAAAAAGTGCCATTAAAAAACTGTTATTCGGAATATGTGAAAGAAAATAGTGAGATGATCTTGATAGAGCATAATAAATTTGTATTTCCTACCTGCCTGAGACTGGGAATCGGTAAAATCTACGGCAACGGAAATTAAATCAGACAATCATTACAAACAATTCCCTTTTTAATACCTTTTTGTTTTTTCTGGCAGGGCTTACAGAGGTGGATGTACAGCTCAATCTCATTACGTGTTAGGAAATGCGTGAAATATGAATCGTTTCATACATTGCCGGCTAGTTTTAGGCATTATATACAATGCCTAGGCATCATATGGAATGTCGGATTTCAAACTTTGCGGGTAACATATACACATATATGCAAATATATACTAACACACGTTCATACGTTTCAGATTCCGGTCCCGGTACCATATAGAAATATATAAATAAGTAACTTCAAAGCATTTTAATGAGAAAAAGGCAAAAGCTTTTTTATGAACGTCTTTAATGCAAAAGTTCATTTATGAACTGTTCAAAGCAGTTCCGGAAATTATTTGACCGATGCTGCAACCGTAATCTTAATACTCGGAAGAGAACATGCCAACGTAAAATTTAAAATTAGGTAAAAGAAAGCAACCTTAGTTTGTCAGCTTTGTTTTTAGGGAATTTTTTTTCCCCCAGGGAGAAAATTTTTTTAACATGTTTGGCTGAAAATGTCCGGCGGCAAAATCTTCATTATATACTATATATACATGTAAGAAAAATAAAGAATATGTAAAAGATTAAATTAGCTAAAAATAGCAACTTCTATTTGCACTGCGTTATTTCGAGAAAAATCTATGTTATATGACTCTTACGTAATTCTGGTGATGTAAACTGAACTGAAACTCAAGCAGCCAATAATAATTTTACAGCAATATTAACTATCCAATCAAAATGCTTTGAGAACCAAAACTAACTCAGTTTGACTTACAATTTCATCCTGAACATTACGCACTTTCTTTTCTACGCTTTGCCTTAGCCGGACTGCAGTCTGTCTGCTTCTTCTTTTTTGCTGCAGATCTATCAAAAATGTAAGCCCTTTGGAACAGGCACATTTAATATGTCGACTTGTGTGTAGCCGCAACATGTTGCTGAAAATAAAAAAACTGAAGATTTAATCTGCCTTCGCCTCCAATTTCCTAGTCATTATGGATCAACACTTCTACGCCATCAAAATTCCTGCTCCTGAATATATTACACACACACATATATATATATATGCATAAATTTTAAGCATTTAAAGTTATAAGTAAATTGGAGTCAAAGTAAGGCAATCTTGTATATATATATATTTTAAATCATATATATGATGTTTTTAATCAAAATATAATCAATTCACAAATTTCAGTAAAGTTAATTTCCCTGTTGGAAAATCTCTGTATCTTTTCAGTTATAAGAGGAGCCCACCAGCGACCGAATGGTAAAGTCGCTGAACACTGGTAGTTCGGTCTGTGGTTCAAATCCCGCGAACGGACTGTTAACCAGAGAACAGGGTCTCCATTACCTAGCTGACATGATTTCTGCCTGGTTGAATGGGTTTTTTTGTGGCTTCCTCCATGTGTAACGTGTATACGAGCCAGTTTCTTTTAGAAAGTCATTCGCGAAGGCTTGCCTCCTCCTAGGCAGATAGCCCTTGAGTGCTTTGCCATTATCACATAAACCAAATCAAACCAAAACATTTATAAGACAAAATTCGACTAAACACCAGCAAACGAGCGGTAAATATCTCGAACACTGATAAATCGATTCGCGGCTCGAATTCTCGCGAGAGGGCTAGCTGTATACGCAATTTCGTGGGTTCTCCTACGTGTAGCTTGAAACTAACGTGTATACGGGCCAGTTTCTCTTGAAAGCGTTTCAGTGAGCATCCCCTTCTTTGGCGAATACCATTGTATGCTACGCCATAAACAAAGAAAAAAAAATATGCTTATTTTTGTTATAATTTAATGCTTTATATTTAGTACAAATTTAAGGAATTTTTGTTTAATAAACTAAGCGATTTTAATAGCAGAAGTCAAAATAAAGCATATTAATCGAAAACGTCGCGGCAAAAACATCGCGGAGAAAACAACGCAATGAGAAAACGTCTTGGTAGAAAACATCCTGGAAGAAAACATCGCAATTCTAAAGCATCGTGGTATAAAATATCATGGTCGAAAATAAAGCGGTTCAAAAATTTCGCAGTTTAAAAATGTCGTCGTTAAAAATATCGTGGTAAAAAATAAAGTACCCACAAATCATCGTATGGACGACAACGTTCGCAAACATGCGTTTTCAGGTTTTGAAAGTTGTAAATGCATGTTTGTATCTATAAGATCATAGAGCGCAAGAAAGAAAGAGGGATTCTTTTACTTCTGTATTTAATATATTTGAACGAAGTAATTAATATATTTTTGCTGACAAAATAAGAAGGAAACTTAAGCATTAAAAAATTGAAAATGAGTTGAAAATTATGCAAATTAAAAAGTTTAGTAGAATTTTAAATTTATATAATTAATTAACAAACGTCATTAATAAATTAAGCTTTTTTATATTAAGTTTAACTGATAATTTTTCATGAAAAATACAGTATAAAAATACTTAGAAAAAGGAAAATAAATAACTCCATGAGGTTAGCTTTATAAAAATTGCTTAATTAATGAACGAATTGTTTTCTTTCACATTTGTTAATCTGATATTATTTGAATGAAAATTACATATTGTTTTGTTTCCGTTTATCCTTAAAGTGTCGTTAACATTTTCATGTATAGCGTGTAATCAATGTTTTGGATGTCGATTTGTTAGTTATGACGAAAGTCAGTTACATGATATGTCACTATGCATGATAAAAAATGCATGTGTGCGATGTTATCATCATACGATGATCTGTAGGTACTTTATTTTATACCACGATATTTTCGACGATGGTGCTTTTAAACTGCGAAGTTTTTCAACCGCTTTATTTTCGACGATGGTGCTTTTAAACTGCGAAGTTTTTCAACCGCTTTATTTTCGACAGCGATATTTTGTAGCACGATATTTTAGAACTGCGATGTTTCCTCTGTGCGATGTTTTGTACCACGAAGTTTTCTCCGCGATGTTTTTGCCGCGATGTTTTCCGCTGCAACCTTCCAAACTGTTGCCATTTTGAAAAATGTAAGATAGTTTCTTTCTGTTTTAATCCACAAATTCGGCTATTTGAGAATAATGTGTTGCTACGAGCATTGCCTCAAAGAGAATACTTATTATCTCCCTTCCCCAGCTTGTTGACATTCAGCAAAGCGTAAGATATTTACTTTTAAATTTAAATTTCTGTTAATGAGTAGCAAACGCAGTGACTGAAAAGCAATAAAAACAGCTCTTAATATATATATATATATATATATATATATAAAATTCAACACAGTTTTTTAAAAAAACAATGACACTGAAGGGTGAAAAATTAGGCAAAACATGAAATAAAATGTAAAATATAAAACACAGTAAAATACAAATCGTTGGAAACAAGTTAATGGCAAAAAATACAGTAAAAAACCAATCGATGGAATAAGTTACAACAAATAAAACAAATAAAAACATATAAAAATTATAAAGCGGAAAATGGTAAATTAGCTTAATTCGAGATCCAACGTGGCTTTTAAAGGGAAATGTCTGGTTAAACGTCGAAAACTCCATTACGCGTTTCGCCGAAACAGACAACTGAAACTTTTGCGTTACGAAATTTTTTATTAATTGGATGAATTGTCCTAGAAAATTTTTTTTTAGTCTCAATTCTCTGTTCCAATTTCCCGACGCGTCCGCACAAAATGACACATTAAGGTGTAAAAAATGTAAATGCAACTCCGATGTACAGATATAATTAAAATTAAAATAAATAGCGGTTTGCTATTAGTCAAAAAATATACAATAACGTACGGGCTGGACCTGCAAGCTTAAAGTATTAAACCTTTATAAATTTTAGAGATCTAAAATTAAATTTAAAAGAAAACAAACAAAGTGGGTCTTGCTAAGACCAAGAAAAAATTTTTTTGAAAAAGAAACACAAAAAACAGACCTGTGGCTATGCAGCCTTCTCAATCGTGAAGCAAAGCTGAAAAGGGGTTGTAACTCCCCTGATTTACATAAAAATTAATTGAAATCAAGATATGTCTAAATAGAAATATTAATGTTTTTTTAATTGATGCTAGCTGTACTCATTTAAATCATTGTATACCTTTTTTTCTTTTTCATAGTAACTGTTTATGCGGTTGACCGCAAGAGCAACTAGTTTTCAAACAAATAAATATAGCGAATAAAAAAAAAAGAATGCTAAAGATGTACTGTTTTTAAATATTTAGTGATTTTGCTTTTAAAATTTGTGCGGCGTAAGTGTCAACAAAAGAAATAAAAAACCCTTTACAAATTCTCTGGTGCAATGTTAAAATCTGAATCCCTTCAGACTTTCTTTTTTTCCCTTTTCAGTCCATAGGGACAGTTTGTTCAGATGGGCTATTAATTTCGTTTTGGCATTTTGCATTGGTTCACTATAAACGCCGTTTCACTTTTCAAATTGTTGCCACCGTATATTAGAGCCCCAAAAGAAATTTCAAGGAATTAAATAATGAAGAATCTACATGAATGTATGTATGTTTCTCGCACTGTGGAAAAAACAACGGTATCTGGAGATATAAAATTTGAATAACGTAGTCCTCCGCTCAAATATGGGCATCTGGAAGCCCAAATTTGGAATTTGTTTCATTATCGATTTCATATTTTGTAAAACTTTAAAGAATTTTTGATTAACAAACTCAACGATTTCAAAGCGAGCAATGGCGACACTGTACACTGTACGAAAAAAACATTATCTCCCCAGCGCGAGACTGTATTGGAAATTCTATAGATATGCTGTTTTTCAATTATATTGTTGTTGAATTGCATTTTATGCAATTCAACTGGATTTTATGGTTTAAGTACGAAGGCCATGATATTTAATAAATAAAGGTAACGCACAAAACGTTAAGAAAACGCACCTTTGTGCGTAATTATAAAATATGAACTCTTTCAGATTTTTTTATTATTATTATTTTTTAATTCTGTTTGGAGCCATTTTGAAGCAAAATTATAGCGAATTTATTATTCTAATTCCTTAAATTTCGAAACTTTTATGTCTTCGTTTTGTCGTTGGGTCTATCTTCTCGTCTAATAACTTTTTTTTTCATTCCAACTATTTCTTAATATTAGCTGTATAGCGTCAATAAACTTGAATGCTTAAACTTCAGCGTCTGGGATCTTTTCAAGTTGTTTGTGTTTTCTCTCTCAAGTACTTTTTTATGATTCTTGCAAATATCTTACTCCACGAATGGAAAGTCTGAGGGCAAAAACCTCAGGTATTGATCCTTGCCACAACAGTTTTAGCGATTTGTATTCGTCTATCCCGAAAATTACCCCAAGGAGAAAACTTTTGGTTAAAAAAAGCAAAAAGAAAGACGTCGACAAGTGCAGAGAAAGTGGCAGAAAATCATGAATTCTTGATGCCGAAGCATAAAGAAAATATTCAGTAACAGACATTTCAAGTGCAATTTGGAAACTTTAAAAAGTCATTCTTTTTACTATGTCTAGAGGCACGGCACAATTTTGAATGACAAAAGCAAAACTTTTACCCGTCTTCGGTAACGGTTCGTAACAAACTTCGGTTGTTTGTAGGTCTCATTCGTTTAAATCACAGATTCTCAACGGCTCTGTACTTCGATAGAATTTTAAAGAGCTTAATGATTACCAAGGGGTCGATAGCAGAATATGCAAAGGCTGTTGGTCGGCATAATCAAGATTTGATTGATAAAACAAAACTAACAAATGAAACTGATAATTAATTTTCTACTGATATCGTGTAGTAAAGAAGAAATCATATGAAATAATTATCAGGGGGGAATACTTTAAAAATTATTTAATACATTTTAAAAATGGATAATGTTTTTAAATACGTAGATCTTTAATGCAGTAAGTTCACTATATAAAAGTAAAACACATAAACACAGCCCCCTAACTGGTATAGTAGTTAACGTCGCTAACTGCCGTGCTGAAGGGTCGGGGTTCGGATCCCGGAGAAGGCATGGATGTTTGTAAATGTATAAAGTCTGTGCGGTGTGGGGGGTACTCTAAATATGCGGAGAGCCGAAAGTCTTCTCGAGAGGTTGTTGGTAGGGAAAGAGGGGTGGAAGACCCTCGGACCCGTCCGCTCTCCATCAAAACTGGGAACGGAACTGAGCTAAGTCGCATTGCCATAAGTAAGGTACTCAAGTTGCCAAAGACAGGCGCTCCTTGCCACGAGGAATTTCGTGGGCTTGGGATGACTATAGGTCAGACAAGTCAGCATTAGCAACAACAAAAACAATACCCAAAACAGACGGAAAACGAATTTAAAAAATGCTTAGAAAGCAAAACTAGAAGGAAAAACAAAAAACAGGCAGAGTATTTATGAACGAGGTGGTTTAAAAATTATATTAAGCCATCACACAAATTAAAACTGCACTTTTATATAGTCAGAGTTCGTGACCTGTTTCTGAAAGCATGTTTATATTTTGAAATTAAAATTACTCCTCCCTCCAAAAAATATTCAAAAAAAGTAAAAATCTGAAAGTCTTCAGATTTTATGCTACACCGAAAGGGGGTGTTTTTTAACGTTTTGCGTGTTTCCTTTATTAAATCTCATAGTCTTCGAACTTAAACCATAAAATTCAATTCAACAGCAATATCACAAAATATTTTTAAAAAAGCATATCTTTAGAATTTCTGATACACAGTCTCGCATGCTCGAGTAAAAGTGTTTTTTTTTTTTTTTTTTTTTTTTTTTTTTCGTTCAGTGTTGCCACTGCTCGCTTTGAAATCGTCGAATTTGTTGATAAAAAATTCGTTAAATTTTTACAAAATATGAAATAGATAATAAAGCAATTTCAAATTCCAAAATTGGGCTATGCTCATATCTGAGTGGAAGACCACGTTATTCAAAATGGGATGTCTCTAGGTAGCGTTGTTTTTTCACAGTGCCAGAAACATACATACATTCATGCAGATTTGTCATTATTTAATTCCTTTAAACACATTGTGTTTATAAAGTCCCGGACCCATTTTGATGTTTAATAACTCATAAAATAATAAAGATAGATTAAAATTAATAACATAAATGGTGAGATAGACTCAAAAAGTTTCATGACCCTTGTCAATGAACTTCCACGTGTGCTCTCTTCGTCGCACGGAGAATATCAAATCCATATTCAATTTCACGCCAGGTACCGGCAAGCATGTTGGCATCCACAGAGGCTATTGCGGTTGTCATTCTGGTTTTTAGGTCATCCATGTTCGACACTGTTCTCCTGTAAACGTTGTCCTTTACAAATCCCCAAAGGAAAAGTCCAGCAGCGTTCTATCAGGTGATCTGGGTGGCCAAGGAATTGGACTGGACCTCCTCGCCCAATCCATCTTCCTGTAAAACGGTCATTCAAAGAACTACGAACGACGGTACCCCAATGAGGTGGCGCACCATCTTGTTGCAAAAAGACATGTGGCTGAAGCTCTTCTAGTTGTGGAAATACGAAGTTTTCCAACATGTCAAAGTATACAACTGATGAGACCGTCTTTTCTGTAAAAAAGAAAGGCCCAATGACTCGGTCGTGCATTACTCCACACCACACATTAACCTTTGGGGAATCCCTTTGTGCTTCACGGTATTCATGGGAGTTTTCGGATTCCCATATGAGCACATTATGGCGATTAACAATGCCAGAAAGATGCCAAAAACAAAAAAGAGAAAAATGCAATTAATAAGCAGACGATATTTAGAAAAGTACAGATATTTAAACTGGAAAATGAAATTATCTGAAATTAACCACACGCGCAGACGTTATTTACAATCTATCAATAAATGCCATAAGTTTATTTATATCTTCATTATTTTATGAGTTATTAATCATCAAAATGGGTCCGGGACTTTATAAACACCCTGTATAATGCAGGGCTGTAATATTGGGTGGCAACAATTTGAAAAGCGAAACGCCGTTTTTGAGTACACCAAACCAAAATGCGAAAACGAAATTAATATACCTTCTCGGCAAATAGCCCGTTTGGGCTAAAAAGAAGTAAAAGCAAAATCTGAAATGGTTGAGATTTTAACAGTCGCCCAAAAGGATTTGTTAAGGTTTGTTTTACGCTATCGCTGAGATCGCAGTGTACCAGTCTACTGTTGCTGGATTTATTTCTTTTCGTCTTTTTAGCTTTATTATTAAGCATCATCTTCTTGGCACCTATGCGGTGTGCAATTTAATACTAAAATTACAAGTTTAAAAGCAAGTTTACAGCAAAATCGATCAATATTTAAAAACCGCGTATCTTTGGGAATTTCCGATGTATACGGAGATAAAAACATGTTTTATTCCGTGCAGTGTTGCCACTGCTCACTTTGATATCGTATAGTTTGATAATCAAAAATATGTTAAAATGTTAAAAGATGGGAGATAGATAATAAAATTAATTCGAAATTCAGTTTCAGACCTTTGTGTGGAACTATTATGGCTGCTTTGATAAAACAATACTGGACTTAACTTGCTGATAATTCTAAAACTATTGCATGCAGATTACCTAAAGGTATAAAATCCTTAACCGGAAGATAAGAACAACATAATTCAATCATTTTTAAAGCAAAAAATGTACAATTTGCAGGCATATAAGAATAAAGAAACTGAGCTCACTGCGCCGAGTAACAGAGTCGATATACTATATAATATAATTATATACTTTTGGTGCAGCCGATTGCAACCAAAACAGGAGGTGCTCAACTACATGTTATAGCAGTCCTATATATAAAATTTCAACGTTCTGAGGCTACTCGTTTTTGTGTTATGCGAGATACATACATACGTACATACGTACAGATGTCACGGGAAAATCTCTTCTAAATCCATTTTGCAACTCGTTTTGGGTGAGAGATTTCTCTATTTTGTACAGATATCATGCAAAACCGTCGTTAACTTGCAATTCGATAGCGATTAAAATGGATATTTTCGTTGAAATATGATACCCGGACTTTTTCGTGATTACAATGCTTGTAAATACAATCAATAATACTTGATGATAATACGATTTTTAACTTTTGTAATCATATTATGAAATCTATGCGCAAGAGCATGTTGTTGAGAGTTAGAGGTTCTTTATGTTTCTCTAAATAATAATTTCAATTAAATAGAAAAAAAGGAACAATTTATTGAAAAACTTCGAGATAGCTAGTGGCATAGCTGTAGATGGGCTGAAGGGGTCGGTTCACCCAGAGTGGCAGGTTTTTAGAAGCGATAAATTTTTGAGGAAAAATTATTTTATAGGGGGTTTAGTTAGGTCAAGGCAGTTGAAGAATAATTAGATTCTGAATTGTCATACGGGATTAAACTGAGAAGGGATAAAGAGTTTTTAATCTATTTCAAGTCTTCAAAGAAACCCTCACGTGATTTCATCAATTGCAGATTCTTGTTATACCTTATAAGGTATTTCTCCCACCTTCTTAGCATGCCTTCGTAGTGTAGTGGACAGCACGCTGGGTGCGTATTGCAGAGGTTCGTGGTTCGATTCCCGGCGAGAGCGTTGCTCATTTTTCATCTTCCCTGCTTCGAAATAACCTAATGTCTCTCCAGTGACACCCGAACTAAAAGGGTGGTGGATGATGATTCTCCACACCCAGGTTTTGGCGATTGGGTCCTCTAAAAACCCCAGTCGCCTTTTAAAAGGGAGAGTATATAAGGTATTTCTCCCGACTTCTTAGCATGCCTTCGCAGTGTAGTGGTCGGCATGCTGGACGCGTATTCTAGAGGTTCGTGGTTCGAGTTCCGGCGAGGGCGTTGCTCATTTTTCATCTTTCCTGCTTCCCAGAAAATACCTAATGTCCCTACAAATTAAGAATTTCGTCAAGTGAATTAATTATTCTTGGCGCAAACCGAACGACGTAAACCAAGATATATTTTGAAATTTCTCACCAAATTTTACAAAATTTAATATTTAGGTATAATTTGAATCGTAGAATCGAAATGAGGAAAAAACTGTAAGTATCATTTCACAAAAGTCCGATTTTATGTCAAAATATTTATGTCAGAACAATGCTGTATATAAATCTAGTATGTATCTTAAGTCACGCTTTCGAGACCTGTAAAAAGCAAATTAAATTTCCTCAGTCGGTCTTGGGAGGGGGAGCAGAGTGTATGTTACCACCTTGACGCAGTTTGCAGATTTTTTACGAAAGAAAAAGAATGACTGCTTATTATTTATAACATATGGAAGGCGTTGCTAAGATAGCAATTAAAGTTATCAAACATGTATTGTTATCAAATTACTAAGTTCCGGACTTTAATATACTAAAAACACAGAAAATACATTGCTGACTTGGATCAACAGTTCAGTTAATACGATCAAAATGTTATAGAATAAATTTTTAAAATCGAAGTAAAGTCACCAACTAAGTTTGAAATGCATTATGAAAGCTGAAAAGTTGGAGACAAGTGTCGCTAAGTTAGAGATCAGCAGCCAAATTTCTTGGTTTCAATTTTAGTCAGCCTTTTAAAATTCGTATTAAAAAAAACTCACTTTTGTCATGGAATTTCAATAACTCTTATGAATTTTGAAGGGATCAAACACAGATCTCTCTCTTTCAGGAACAAAAAAAGTTTGCAGTTTTTTTTTCCCTTGAAAACATCTATTCCAAACTGAGGTTGATTTTCTGCTTGAATTTAAATTTTACATTCTTTCCTTATGAGGGATGCCCAATCAGTATTAAGATGAGTAGCACAACGTCGGTTCGATAATTTCTAGAAACGTTAACAGTTCATAAGAAAGATTTTGAATTTCTCTAGTTAAAACTCTACGAAAGTGCCTATTTATATGTTTATATTAAATTTATTAAACTAAATTGTTAATTTGAAGGATATTTCTTCGCATGGTGATTTTGCTGTAAGTTAATGTATTCTTGCAGATATTTTGCAAAAGTTTCTCCTACTGCAGCGAAATACAAGCGCGTATTTAAAATATTGAGTATAAGACAAAAAATATCACGATTGACGTATAAAAACCACTGGAATATGGAATACAGCAAAAAATAACGCATATCAAAATGGCGATGCTGTTTGTTAAAACTGTGAAGTTTTATATTTGCAAGGTTGCTAGAGTTTGGCGCATTCTCAAAATTTGCCGACTTTACTAAACGGTTGCTATAATACGTAAGTACCCATTTTTATACTGTAGAATGGGCGCCTGGAATCTTCTGGGAAAATCTGTCGTAGAGCTTCGAATGCAAACGGCAAAATAGTAATAACGAAGATATATCCAAGATTTTATCTGGTATAAATTTAACCGATCCAGTCGTATAGTTCGCTTTTCAAACTGAATCTGACAATACGCTTTACTTCCTTAATATCCTTGTAATCCTCAATGAATCTGATTTCATCACTACTATATACAGTAAACCCCTTTTCTCTTTGTTTGCCTCCTGATGCTAAGTCATGCCCTCCGGGAGGGGGAGGTCTGAAAGATTTCAGGTTTTATATTACATACAAATGGGCGTTGTTTTAACGCTTTTGTTAAATATCATGTTCTTCGCACTCAAAGCATAAAATTCAATTCAACATCAATATTGCAAAATAATTTAAAAAGAGCATATCTTTAGAATTTCCGATATACAGTCTCGCGCCCTGGAGATAAAAATGTTTCTCTACCATACAGTGTTGCCATTGCTCGCTTTGAAATCATTGAGTTTATTAATAAAAAATTCTTTAAAGTTCGGTTTACAAAATATGAAATAGATAATAAAGTAAATTCCAAATTTGGGTTTCAGAATGCTCATATTCGAGTGGAGGACTACGCTATTCAAAATTCGATGTTCCAAGGTACCATTGTTTTTTCACAGTGCGATAAACATACACATATTCAAGCAGATTTTTCATTATTTAATTTCTTTAAATATAATACAGGGCTTTAATATTTGGCGGCAGCAATTTGAAAATTGATTCAGACTTTTACAATGAACCAACACAAAATGACAAAACGAAATTAATAGCCTTCTGGGCAAGAAAAGAGGCTGTTTTGTTTGTTAATTAACTAAATTATTTGAGACCAGTGCCATTGACCGCCATCAGTGAGTATTTTGCCCCGTGGTCATTGATAAAGCCTTTTAGAAATGTTCATCTTGCCGTCAAAGAAAGCATCATCCCGCTGTTAGAAATAACATTAATAAGCTTGTCGTGCTTCCATTTCGTCCTTCTATCAGTTAAATAATGGCATGAATTCTCCTGAAGTTCAGATTTCAAGTTATTTTCTGGCCTTTCAATAAAATCTATGGTTCATCTATGAGTACAGATTTGATTTCTGACTTTAATTCTTGGGCAATTTGTAGCATGCCTTGCCAGTGTGCTTTGAGATATATAGGTCAAACTAAAATCGCATTAAAGTTTTCCATCAAGGAACACGAATCTCATGTCTCAAAAGACGAAGTTAACATGTCTTCGGTAGTTTATCATAGATAGAAATTTACCTATAATTTGACTATGGATTTGCAAAAATTATCCGAAAAGCTTCTTTCACTGGTGAGTTAGATTTTGTTAAAGCTTTTCACAGAGATTTGTCTTATTAAGCTAATAACTTTAGTCTCAATCGAATCTTTCCTAACGCTTTTGAAATTCTAACATAATTTTTCACTTTTCTGTTCTATTTCTGCCTAGAGATGATGCTATCTTCTCGATGACTTTCTCCTTTTGGGTATAAATGCAACCATGGCTTTCACTTTGTTGCTCATTCAAGGTGGTGTAGCTCAGGGCTCCATCTTAGGCCCAATTTTGTACTTGATTTGTGTTCATGATTTTCCATTCTCAGAGGATCTTTATGCTTGCATGTTACGTTGATGATACGGCGCTCATTGAAGATCCCGGAAACCTAACCACAAACTCCAGAAACTTCAAAATAAAATCCCAGACATCGAAAAGTGGTGTGCTACATGGAAAACCAGCATTAATCCCACTAAATCGCAGATTCTGCTCATCAGAAAATACAAGATTAAAGACCTCATCACCAGTTCAGTGACCCTTTTCGGAGAGCAAGTACCGATTATCAACTCGGCAA
The DNA here is from genome assembly GCF_044657685.1 of Stegodyphus dumicola. Classification (NCBI taxonomy): domain Eukaryota; kingdom Metazoa; phylum Arthropoda; class Arachnida; order Araneae; family Eresidae; genus Stegodyphus; species Stegodyphus dumicola. The sequence continues at coordinate 6,960,826 of NC_140769.1, read as the reverse complement.
AGTATCTCGGCGTAACATTCAACAGATCATTTACATGGAGCACTCATATCAGAATTACCCGGAGTAAAGCATATGGATTTATGAGAATACTTTCTTCTCTCTGATTACTCATATCCAGATCTGGCAAGAAAGAAAAGAATCTATACAGCGATTATATGTACTACCCATCCTCACCTATGTTTCACCCATGTGGACAAACGCTACCAAGAACGATGTCAAAAAACTCCAAGTTCTATAGAATAAATTTCTAAGGATAATAACCGGAGCACCTTACTTTCTCAGAAATAAGAATTTCCACAAAAAACTGTAAATCGAATACATTCAGGATCACCTCAATAAGTTAAATGAAAACTTTCACAGAAAAGCCGAGCAAAACTTAACTGCAGACTTCGCGGATTTACTGAATTATGAGAAAATAGAAGATGACTATTTTAGAAGGCCGTACGTGGCCCACTTATTGAATATTCTTAATCAGCTATCTTAAAATTAGGGGGGGGAGGGAACTCCTACAAGTCTAATATAGCAACGTATCCTATCTCCCCACTCCTACTCCTGCTCTCTTCTAGCTCCGCCTCGAAGTGGTCACGTGACCTGATTTCCGATTTTGTATTTCTTTCTGAAAATACACCTCAACAGCTACTGCAAGAAACCCTGACCGGCAGATGGCGCCACACCTGCGGTTTACTTCATGATTTCTCTGGACATTGAACTCTTACTGAGACAAAGTGTCTCAAATTTCTCGCATACACGTTCGCCTTTCGAACGCTTTACTAAGGAATTTTCATCGCAAGGTCCATTGTGGACCCGATGGAAAATCTAACGCCCCGAAAGTTAATCTACATTAAAAGAATTTTACAATCAGACATTCAGAAACTGAGCACCGCAGGTGAAATTAAATGCGATATGCAAGCACTCTACTATAAATTACGTGAAATAGACATATTTATAGCACAGGAAACTAGAAATAGCGATCTCTCGGAAAACACAGAGAAAGAAATTCACTCGTAAAGCTAGTAATAAAAAGCGTAAGAAAAAGAACTTTATTTATCACATGCCTGGCCATTGACCATCAGGTCATTAGGCAGAGAAAAAAATCAATTGTCACCGATGCTGAAGATTACCAAACGCATAGGATCACCCATAAGAGAACACATTCAAAGACTGAATTAAAAGAAACGGCACAAAAAAAAAATAAAGTTGCTGACTTCAACCCTGAGGATAAAATGGATGAAGGCAAAAACTTAGGAGAATTTCACAACCTAAAAAAAACGGCTGGACACATTCCTCCAATGGTGCTAGCAGACTTTAGCGCAAGCTGGGGAGATTTAAAAGAAGGAAATGAAGGAATGGAAATTTAGAAACTTAAAGGAAACCTGAAGGGAGATACCCCAACATCAAACTCTATAGCATTTCAAACTGAAGGAGTCCTCTTACACACCTTTTTAATTAACTCTGAGGAACACATAAAAGCCGTAATAAGAAAACTGCTAAGAAATAGCAACATAGAATTGATAAAATATGAATGAATTCGAAAGGCACTATCCATGTCATCAGAATGCGAGAATTAACAAGATATAGAGAGGGAGTTACTATCTATCTACCTCTCTTCGTAGTAGAAGTCAAAACGCAACACTGATGGAAAGAAAATCTATCACATTGAGACTTTACGTGCCCTTGACGTTTTTGTCGTACCTTGGCTACGTTCAGACGGCGACGTAAACGCCACAGAGACATATTCCCAAGGAATAAAATGCCGGAATTCCGTTCACACCTGCGACACAGAGTCTAAGCCGCACCCTTGCACATGCGTGTTTGTGCCTACAGATTTCCCGCTGTTTTCCCTTTCAGGTTTCACGCGTACGCTCTGGTTTCTCTTCATCATACGATCTAATCTTTTACTCTGAATATTCGAAGCTTATCCCAAGTCGGCATAAAGTTGAAAACTTGGACTACTTCCGACTCGCATGATAGACCTCATTAAAGAGAGAAACCGCAAGATCACCAAGAATCCCGTCACTAAAAGTAGAATTAATTATCTGACCGGGAAAATACAAAGTGATATTTCAAACTACCGTTCGGAAAGATGGGATTCTGTCCTAGAAAAGTTTGAAGTTTTGCCCAACACAGTTCGGAAAATCTCAAACTCAATCAGAAAAGAGAGGACCAGTATTTTTCAATAATCTGTTGAGTTTGAAAGCGTTGAGGTACAAATCAATCAGAGTCTTGAGGAGCAAAAAAAATATTTATACAAAATATTTTCCCCAAATAATTTTCCAAAAACATCATCACCGTACTAAGGTTGCTTTTTTGCTTGATTAAAAATTTTACATTCTCATGTTCTCATTCGATTAAGGAGGTCCGTCGGGAGAAACATAGGTCAAATAATTTCCAGAAAGGTTATGAATATTTTCCTTTTGCTAATTAAACTACTGTGAAAAACTTTATTTACATCTACTTACTGTGAAGTACTATTTCGCTTTACTTCTTTTGATAAAATAAACCAAACCAAGCTAAATATTAGGAAGTTCTCTACGAAGGCATCTCTTCCCTGGGGAGCTTTGCCATAATCAAATAAACCAAATCAATAAATTTTTACATTATTTCACGAGATGTTCTTTCTCCCCCCTCTAAGCTGACTAGATTTAACGAATGACAGACACAACGAAACAAACTTTTATTCCCTTAAAATTCATTATAGGGGGTTCGACGATATAATTGAAAATAATGATTTAGCACGTTTGAGCGGTAAGGTGCGGTAATTATGTTAATCATTTATGGCATTGATAATTCTGAAGCAAATAACAGGAAAATTGTTTTCTACTGCTTCGTCAATAGAGCAATTATTCACTACGTGGCTGAAAATATTTTACCAAATGAATGTATAGCCCCTAACTCAGACTCTTAAACAAAACTTCAAAGTAGTAAATTTGTGTCTGAAAAGTTTCACAAATTTTACAGACGACTTTATGCTATTACCGACGCTTCAAGAATATTTCACGAGACGGAAAATGTTCCAGACGAAAAATATTTAAAGTACATCGAACTCTCCGTGCATCAAGGAATTATTCACTTGACTAGGAGGCCTGAACTTTATATACACATCAACATTCGAGCAAAATTTTATTCTACAACAATAGTGTCCAAATAAAAAACGTTTCACGAATTATTCAGTAAGACAAAAATTTAGGTTATTGCAAAAGTCCTGGAAAAGTTATAACGATTTTAGAAAATTTGGAGTGTAATAAATACAAAAGCATGTACCATATGAAATTATTCAACCATTTGTTTTCAGTAGTTTTGTTAGTAAACACCTCACTAATATTAAAGATTCGAATCTCACTCAAGATCCTATTCGTAAATGCTGTGCTCAAAACACATCGAGAATTACACCAAAGCCCCAAGATTTCAACTCATTTATTAATACAGTAGAGGCTCGATTCACGAATTTTATTCATTCCTGAAAGCTATTTGTCAACCGAAATGTTCGTAAACCGTGAACTGTTCGAACAACTGAATGTGTTGCCATACCATACCGCAAAGCATTAAGCTATGTCTTTTAAGTTTAATCGAGAAAGTCAGAGATTTAAAAGAAGCTTGCTGCCACTGCTCGAAATTTAATATTTTTATCTCCGACGCTTCAGTGTGTTACGAATCAGAAAAGTGTAAGGTATTTATTTTTTCTTTCAAATTTATTTTGCCTGTGAATCCATTTGTACGCGTTTTTTTTTTTTTTTTTTTTTTTTTTTTTTTTTGCGACACATATGTACGTACAAAAAGAATAAAAATCACTTTTTTTCCTAAAATGGATCCTAAAAATGGATTCAAAAGAGACTTTTTGTGACGTCTGTATGCATGTACCTCGCACGTATGAACATACATATATACGCTACTCGGCGCTGAAAATGCAACAAGTTGAAATGGCGAGAAAATCATGAAACTCGCAAGAGACAGCAAAGTACAAAAAATTCGCTTTATTTCGAAATGCTATCCATAATACAGACCGAGAACAGCGTCTTCTGAAACCACTTTGGACGGCGATACACGAAGCAACACGTCTAGGTGCAAAATCAATGAGATTACGGATGGTGTCCTAAGGAATGGCTCTCTATTCCCTGTCAACAATTTGCCACAACGTTGGCTGATGCGAGCAGTGTGTGGTCGAGCGTTACCTTGCTGATAAAGTGCATCGGGCACTCTCTGAAGATAGGGGAGTGTAACCTGTCACAGCACATAATCCACATCATGTATCGTTGGGCTGTCATAGTGCCTGAATGAGAATACAGATGACCCGGAATCGTGCGCAGTTGCTCCCGAAAACCTGATGTTGCATTGTTGAGCGGTGGGGCGTTCCATAGTTGCTGCCGGATGAGACCTGTTTCCATATCAACGCCGCACCCCTACGCGGCAACTATCATTGGAGAAACAGAAACGTATCTCATCTGAGAACACGATCCTGTACCATTCTGTCGCCCACATCGCTCGACCGGGCACCCATTGCAGACTTGGCGTCTATGATGTGGTGGTCAATGTCAGTCTTCTTAACGCAAGCCACGAGTGCAGGCCACTAGCCACCAATCGACTGGAAATGATTCTGGTCGATATGGGAACATCTAGGATGCCTTGAACATGCTGCAGAATGGAGGTAGAAGTGACTTGCGAGTGCACCACCGCATGTCGACGGATGCGTCGATCCACGCGTGCCGACGTCACTCTCGTAGCACCGGTAGTCCTCGAACTTGCCACATTCCCTTGTTCCAACCATCGTCACCACAGCCTGTGCACTGTAGGTGCGCCCAGGTGTATGCCAGCGGAAATTTGCCATATGGACCAACCTGCCCTTCTCAATCCAAACACCATGGCCCTCTTAAATCTTCCACTGAGCTTTCAGCCATAAAACACGCTATTCTATGGTCTCATCAAAAGCATCTAACATATGTTACCATCTACAGTGATAGCCAAGCGGCAATTAAAGCTGTCGATTATGCAAGAAACAAATCATCAATAGTGCAAGATATCTACGATTTATTATCACAGCACAAGAGAACATCTATAAAAATAAAGTGGGTAAAAGCGCATGCTGGACAAGCCCAAAATGAAAGGGCAGATGCGCTTGCTAAAAATGCAGCTCAAGACCCATCTCTACCTCCAATCAATGTCCCATTCCCTAAATCGTATGTGAAACATATGTTGAAAAAAATTACATTAAAAAAATGGCAAACTGAATGGGAAAATGCAGAAGTAGGTAGAAGGCTTTTCAACTTCTACAAGAAACCCACATATGATACAATCTCTTATAACTTCTTCATCAACATATTCTTATCTGGACATGGTCCTTTCCCCAGGTATTACTTTGCACGAAATTTGAGCGATTCAGACAAGTGCGTATGTGGGGAAAAGGGAGACCCAGAACACTATATTTTCAAGTGCCAGCTCACAAAAGAGCTACACTGCAAAGGAAGGTCACAAATTACGCCTGAGTACATTAAATGCATGCTAACGATACCTCAATTACAACAAAAGGTTTCCTTGATTATGAAGAAACTTTTCGCATATAAAAGAGAAGACATATGTCAAGATGCTATCACATCTGTATAAATACCTCTTATTCCACAACTTGCAAAAATAATGCAAGATTTCAGAAATATTGCAAATGTCTGAAACAGGCTAAATATTGTATGAATAGTTTTTATAAAATAGTTACCTTAAGAATTTGGACTGTATTAGGAGATGAGGGGGAAAATCTTGTAATAATTAAATCATTAATTAAAAAATAATATAAATAATATACGACTCTATTAGATATATTAGTGTAAATGTAAGTATTATGTGATTTTCTAATGTATATTTTCTGTATTTATGATACATTAATTTACAAAAATAATAATGTAAGACTTCAGTGCTGATGCATTTGTAAACGCAACGTATTAATTTTATTTAAAATGTATTTTCCCGATTGGCAACAACAGTTTTTTCAGAACGATAATATTTTGAACTGTAAGTTTTTTTGAGCAGTAATGTTGACGGTAATGTTTCTGAATAAAGCAAGTATTTAACAATTAATGTTTTGACGGAATGTGTTTTTTAATAAAGGAACTAATTAATTGCTAACACATTTGTGTGTAACAAGTTAAAAAATGAAAGGAAATGTATTAAAAAGATAATTCGCCTTGGTAATTCAACTAAGTATAATAAAATGCACAAAAAAAAAAAAAAAAAAAAAAAAAAAAAAAAAAAACTTCAATTAATTCCCTAAAAATTATGTTTATTTTATTTTAATTCGATGTAACTAGATATACTAATGTAAATATATTGTTTGTATGAAGTACAATGTACAATGAAAATTTGTATGTATGATTGAAGTAATTATGTTATATCAATTTGCCATAATCCAACTTTTGTTAATAGGTTAATTTCTTTTCAATAATTGTATACTATGTCTTTGTAATTGTATATTCAATGCGTAAGTCTAATATTAATGTAAAATTACTATGTAAATGTCCTGGTAGGCTAGCATCTGATGCGGGCCAACTAAAAGCCCAGCGGGGTACAGTAGTGCGGCGGAGCAACACCTGTAAAAGTCACTGACGAAGTTCTGGTGCTCCGTCCACTTTTCCCTGTCCCTGTCACCTGCTGGAACTGCTTCCAATAACGACGGCCTGGCATTCTCTGCTATTACAGGCCCTCGGAGAAAAATTTTCTAGAACGATTTCCCCAGCAGAAATAACGGGACGAAAATTGAACTTTCTGCAGGTTTCCTGAACTTTATCATGAAAATACCCTGAAATTTGCATAATTTTCAGGCCAATCTTTCTTGGTGTTGCATTTTCGATGTCGGGTAGTGTATATATGTAAAATATAAAAAAATGCGACGGCTTTGTTCTATGCGAACAAGCAACCTCTAATTAACTTTCCGCAATTTCAAGATTTTCCCCCCTAGACCAGTACTTTCGAGAACATTCGAGCATATTACGTAACTATAAATGAATTCGCGCCATTTTGCATCAGAGACCGCTTTTTGCTGTTAAGACCTAATGCTGCTGCTCTTCTCATCTGCCTCCCTTTTTTCGAATACTAGGACGCAGTGAATTTAAAGTTAATTTTATTTAGTAAAGAATAATGATCTGCTTTTTGAACTGAATAAAGATATGGAGCTATAAATTTAAATACTTCTGTGTCGTCATTGGATGCCGCCTTACACTCAGCCATAACAATGTCCAGAATTCTGATGTGACCAGATTGCTAAGCTTCACTCATGTGCCCGACTGCCACAATATTACATATATAAACATTTGTTACGGTAAAAGTAATAAATTCGGTGATTATATAAAGTTACCGGTGATTATACGTAATCATTACTAAATTTGGTAAATATGATAAATTATTTCATATTTATCAAATTTACCGATTAGTTTATAAAATCTCCAACTCATAATGGGGAATGTCACCATTATATAAAGTCACTATACGAAAATTCGTTCAGTTTGCGCAACTGCTTGCTTCTATCAACACGTGACAATTACGTGATTTCAGAAGTAGTTCTCATTTCGTTGCATGTAGACCTTTTTCGCTACCCTCTCGTAAAAAATAAAACATTGAATAATGGCTGGTATGCTTGAGCGTTTTAATTCCAAATTATTTAATATTATGGATGCTAAGAAAACAAACAGTGGTTTTCTGATCAAAGAAAGATATGATGATTTGTTAAAAAAAAGTGAATAATAGTAAAAACAAAAGTAGTGGGAAAAAAACGGAAGATTATCAGAGACTGAAAAGATAGGATGTAATGAAAGTAAGCAATGTTGAAAAACTTATCTTTCCCGTAAATGAAGACAGCTCCAATGTTAGATTTTACGTGTACTTTGAAGAAATTTTTACCATAATTCATGAGGTACACTTATCAATAGGCCATGGTGGTAGAAAGAGGATGTTAAAACAACTTCAAAAAAGTACAAAAGCATTACTACCGAAGAAGTCATAATTTACTTAAATTTGTGTGAAAGTTGTCAAAAGAAACAAAAAAAAAAAAAAAAAAAAAAAAAAAATGGCCAAGGTACAAGGACTTGTTTTTAGGCCAATGGTTTTTCAAGAGATGAACTCAAGATGCCAGGTGGACCTAATTGACAAGCAGTCGCAACCAGATAATGGCTTTAAGCTTATATTTGTCTATCAAGACCACTTGACGAAGTTCGTACAGTTGCGTGCCCTAAAAAGCAAACGTGCAGAAGAGGTTGCATGTCATCTAATTGATATTTTAACTATATTTGGAGCCCCTAGTGTATTGCAAAGTGAGAAAGGTCGTGAGTTTAGTAATAAAATCTTAGAATAAGCTTGTGCAATGTGGCCGGATCTGAAAATTGTGCACGGAAAACCTAGGCACAGTCAGATTCAAGGTTCGGTTGAACGTGCAAACCAGGATATTGAAAATATGCTAAGTTCTTGGTTGGAAAGCAATCACACCAGTAAATGGTCCGAAAGGCTACGTTTTGCGCAACTTATGAAAAAAAGAGCATTTCATGAAGGCATCAAGTGTTCTCCTTATGAAGCAATGTTTGGGACGCTTGTAAAATTTGGCTTGAAAACGTATTCGTTCCCGAATCACTCTATCGAGCATCTTAGAACCGAAGAAGAGCTTCAGGCATTCATCGAAACAGTTACTAATGCTTCTGAAAACACCAATAGCGGAATCGAAAATGTTTCTAATATGGATAATAACGATCTATCTAAAAATTACCCTCCATCTGAAGTTAATTTTAAGACTCAGAAAGAGAATGAAGCAGCATCAGCCGCTCTAATTCACACAGATATTTTATGCAGGCAAGAGCAAGTAAGAAAACATAGAATGAGTGCTAAAGAAGGTTTAGAATTACAAGCAAAGAAAATGTTGAAGGTTTCAAATCTTAAATTTTCTGCTGGTGTAGTTGGTGACACAGTGAAACTACGAATACCAAACGTTGACAGAGCAAGAAGTGAACCCCGAAATTTATTTGCGGTGATACTAGAAGCTCAAAACGAAGAGTTTTATCATTTAGGAACGACACAAGGAAGACTTTCACAGTTGTATACCAGAAATCAATTCACAATTTTTGAAGAAACATTTGTTTTGCTTGACGATGTTCCAGATCTAGCAATACCACTTTGAGAATGAGTTAGAAAGACATCTCTGTCTGGAGGTCAGGGATATCAGCGATGTGTTTGTAAGGGACAATGCGAGTCTGATAAGTGCAAATGTAAAAAATCTGATGTGTACACCACATGACTTCCTTGTACGGAATATTAAATTATACGCATTTTTTCTTGCATTTCGTTTAAACTTATCGGATTGAATTAAATCTACTTCGCCGACAGCGCATAAACCACAATAGAATAAATGCATTCTTTAAAATTCACCCTATTTGTTTACCATAGAGACACTCTAACTAGGTTCAGTTAACAGTATTATGTTTCGTTCATATTATAACTCAGAATGCACACAATTTATATCATTTAAAGAATTATCTAATCGTTGCCACATGTTCTATTCAAATAATATAATAAAGCTAGAACGATGTATGAAAGAAATTAAGCAAACAAAATAAAAAAGAAACAGTTTTTCACAGACGATTTCTCACTTCGCGACAAGGCAAAAATACATAAAAACCCGAAATATCTGTATTAAAAATTACGAAGTAAATCTTAAACACCTATTTCCACGAAAATATTTCAGAAAGGATTAAGCATGATTTAATTCGCAATAATAAATGAAGGCGTTATTTTTGTTGTTGCGAAGCTACGTTTCTCTATATTGGCAACAAATCCACTACTCTGCTGTTTCAAATGTAAACAAGCAATGGCCGCCATCAAAAGAATTACTAGGGTTAGCGGCACTTAAACAACTTTAAAATTGTTGATAATTCTAAAAATATTGCATACAGATTTACTAAAGGCATAAAAACCTTAACCGGAAGATAAGAACAACATAATTCCATCATTTTTAAAGCAAAAAATGTCCAATTTACAAACATATAAGAACAGATATAACAGAACAGATATAACAGAACATATATAACAGAGCGGATATATAGTATATAAATATATTTATGTACGTTTGGCGCGGCCGATTGCAACCAAAATACGAGGTGCACATCTACCATTTTATAGTAGTCCTATATACAAAATTTTAACGTTCTGAGGCTACTCGTTTTTGAGTTATGCGAGATACGTACGTACGGACGTACCTACGTACATACGTTCGTACAGACGCCACGAAAAATTCTCTTCAGAATACATTTTAAAGCAGTTTTATAATTTCTTTAGAGGAAAAGAGTCTTATTTTGTCCTGACGTACAGATATCACGCAAAGACATCGTTAAATTGCATTGGAAACGGTTTATATTTTTGTTGAAATATGCTACCTGAAACTTTTCGCGATTACAATACTTCCTTTTTACTTCGTACAAGGAAGTAAAAATCTGGCAAACTTCGTAATTCTAAATGTCATAATAGTCTAATATGCTTAAATAAGTAAACTTAAAATATTTAGTAATTCGTAGTAAGAGCATTTAACGTTATATGAAAAATGTTTTTTTTCCCAGTAGAATATGGGCTTAGTTTGTTTTTTATATGTAACTGCAGTTTTTTTTTATGTGCAACTGTTTTGTACAAGCTCATGTACATTGCATTTTGTTTTCATTTTACAGCATATGCCAGGCCCTTATTCAAATTTCGTTCAGGCTAAATAAATGTATGTGAGCTAAAATAACCATTTATTGCCTTTTTAATTGTAAAATATAAAATATTGTAATTCGTGGTCTCTTACGCCATATTGTCCAACCAAAAACTATCTGAGTAGTAACTACTAACAAAAATCTGTACTCTATTCTACTGGCCCAATAAGTCATAATATTTATCACATTTACCATTACGAGTCGGATATTTCCCAAATTTAGTGGTGATTAGGATGATAAGTGAAAATGTAAAAAAAATCTGGCAAGCTTTGTAATTCTAAAACAGTCTACAGAGGGTGTTCGCACATTCTTTAGACGATTTTGGTAAGCGGTAATAAAAAATCGTTTGCAGCAAAAGAAGTAATTGCAATTGTACTATGTTTTTAAAAGTCAAAATTATCGTCTGTGGCTTGAAAGTTTTGTTTTTATTCAAAACGGCGAATTTAACAAAGCAGTGGTTCGAAGGCTACATTTACGCTCTTTCCGAAGAGAAATATGCATACTCCGTTATCCAAAAACGATGTGAGAGTCATGGTTTTGTGATAGCTAAAGCGTCGATAGGTAATATCATCAACAAGAAAGGAAAAAAACGTCAAATTGGAGCCTCAAGTGGGACAAAAATTCCAAACAAGTATCCAAGGAAAAAACGGACATCTTCGACTATTGCAAAGGTACGTTGTTTAATGTTAAAAGAAAATCCCCCTAGTCAAAGGACAGTTTCAAAATCATTAAAATGCTCGGTATCCACTGTAAATAAAATGATAAACGTTGATTTAATTCTTAAGAAAGCGAAAAAACGCAATGTGCATCGTCTTCTTCCAAAGCATATCGCTCAACGCAGGACACGCTGCAGAATTCTATATGAGAAACACTTATCCAAAGAAAAATGGAAAGCAATTGTCACAATAAATGAAGCATGGGTGTATTTAAATGATTGTAACAAAACAAAAAAAAACAAAAAAAAAAAAAAAAAGAGCCATTTATTATCATAAAAGGGGAGAAAAAAATTTAAGTACATGGTTCAAAGAATTGAGAAGAAAGTTTTTCTAAGGGATTCATGATTGTTGCTGGTTTTTCTTATAATGGCAAATTAAAAATAAAGAGAGTGCAAAAAGATGTCAAGATTAACTCCAAATACTATCAGGAATATATTTTATCGCCAATTTTTCTGAATGAAATACCATCGCTTTACCCACAGTGCCATCCATCTGTGAGACTCCATCAGGACAAAGCTAGCAGTCACACATCAAAATTCACTGTAAATTTCCTAAAAGAAATGGAACAAAAACTGGTATCAAGGCCATACCCTTCACTGATATCCCTACTAAATCTCCCGATGTGTCACCTATGGATTTTTGTGTTTTCGAACTCTTAAAAACTGCATTATCTAAACGTTGTCCCAAAACCCTAACAGTACTCTGGAAAGCTGTTCGGGAGGAATGGGATAGAATACCTCTTCTGCCACTTCAAAAGGCATTATTATCCTGGAAATTGCGGCGTCGAAAGATAGTTCAGAATAAGGGATGTTAAATAGAACATTTAAAACACAAGAATTTTATGTAATTTAGTTTTGTGAATGCAATATACATCGTCTAAAAAATGTGTGAACAGCCTCTGTAATACGTCTAAAGAAGTAAACTTACATGTAAATGAAAATAAATGATTTTTTTCCCCATAGAATATGGGTTTGGTTTGTTTCCACAAAATAATCCGAATTTATTACCTTCCCCATTACGAGTTGGGAATTTTACAAACTAACCGGTAATTTTGATAAATATAAAATAATTTATCATATTTGCTAAATTCAGTGGTGATTGTGTATAATCATCGGTAATTTTATATAATCACAGATTTATCATTTTTACTGTAACACATGGGAATGGATGAAAGAAAATGAAGCATTTTCTGCATGGATAAAGAGATGGAATAAACACACACACATATATATATATGTATATCTGTAATATGTGTGTGCGTGTGTAATGAAGTTGGAAGAAGCTTGTTTAATAACTCGATCTGGTAGATGAATGCATAAACTAGAAACGTACAGAAGGAGAGCGAGATTGCGGAGCAAAGACTTTTTATATCAAGGTATGATTACATTTCGGATCACATTACAATATTTACATTCAGCGAATTAAATTTCAGATATATAACAGATTAATATTAGGATAATGGGTTAAGATTTCATTGCATTCCAGGAAAAATAACGCAACAGAGATCAGATGATGAATCACTTTTCAGAATTCCAGGAAGTAGACATTATATTAGCAAAGTTATTGCTTTTTCCATTTTTAGAATAAAGAGGGGAGTGAAGTTAAAGGGTACCTGGTTTAAAAATACTTACACGGCCTTTATTTTCGCAGTTGTTGATCGCATTCATATACTTCCACTTACAGAAGTATTTTAAATGCCGAAAATATTTATATTTGGCAATGCGAAATTTAAAAAAAATAATTTTCTTTAAATAACGAAATGTAACTTTTAATGCTATCTCCCAGTTCCGATACTTATATTTGAGAAATTTTTAATACTGGTTATATAAAAAAGTAAATTACAAGAAGTTTGACTGCCGCGCGACGAAAATTAACCGATACATGTGATTAAAAAATTTTTTTTACTGTCATTTTGTACTTGCCTCGAGAAATCGCTTAATTAAGTTAGAAGGATTCGAGAGAAAAAGTATAAATGAAGTGCAGCAAAAAATTTGTTTAAAGGGTATTTACTCATTTTTATAACGATTTTGCAAAGATTTATAATATATATAAAAAAACCTTATAATTTTGTTTTTAAACATGTTTAGTCTGATAGCTCTTTTGCTGAGCTATTGTATTACATCTTGATTTCCAAGATAAAAGTCCTTTTCTCGGAACATGAAGATTGATTTTATTCCATTCCTCCTTCACAATCTTCCAGAGTCCATCCAATGTTTCGGCATGCCGCTTATCAAGAGCTTGTTTTAAAACTCCAAATGCGCAGTAATCCACAGGAGTTACATCAGCGGACTTGGCGGGATGCATTTAAAGGGAATAGTGTTACGAAATGTACAGGCGCGGTAAGATGGCTTCCCCGCAAAGCAGTTTTAGGGTTGCCATAAAATGGCAAAGGAAGGCAGAGTTACCATATTTGACGAAAAATCGCCCATTTTGCGACATTTGGCGATATGCCATGGACGGTTGGAGAACCTTCTGGAACGAATTCTAACCGGTTTAGCTCAGAATGTTCTCAAACACAAGCCGAAAGCTATATAAACCCAGCTGGTCCGCAGTCAGTGAGTGTACCTCATCTAGCGAGCTGGTAGTCACTCATTGAGCGAGTGTCTCGAAGTCTAGCGCCGAGTGGGTCATCGAGTACATCGAATAGTCTCTTAGTGTATCGGGGTTAGTGCATCGTCGAGAGAGTGTGTTAAGCTCCGGGAACGACTGAACCGAAGAGTGGGGAGCTGCGCTCTGTGTGTCGCCGATTCTGCATCGCGAGTTGTAGCGTGGAGAGTCTCGAGAGTACGTGGAGTTCCGAGAACGTCCGAGCAGAGTCGGGAGCTGTACTCTGGTGCTTTGCAGGGAAGCTGTCTCCCCCGTTATTGTCTGACAGTGTGAATGCTGTGTCGCTGATTGTTCCAGCGTGTTTATAGTAGATCTTCGACGATTGTAAAAGTGTGTTGGAGCTGTCCTGATTAATATTGGTAAATAATAAAGTGTGTTTTGATACTTCATCAAGTGTCGTCTTTATTCACTCCAAATCTACGATCCCCCGTACGAACGTGAAGGAAGAAAATAACGTAACAACTGGTGTCAGAAGATAACGTAACAATAGCTTCAATTTCGGTTTCATTTCTCATTTGTTCAAAAAACAGAGAAGTAGATTTAGAGGTATGGCTTCGGAGCCTTATCTTAATGGAAATTAAGACAGTGAAGATTGTTTGGATAAAGAGACGGAATTTTTGCTTTAAAAGTAGGTGTCAAAACATATTACTGATAGTAATCCGAATTAATTTTTACGTATTTTTCTACTTTCCTCATTTTAAGTTTTGCGTTCTACGAAAATCCGGTAATAACCATAAAACTTTTCTTTTTCTTCTCTTTTTCGGTAGTATATCGATCTTTTTCTATTTCAGTCAGATAATTATATCCAAGCCGCGTCAGTTATAAATATATGTTTGCATTTCTGCCGAAGAATTTTCATACAGCATACTGCACAATTTTACGCAGAGAAACATGTTTCGGTGTTAGGCAATGAACGTCATGTTTTTCTGCATTAAATCAGATTTTATAATTTTGTTCGCAGTTCCTGCAGAGATATTTAAAGATTTTGAAATAGCTATTTTGGGGTGGTGGTGATGGATTTTCCTTTAAAACATGAGACGCGACTTTAGATTTAATAAGAGCTGTACGTGCTGGTTACGTAGTTGGCTATGCCTTTCTTGCCTTTCTCCAGTCAGATGCAAACTTCCACGTTTCTTTGCTTTCGTATTAATTATGTCACTTATTTTACGTGTAGGAATATTAAAACAACGCTTTTCACTTCTTTTTAAAAAACTGAATAATATTTCACTTCGGACAGCGCAAAAGTATAGCCTTCGATCCATTGTTTATTTTTCAGTGACAATAATAACGAAAAGAATATTTTTAATGCTGCAGACGATAACTATAGCCTTCGATCCATTGTTTATTTTTCAGCGGCAATAATAACGAAAAGAATATTTTTAATGCTGCAGACGATAACTATAGCATTCGATCCATTGTTTATTTTTCAGCGGCAATAATAACGAAAAGAATATTTTTAATGCTGCAGACGATAACTAAACATTATTTGAATTTGATGTTAGTCACGTTTGTATTTAAAAATTAATATTTAAATTCATGGAGGAAATCAAAATCGTTACAAATATGTGTAAACACCTTCTGAGTAATTTAAGTGGACGTACAAGGAAGTTATGTGCTCTCAGCATCAGATTATTTTAATAATTATTTTAGGCGACTAATCACGCAGGCTTTTATCTATTAAATATTTGTGAGAACTTGAGTGGCAACAGTTTTGAAAGGAAATGAGAACTTATCGTAATAGTAGAATGAAACTACTTCATTGATGAGGCGGTTTCTTATATATATCTACAAAAGGAAGAGTCTATCTGTATGTGTCTTTCGTTCGTGCTACGAGTAAGCTTACGAAGGCTACGAAATTCGGTACATAGGGTGCATCTAGAAGCGATTTTTTTCAAAATTCTAATGAAATTTTTTAAAAATTATTTTATGTTTTTTGATGAAATCGCATCAAATCGATAAATGGCAGGCAGCAATTGTTGCTGATATCAGCACTGTTCCCACCGAAAAATGATGGCGATAATTTTGAGAGCGATAAATGAGGGCGATTCAGTGCAGTTTTTAAATTTAATGTTTCTCTTGGATACTGGACGCTTGCCCAGCGAAGTCAATAGAAAATCGGTTAATTTATATACTAGGATAATTAATATTTGTATTAAAGGATATTTCTTATTTCATTGTAATTTTTTTATACCTAATACAATTTTTATTGAAATTTGAACGGTTTTCTCAGAATGGTTTAATTTGAATGAAATATTTTCACAAATTTTCGTTAATTACATTAGAAAAAAAATTTAAGGTAATTCGATTTTATTCGGTTAAGGTACAAAAATTAAGATCAAAGTTTATTGTATTATTAATATTAAAATTATGCATTATTTCTTTTCTATTTATAGCGCTTCTTCCTAAAATACTTTCTTAAATATGATATGATTTTTTGGCTTCTGAGGCATATTTTAAATCAAAAAATATAAGTCAATTTATAATTAAAGCTCTATAAGGTTCATTTTAAATTAGAGAATTATTAGAAATTGGCGAAATACATTAAATTGTACTTAACTTTCTCTGAACGTTTCTGAAAGGGAATAAAACAAGGATTTAATTTTTAATTAACCCAAATAAGTAAAACGTGTAAGCCCAAAGTGATTATTTTTTAGATATATAAAATTAAAACGATGAGTTTAAAATGAGCAGCAGTAAAGCCTCTCCTCTAAAAAATTTTAAAAGGTACATGTTACAATAATATATGGATGTGAAAAAAAATTATTTTATTTAAAACATTTTGGCATTTGGAACATAAAATAAAAGTAGCGAATACTCTATCAAGGGTATCGAAAGACGTATACAATTTTAAAGGTACCATAAGGTATTTTTCATTCTTTAAGCATAACATTTTTGTTAAAATCTATGTTTTTGTAGTAAATCGCTGTTGTTAGTTATCGAAAAATAACCAAGATGGGATTTTTGCGTAAATGTCACTAAAATATACAAATCCATCACACAATGAATGTTTCTTTCATGCGAAAGTGTCCCTTTTTCGATTTGTATGGAACTGTCGTGTGTCGAAATACTATCAGAACATTGCCAAGCGAGCTTCTGTATGTAAACAAAGAACACCCCATCTGGTGACCGAAGCTTGGAAGCAGTGCTTCACTTCTAGTGCCGGTTGGCCACTCCTTCCTTTCTTACCTCCATGATCCAGAGACCTCAAATTTTGAATAACGTACGTTTCCACTCGAATATGGGCATCTGGAAGCCCGAATTTAGAATTTGTTTTATTATCGATTTCGTATGTTGTAGCACTTTAACAAATTTTTGATTAAGAAACTGAACGATTTCAAAGCGAGCAATAGCAACACTGTACGGGTAAATATAAACATTTTTATTTCCAGGGCGCGAGACTGTGTATCGGAAATTCTAAAGATATGCTCATTTTAAAATTATTTTGCGATATTGATGTTGAACGAAATTTCACGGATTAAGTGCGAAGAACATGACATTTAATAAATAAAACTAACACACAAAACGTTATAAAAACGCCCCTTTGGGCCTAATGTAAAATATAAAAGCTTTCAGTTTTTTTTTTGATAAAGTTATTCTGCTTATTTTTAATGAGTAAAATTCTATGCAATTTTCAAATTTAATGTTTGGTGTTTCCTTTAGGCATTTGCCAGTTACATTTAAGAACCACGCGGCCAGTAATAAATATACTCTTCTTTTAATAATTGGTGTTTCTCGCTATTTGAAGCATATATGCAGTTAATGGATATATCAAAATGCATGAAAAACTTTTACATAAAAATGCGTGAAAGCGGCCTGCCATGTAAGAAAATTAATTTTCTTGCTTTTTACAACAATGTATTTCAGTTTTCCAGTCTACTGGTAGGCAGTCGATTAAAGCCATTTTTGAAACGGATATATGTTGCTTTCAACGTTGAGTAATACGTAAGGTATTATTTATGCCTTACGTTTGTTTTTGAGCTTGAATGATAATATCCTGTCCACCAAAAGTCTCTCAAACTGTCTTACGTGTAAATTTAATAAATTGCTGCCATCATCATTACACGAGACATTTTTAATAATAGATAGACTTAGAAATAATGTACCGTGAAAGTTTAGTTAATGCTTTTGCTTTTTTACTTTGCTCTTCCTTGTAATCTGTTGTTTGACCTAATCAGCGAATGATTCATAAAAAAAATAAAAAGAAATAAAAATTGTTTTCAATATAATTAACTCATCCATCATCTGATTGCAAACACAGTACCGCGTAGAAAATAACCGGTCAAACCTAATCGACAATTTCTTTCTGGTTATAAGGATATGTTTTTTATTGCGTGCCCCTTTTTGTCTCCGACATAGATTACAAGCATTAAGTGTTAACGCACTTTTTGTGTATTATAGAGTATCTACAAGATAATTTCGTTGATTTAGTCGTATTTTATCTACTTGCAAAGTGTGCATAGATTTCTTACTAGCAAACAAAGAAGGTTGATTTATTATTACCTCAACGCTTTTTCCTGATAAAACTCATGAAATAAAGTAATAATCATAGATATCTTATATTAGAAAAAACGAAGGGGAAAAAAGTGTGTGTTCAGCGGACGTAGTCACCTGATCGATATTCAAACTTATAGAATGTTAAGTGTTGTCATTTACTTTTACTTCCTTCTACGAAGTTTTGTAATCGCGAAAATATGTATTTCAACAAAAATATCCCCTTTGACCGCTCTCAATCGCATTTGAACGATGTTTTTGCGTTACATCTGTACGTACGTACGGATAGAGTAAAGGACTCTTTTCCCCAAAACGGATTGTGAAATGGTTATAAAATAGATTCAAAAGAGGTTTTTTTTCCGTGACGTCTGTACGTACGTGCGTATCTCGTATAACTTAAAAACAACTAACCTCAGAATGTTGAAATTTTGTATTTAAGACTGCAATCACACGTAGTTATCCATCTCCCTTTTTGATTGCAATCGGCCTCAGCCCAAAAGTATATATATATATGTAAAATAAAAAAAAAAAAAATACGATGGCTTTGCTCTTTGCGAACCAGCATCCTTTAATTAATTTTCTGCACTTCAGCATCTCCCCTTAGACCATCACCTTCTAGAACATTCGCACCTATTACATAACCTCCTCATATAAATGCTGCGTCATAAGTTTTTCTACATTTTTCTAGAAGCTACTCTGTTACATAACCTTTCATATAAATGCTGCGTCGTAAGTTCTCCTACACAGATGCCTTCTCGCCTTCGTCCTGCTAACGCTTCCGCTATGCTCCTCTTTCTTTGTTAGAACGTTGTGACGTATTAAAGTTTAAAGTCAGTCGTATCTAATAGTTCAATTACTGAATAAGTTATTTGATTAACTTCATCTGGAAAAAGTCATCTGCTATAAATTAAAATAAAGATATGCTTGCTGTTAAAAGTGAAAAGTCCTGAGTCGTCATTTTTCTCCGTACTTCAATCATCCCAGCTTCGTCAACTATCTGCCAGAACGTGTAATCGAATAGCCTCACCATTCGCCCACGATGTGATGGAATAACTGAAAACATTACAGTTATTAATTAGTCGGTAGGATAGTTTCCTGCAGCCTGAAACCTCAATGGACAATTTAGTTCAGCTCTTCAAATCATCGTTTTGTGATAAATCCAAGATAATGTGAAAGAAGTGAATCATCAAGATTGTTTTTTCAGTGTTTACAAAATAACAGATCATTCTTCTGCTGTCGTGTTTTGCAAGTGCTTCAAAAATATTCACGCATAGTGTTTACAGATTGAAAGTAATCTCTCAATAAATTGAGAAGTTCGAAAGCCTAGTGAAAAGGAAATCATCAGTGAATTACCGTTTAGGAATTAAGCATTACAGCGAGTTCAAGGTCGATCCGAGTTAGTGTTTGCAAGTATGTGCGACAGAAAATTATTTGCACTTCCGCTTTTTCAACAGCTCAAAAATTATTACATTCGTGTGAATCTAGCTCAGGAACTAAATTACTTAATGTGCTGCGAATTCTATAGTTTTCATTTCAACTTTGGTTAAAATTTCTGCAATTTGTTTTGAGAAAATCTGAAATTCTTGTTCATTAATTTTTCTAATTTTTCATAATTATGTGTGAGCAAATTAAGTAATTAATTTTAAGCTATTTAAATTATTCATAGGGAAGGATATAAAGATAAGTTTTTATGTTTTTGAAATTTTGTTGAGAATTTTGAATACGAATTTTATAATTATTCTAAAAATAAAGATGTTAAAAATAAGTGAAATTAGTACAGATAAGTAATATGAAATTATGGTAAATGCATGTTAAAATTTATGGGTTATTGTGTGTTAAGTATAGTATGCTGAGGGTGTACTGGTTCCTTCAACAGAGGCCTGTAATTACCTCTGTACAGTTGTTCCTTTTACCCTCTTCATGCAAGATAATGTTGGAGGCTCTCATTTTATGAATGCATGTAAATTTTTTATATTATTATTATTATTATTATTATATTATGGAATGTATTAATGCAGTTCTCAAAGGCCAGTTACCTTAATGCAAGGAACGGAGGCCTTTTCAAGTAACTGCCTAGGCACCCTGGGCCACCAGTGCAGAGAACACACTGGTTAGCTCAAGAGGACAGCCCTACTGATGGATATGTTTGTTTAGAAGTATTGCGAGGCTTCCAGTTTGGTAAAATCAGGAATTGTAAAAGAAAGAGGAGCATAGCGGAAGCGTTAGCAGGACGAAGGCGAGAAGGCATCTGTCTAGGAGAACTTATGACGCAGCATTTATATGAGGAGGTTATGTAATAGGTGCGAATGTTCTAGAAGGTAATGGTCTAAGGGGAGATGCTGAAGTGCAGAAAATTAATTAAAGGATGCTGGTTCGCAAAGAGCAAAGCCATCGTATTTTTTTTTTTTTTATTTTACATCTTCCCCCCCCCCCCCGCCGTCAAAAAGAGAGGCCGGGGTGAGAAAAGCATTAGTACAAGAGTGAAGCAAAAGTATGAGAAAAGACATGAAAACATCCAGCACATAGCGTACAAGCTTTAACTATGGCCTATCATAGTTCATGACTTTCTCATATAAAATTTTGACTTTATAGCATATGAAATTTTGAACATTAAAACAATGAGTTATAAATATATATACAATATATGACTAATTTTAAGACTATAACATAATAAATATGGAATACTGATAAATAAATAAGTTATAATTACAAAAGTCCTCAATTTTGTTAAAAAATGTCCTTTTTTTTTTTTTTTTTTTTTTTTTTTTTTTTTTTTTTTGGAAAGTCCTTTTCATAAAAAGAGTTCGAATAGAATGAAAATATCTGGTAAAATCTCTAAATGCCAGATAGTCCACAAATATGATGCATGTTGATAGTTCACAAATATGATGCATTTTTTCCTCTCATCGTAAAGATTGACATGTTTTACACTTCAATACAAAATATTATATTTATTCAAAAAACAATTCAATATAAATAATACAATTATACACTAGAACATGAACACTTTCACTTTAAAACTATGGCATGTCCTCGCCAACAGATCAGCGTGATTACTTGCTGATGGTTGGGGGGTGCTAGGTACAAATATCGAAAAACCTCCGTTGCCTAATACAAGGTAACTGGTTTTTGGCATTATACATTACCTCAAAGTGGTTTTAGAAAAATAAAAGATCATATAAAATCAAAATTATAAGACAGATAACTTGTATAATCAAGTTAAAGTCTTTTTTATAATGTTGTAAATTAGAAACAAATATTATCCTACAATAAGAAGAAAATTTTTGCTACAAAATAATTCAAATTATGTGAAAGATATAAAAGGTCAAGATCGGGAGAATAATTTGTCATAGTCGGGAAAATAACTTGTCATAGTTAGGGTTTAAGTCTAAATCAGGTATTAAAGGTCATAATCAGGAAAATGTTTAAAAGAGAATTTTTAAAAAGAATTAATTTTAATTTTGAACAGAGATAGGAATTCTACTATTTCGGACAGTTAACTTAAACTCACTTGCTGGATTAAAAGGTCTTAATCTAGTTGAATGAACAATTTCTGATTTCTTTTTAGTTAAAGGATTAGGTTTATCTGTTTCATAAGTAACTTCAGAATATTGTTTTAAAATTTTATAAGGTCCTGAGAATGGAGGAGATAATTTACGTGTATTAGGGTATTGAAATTCTTCATACATTACTAAATCACCAATTTTAAAATTACTAGGTTTAAAATGAATATCATATCTTTCTTTATTTACATTATGATAATCATCAGATCTCTTTTGAGCTATTTTTCTGGCTTCTTCTATTGACGGATACAATTCTTGATTTTGAATTAAGGAATCATAAGGTAATTTTCCATACATTAAAAAATATATGAATCAGAATTATAATTATAAACATTAATTCTTCTTCTCTATTCTAAAATCGTAATAACGTCTCTGCATTGCGTCATTTCTAGATCACTCTATGATCGGCGCAGCTCTGATGACGTAATCATTGGGAACTGAAACTGTCCTTGTAAACCAAAACTTTTCTCTTCGCATGCTTCCATCTTTCATAACTACGCACTTCAGCTTTTGCTCTCTACTGTGCTAAGATGTAATTTCGCTGGCTTGCTTTCTATCCCAACAATATCAAAAATGTAGAATCATATAAACGATTCATCATTAAGCATCCACCAGCGGTCAAAAAGATCTGCCAAATAATTAGGCAGGTCAACGACCTAGGGCAAGATATCTGCCAACCAAACTAGCGTCAATTAAGGCGTCTCATAAAGCAACCACAGTCAGCTTTCACTATCAAATCATCAACAGAATTCTGACAGTCTCTTATACTGACAATCAGCTGAATGCAACTTACAATATGTTTAAATTATGTGCTGCGCTTATAACATAACTGCACTGCAACATAACTGCAGACATAGCTGCTTACTGCGTACAGTACTACTACTAATAGAGCTACTAAGTAATAGAGCAAACTACTGACTATGAACAGACTGCTACCTGCATTGTGTCTCTTTAGTAGTTACAACGACTGAAATATCTATAGAAGTATTTCCTGGAATAACCACAGTTATTACAACAACTGCAAGTTATATATCAGTGTATAAGGTACTGTGCGCAGAGTAATTGGAACGCCCTGACAAATCGTGTACAGAACTTATCAACAGTGTACAGAGCTCAACACTGACTAATCACAGGTTACTGCCTCCATGTCCATGCTAGTCCATGCTTAACTGAACAGTGTAAGACAAATGTGTATCCGACTTTGCATTGTGTAACCATTCTGTAAGCATTGTGTATATAACAAGCATCATGTATCTATTACAATACTAATATGCACTGTGTATTCTACAACATAGTGTTTCTCCTACAGTCATTGCCAGTACTGTATTACACAAACGCGTTATACAAACTATCTGCAATAAATATGCACTTCATTCTGCACTGAATTTGTCAAATTCTGCACAGTATCTGCTGTATATAAAGCATATAATTACTATGCAACTATCTACATTACCTGTGTGCATTACCTGCAATACCTTACAACCTGTTGTGTATCTGACTTTGCACTGTGCATTTGTTCTGTGAGCAATGTGTATATAAAAAGTACTGTGTACCTACTTTAATCCAATAAACATTGTGCATCTAATATAATATAAAATAAGCTCAGCGCATTCTATAACATAGTGTCTCCACTACAGTTATTGCCTGCACATCATATTTGTATTACTCAAACTATCTGTATTATATCTGCACTGTATCTGACATATGCATAATGTATAATTCATCTATATCTATCAATATTGTATCTGCATTACCTGTATAATCTCATAGCTTCGCATAGAAATATATAGCTTGGCAACATAGCATGCATGGTGCTGCGTACTATAATTGTGTGTATACAATAGTATAGATTTTTTTTAATGTGTAAGTATAATTGTGTTTATATAATTGTGCACAATTGTGTTATATACCGTAGTATAGTGTTTTATTCTGCGTTTTAATACGTTAGTATAATTGTGTTTGCATAATTGTACACCATAACTGTGTTGTATATAGTAGTATAGTGTCTTATTTCGTTTGTACAATTGTGCGCAGTATAAATTCTAATATCTAATGCTTTACAAGCATAGTGTATCTGTTTTTACATTGTGTATCAATTCTGTAAGCATTATGTATATAAAAAGCGCTGCATATCTATTCAAATTAAATAAGTATTGTGTACCTGATATAACGTATTGCATAATGTATTCTCCAGAGTAAAGTTTCATCTGTAATCACTATATCATCTAATAACAAAATTTAATATTCTACAGTGTGCCTGCATGCTTTATGTATGTTTATTTGCGCATTTTACATGTGATATGTGATCTAAATGTGTCTAAATGATCTAAATGTGTTAGTGTAAGTGTATACTATATATTAGCTTAAATATGTTTCATTATAAGTATGTGTTTTACTTGTATAAGTGTGTGCAAACTAGTATCTAATTTCTATTTTTATATAATGTGCTTACATGTTTTATATGTGTTATATATGTGCTTTTATATGTGTTTTACAAGTGTTTTGTATGTATCTTTATATGTGCAATTGTATGTACTTGTATGTGTATGTATATGCTGTAATTAGTGTCTAACAGTGTCTAAAAACCAAGATGTAACAAATCATCCGCCTATCGATCAAAACTAATGTATTCCTAAGACGCCTCTGTATGGCCATGTACAATTACGTAAAATTCTTCAATAAACTCCCAAGGTGGCCTCATGAGGCTCCTGGGAGTTGCTGCCACTAGATAGGGGAGGGCGCGGGACATATGCCTGTTTACCTCTGTTAAACATCAGGCGTCCCCGTCCTCCGTCACCTGTCACCACCTGTGGAAAGGCACGACTAGAGTGCCAAGTGATTGTGGCCACAAATATCAATTGGAAATAAAAATGGAATTAAAACTGCCTCGACTGCCAAGTTCTTTAAATACTTTAAAATCAAAATTCTTCTTCAATATGGATCTAATCACGCATCTACAGTGTCCCGTCTTTTTCCTTTCCTTGTGCTTTTAATATGACATATACACATAAGGAAAACTTAAAAAGAGGCAAAATGTTTTTTAAAAATGTATACCCGTCCTGCGCTGTAGCTGCAATTGACTTGTTTTGACTCCAATTCACGTTTCACGTTTAAATTTAGATTCTTTAATTATATATATATATATATATATACTCACCCTATATATATATATATATATCACCATATATATATATGTATATACTCACCCTGTTACTCGGCTCGGTGAGATCATTTTTTTTAATTCTTATATGTTGGTAAATTGTGCATTTTTTGCTTTAAAAATGATTATGTTGTTCTTACCTTTTTATGACTTTAGTTAACCTACATGCAATAATTGTGGAATTATCAACAATTTAAAAGTTGTTTAAGTGCGGCTAAGCCTAAATTTTGTTTACCATAGTAGCCATATTTGTTCACATTTGAAAATTGGTGAATTAAGTCAGAATAGTGAGTGAGTGACGGAGGACGTGGGCACCATCTCTCTACCATACTGGTTTATTGGTATAACGCCACATCCACCCATATCTAAAAGAACCTTGGATGTTAACGAAGGGACCTTGTATGACTTTAATGAATTAAGTCAATTTCTGAATCTTCAAAGTTTTTTTTTTTTTTTTTTTTCCCCGAGTAGCACAGAAAGTAAGCTCTACGGTTTTGTACCAAAAGTAAACTCTACGGTGACTACGTAAATAAACTAAACGGTTTTGTGCACCGAAAAGTCTGTCTGCCTTCTTGCCTGCTGGCCGAATTGCTTGTTTTTGCGCAAAAATTCTGATTTTAATTATAAAAGTAGTTTAGGTGCCTTAACTGTATTTGTCGTTTTAATTTTTTCTATATTTTTCAATTTTTAATGAAGATATTTTGAGGTTTCATGTAATTTTGCCTTGAGGCGAAATGAGAACTGAATTAATTGAATGACAAGTGCAGAAAAATGTGTTTACAATTTAATATTCCCTACAAGGAAGTCATATGTTGTCCGCATCAGATTTTTAATCTTATATGTTCATAAATTCTACATTTCTTGCTTTAAAAGTGATTGGATTATATATTTCTTGTGTTCCTGTTAAGGTTTTTATGAATTTAGTTAATCTGCATGCAATAGTTACAGAAGTATCAACAATTGAAGTTGTTTAAATTCCACTAGGCCTAACCACACCGCCATTTATTTACATTTGAAACTATTTACATTTGAAACATTTGAAACTTTTGTTCGGTGTCTGAAAGAGTATTTCTTGGCAGCATTGTTTCACGCCAAGCAGAGTTTGGCTTTAGTGTAACCCTAAAGTTATTTCGTTTTTGCCTTATTAGTATGTATGATTTTTGACTTGATGTAAGAGCATATGGTTGCTCGCTTTTAGCTAAGTTGCATAGGTAACTAAACAACATTATTGAATACTAGCACATGCGTGTGCTAGTATTCAATAATGTTGTTTTTGTTAAAATAAATGTGTTATTGTTAATATTACAGTCCACTTACTGAAGTTAAGTTTCATTAAATAAGTTCGAGCTATCTTCGGTAGGAACAAGTAGCATACTGAATTAAGTCAGTTTCTACACCAACTTCAGTGTCTTTTTGCCAAGTGGGGCCAAATGCTTTGTGCACCGAAAAATCTGTCTTTCTGCCTAATTTTAATTAATTTAAACTCTAATTTTAACTGTAAAAATTGTTTGTTTCATCGGTTTTTTACCTCTAAATGGTGTGTTAGGTTTTTCTGTGTTTTACAGTTTTAAATGAAGATGTTTTGAGTTTTTACATGTTTTTCCCTCGCCGCAAAATGAGAACTGAATTGATTCAATGAGAAATACATCTCTAATGTATTTCGGAGAAATAAGCTTAAACGGAATGCAGCAAGAAATGTGCATAAATTAAATAGGTTGAACAAGGAAGTCATGTGGTGTCCGCATAAGATTATTTTTATTCTCTGTGCGATTTATATATGGCATGTAAATCGATGAAAATGATGAAGATATTCGGATTTACTCCAGATTTGTAAAACTTATTAATGCTTGGAACTGTAAAAGTAGTTATTTTTTGTTTGTTTGTTTGTGTGTGTGTGCATGGTGTCTCTTATTGCATGTTTATTCACAAAGTTTATCAGAATATATCAACACACAAAAATACTAACCCGGTATTTGAAAACACTGAAAAATATCAAAATGTTTGATTTAATTGTTCTTTGCAATTTGTATAGCAGTTTAAAACGTAATCCTAAATTTTAAAACATTTATTTTCGCAACCAGGTAAGTTTTTTTTTTATATATTAGAAATCGGGGAATTTAACATCCTGTAATGTAATACAATAAGTAGGATTTTAAAAACATTATTATTACAATCTAATATTAAGATTCGCATTTGTGCGAACTGTTTCGATGAGAGTTTTCAGATTTTTTGAAATGAATGACATTTAAGGCACGAGCTGCTTACCTTAGTATTATATATTGTCACTTTCGTTATGATTTACACAGTTAGAACTGACATTAGCATCTTGGTTAGGCTGATTCAGAAAAGCGAAGAGAAAAAAAATTGTGGCTGCTGCATTCATGTGATCAATATTTACATTTACAAGTAATGCTATCGAAAATGAGAGTAATCAAAAACTGTTAAAGAGAGACCCTTCAGGAGTAAAAACAAATTAGTTTTCTTCGCGCGCTTGACGATTTAACGTCAATATGCACATTTAAAAAATTACATTGACAGATAATTGGGGTAGTGAAAACAAAGGTTGAACGTTGGACAAAACACAGGTACGTTGATTGGTCATTTAAATTTAAAGCCTTATTCGATCCGTTAGAGAATAGGGAACTTACCAGTTATCACACTAATAGATGAAGCCTGTTAACCTTACTAAACATACATTTTTGATTCTAAGAAAGATTTATGGCGTGAGCCATGACAGTTCCAAGAACTACTCTGATATGTGTTTAATATGCAGTTTATATTGGGTTTAGGATTATTATCCTGAACTGCTGCACATGAAACACTTTTGATTTCGATAGTTTCCTCATATTAAGATTTGCGTTGCTTACCGTTGTACCCACCGAATTAAAAAAGGAAACGGAATATCTTTTCAAAATCAATTAAAATATTTTAAAATTAATTTCAAAGTAATTATTGTGCGGAAGGGTCTTAATAGCTATAGTTTTATTATTTATAAAAATTACCAATGATATTTTATGTTTAACCCTTTGCAGCACAGTGTGTCCGGTCTGGACACACTTAAAAATTTCCTTCTGTACGCTGTAGAGTTGCGCGCCTCCAACTTGCACGCAACCAAGAGGTGACTGTTGAAACTGGAAAAATGACAGAGTCTTGCTAAGGGTTTAAGTCTTTTTTTATTCAACGTAATAAATTACAAGTGCGTGCTCTTGACGCTCACAAACTACGCCGACTCGGCGGTAAAATAAAAATAAGAACCTGAAAAGAAAATAATAACAAGACTCTAATTACGAGGTTCTCTAAAAGTAACTAACCTCACCGCGTTTTACAATACCGCTGCTAATTCAGCAAACTTTGAATATCACTATGAACGATTAACAATTCTCCAAGACAAGCACACAGGCCGAAACGCGGGGTTCTTCAATTTCTGGCTAACTACCTCCGCGCTCGTGAAGTAAGAACAGCACACTTCGAACTCATTTCCTTTCTATTTAACTCAGAATACTTCCGCTGATAATTTGAATCCTTGCGCGTTCTACTAAAATTTACATACTCTGGCATTGGCAGTTCCAGGGGAAAGTAAGGCTTGACAGGAAAGCTAGTTTAAACTTAAAATAAATGTTAGTTAAAATAAATATAAACCCTACAACGCACAGAAAAATTAAATGAAAAAAGATTTATAGGTTACTATAGGTTACTCTGAACCTTCTTTATTTATAGTAGATGGCAGCTCAACGCAAACCAGTCCATATATTTTAGCCATGTTTAGTTTTTTAAGACCCTCATTTTTCAAAGAAATCTTCCAGAGTTTTTTAGGGTATAAAAGGAATTGTTTGAAAAGAAATTTCTATGCTATTTTTTGGCTCTATGCTAATCTCCTTATTCTATATTAGTTTTAAATTTTTACCTTGAAATCTTGCCTAAAATCAAACGGCGAACCCTAGATGTGCCCAGAACGGGCTCACCGGTCATCTAGGACAACTAAGAGTCTGTATCCTTTTTTTCTCCGCATCTCATCGGTCAGTTCATTGAAAACAATGCTTGTTTCAGCGCTCTTTTCGAAGCTCTATTTAATCAGTGTGCCCACTTTGGGCATTATTATTGGCAGAATTAAAACGATAAGTGCTATCTTCACAAAATTTTACTTGTGTACTCCTGTAGGCCTAATTAGACTGCCTACATTTCTTTTTTTAAATCACAACTCCGACTTTAAAAGGTAGCGTGCCAGAAAGGGTTAACCCCTTGCCTGTGACGCCCTAACTCAATTCGGGCAACTCAAATGCGCCAATTTTGTTAGGCTTTTCGTGTTCAGATACCAGTATTTCAACAGGAGAGTATGACTATTCCGAAAGTGACGACGAAAGAGAAACTCTTTCATGCCGAATTTGGATGCCGCTATGTTTGAATAATCTCCAGCCGCTCCAAGATTCCCATTCCAGCAACCACAAGTGGGTGCAACAATTGATACTTCTACTTTTACTCAAGAAAAAGAAAATATTTTGGACTATTTTTCGATGATGATTTGATTTACACTATTACGGAAGAGACTGACAGATATGCACAGCAATGTATTGAAAGGCAATACCTGAAGCCAAAACCGCGGATCTAAAATTGTCAAAAAAAGACATATCTTGAAACTTCATGCTTTCGCAAAGTTATGTCCTATGATAGATTTCAAATAAGAAAATATTTACATTTTGTGAACAATGAAGAAGTCGACCCTGAAACGCACCCTAATGCAAAACTGCACAAAATTTGGCTCATTCATGTAAATATCCACAGTAAAAGTCTGAGGGATATGAAATTCATGACAGTTGATATAAATAATAATATTGTTGTATCAATTTATTTATCTTGAAAATTATTTCATTTGATTTATTTGCCTATTTTTTATTTGAACACAAAATTTATATAATCCGTTAACATTTCCCATATAGGTGAAAATATTGAATAAATAGTTATTTCGTTTAATTTTTTAAATAATCTATTTTTAACATTTTGATGATAATAACGAACAAAATTAAAGATAAAAAAAAAAATTTCCATTTTTGGCGCATTTTCCTCAAATATATTCCACAGGCAAGGGGTTAAAAATGTTCATTTAGTAGAATAAGAGTTCCTCACTCTTATTCTACTAAATAAACGTTGAGGAACCTAATGAACTGTTAAGCGACTTATCGCTGAGTTCAAATAACTAAAATCGTAGACTCAAGAAAGGCTAAATACCCTTTATTATTACTTCCTTGTAAGAAGTAAAAAGGAAGTATTGTAATCGCGAAAAGTTTCAGGCATCATATTTCAACGCAAATATCCATTTTCACCGCTATCGAATGCGATTTAACGATGTTTTTGCTTGACATCTGTTCGTAAGGACAAAATAAAGGACTGTTTTTCCACCAAAAATATGTAAAACTAATTTAAAACGAATTCTAAAGAGAATGTTTCGTGGCGTTTGTGCGTACATCCGTACGTACGTATGTATCTCGCATAACTCGAAAACGAGTAGCCTCAGAACGTTGAAATTTTGTATATAGGACTGCTATAACGTGTAGATGTGCATCTCGTATTTTGGTTGCAATCGGCCGCACCAAAAGTATATAAATATATGTATATATTCCGAGTCCCATCTACTACCATAAATTACTTCACCCAAGTCTTACCGACTGATATTATTCAAAGCCCCCACTGCCGCTAAGAATTTTTCGAACACCCTACACTTCTGAGTCAGAAACGAAGAGAACACTTTGCCGACTCCCCACTAGAAAGAATATAAGTTACTTAATACTTTTTCTGGCCTTTATATCTTCATGTACATTCATTGTTCTTATTATATTTTATTTTTATATTATTTTTGATTTCTTTTTACAAAGTTTGCATTATTTATCTTATTTTGTAATCTTCTATGTTTATTTCAACTTTGAATTCTATTTCATAATGACAATTTCCAATGTTTAATTTTTACAAATAATATAGAACTCAAATGCATAAACACGGAGGTGTCGGGGACGGTTACTCGAGTTTTTTCGGATTTCTCTACAGAAATTGCTTTTCACTCAAAATTGAATTGGCTAAAATGCTTCATAAGAATAAGTTCTTTTACTAACTGTGTTTTTCATCATTTTAGTTACCAATTATTGCTTATCAGAATAATTTTTATGAAATTTTAAAAATGCCTTGCAATACATCCTGCAAGAGATGGCGCCACCAGAGCTCCAGTCAATAAAATGTTTTTCATCCCTACTAATAGATGGCGCCACACAAGCGCCCCATTTGTTCAAAGTTTACTCATTCTACGGACGGCGGCACAGGAGCCTCCGTCGCTAGTACTCTCTGAGTTCTAGCACAGTATGTGCACAAGTACTTCCATATCATTGGATACAACTTACTCGATTCTTCACGCATTTAAAAGTCAAGTATAATATATTGGTAAAGGCCGTTAATGGTCGATTGCCTCTTACTAAGTGATAAGACATAGACATAGTTATGCATTTATTCAACTGTGGTTCATGCGCTATCGACGAAGTAGATTTAATGGTATACAAATATAGTGAATTGTAAAGAGTGCATTTATTCTATTATGGTTTATGCGCTGACGACGATGTAGATTTAATTCAATCCAATAAGTTTAAATGACATGCAAGAAAAAATGCGTATAATTTAATATTCCGTACAAGGAAGTCATGTGGTGCACACATCAGAATTTTACACTGAAAATAAGATATTATTCTTGGCGCAAACTGAAAAAAAAATGCGCTAATTAGTTGTCCCCTTTCTTCGGGCTTACAACAAATCCTCCACTAGGGCTTGAAATCAAAAGAAGAAATAAGAACTAACTAAGAGACTTAACCGAAGCTGACACAATTATCAAACGTAGTTATCCCTTAATTTAAACTAGCCGGCGAATATCAAAGGGCACGTAATATACGGTCGAGGGGGATGCAGCCCGAACGCAAACGCGCGCTACCCAGGATTCCTAGCTCTCTTTCTCTCTCGAAGTAAATTTCACATGCCTTAAATACTACTTCTAAATCATCTGCATTCAAAGCGATTCTAAAAACTCATTCGAGTAGGAATTGTAAGTGGAAACAAAAACCGATAGGAAAGTACACTGCGAAAAAAGAGGGAGGGGAAAGTTCTATATCTCCCGTTCTACTGGTCCGATTAACGAAATTCAAATTGCGTTTTTCACGTCTCGAAAGCGCGACTTAGGATACGTATTAGATTTATATACAACTTTAGATTTATATACAAAGGTATTTTGACATTATATAGGTATAGGACATATTCTAATATAGGTATATTGACACAAGATCAGACTTTTTCTGAAATGACATGCTCAATTCCATAATTCCATAATTCGATTCTACGACTCAAAGTATGCCAAGTTTTGTAAAAACCGCTTGAGTAGTTTTTAAAAAATTAGCTCTCAAAATTTTGGCTCCTCGATGTTAATTGAATTTGGTATATACTCGTATTTGTTAGTATCTCTTCTTTTATTAAACTTATTTGATTCTTCTTTCATATTTCGAAATTTAGATTCGTTCCAAATAAAAGTCGTCCATTTTTTATGATTGATTTTTAAAATTTGAATTTTAAATAATTTTTATGAATTTTCCGGAAAAACATTTTGAATTATAACCTATAAAACTTTTAACATCATCTGAAAGTAGATGCATTTCTAGGCACACCTGCAAAAAACTAAAGTTTTTCATTCAAAATTTTCCAAGATATACATGAATTTACATATTGTAGCGTTTTTAAATTTGGCATATTTGTTATAAGCTATAATAACGCCAAATGTGGTTCACATACTTTTTAAAAATGATTTGAATGTATGAACGCTGACCTTTTTTCCTCTCGTCTGAGATGAAAAAAAGCAAGGAAAATAGGTTGCTATACATTAAGAAGTTCTCCAAGTGAATTATTCTTGGCGCAAACTGAAAAAAAATGCGCCAAGTTAAATTTTTGTATTTCTCTGTAAAATTCGCACCAAATTTTACAAAATTGAATATTTAGGTATAATTTGAGTCGTAGAATCGAAATGTGGGAAAAAATAGGCATGTCATTTCCGAAAAAGGCCGATTTTGTTTCAAAA
This sequence comes from Stegodyphus dumicola, assembly GCF_044657685.1. Classification (NCBI taxonomy): domain Eukaryota; kingdom Metazoa; phylum Arthropoda; class Arachnida; order Araneae; family Eresidae; genus Stegodyphus; species Stegodyphus dumicola. The sequence goes on along the minus strand of NC_140769.1, from coordinate 6,927,494 downwards.
TACCTCTATTAGAACAACGCTGTATACAAATCTAATATATATCCTAAGTCGCACTTTCGAGATATAGAAAAAGCAATTTGAGTTTCTTCAATCGGCCCAGTAGAACGAGATATAGAACTTTCTCCCTCTTTTTTTTGGGGGGGGGAAGGCAGTATACATTGAAATTAAAATACTATAATAAAATTAAAATATATCTTACAAAATTCGCTAATGGAATAAATAGGTTCTTTTTCATTATGTGTCAACCGGGTCCTACATTCTACAGAATTGCTCTCTTTTTGGTATATTTTGGCGCATACACCATAGGTTAAGAAGTAGTAGACTTAGGTTCCTTTTTACCTTCATAGTATACACGCGACAATAGTCAGTACAGTACGCTTTTTTTTATCCCTTGTGGATTCTCATGATGTATATTTGATACTTAAGTAACACAAACAGCTTGGAACAGTTTGGAAATTTTTACTTCCTCGTATGAAGTATTGTAATCGCGAAAAAATTAGGGTATCATATTTCAACGAAAATATCCATGTTGACCGCTCTCCACTCTATTTGAACAATGTTTTTGTGTTAAATCTCTACGTACGGGCAAAGTAAACAGGCCCTTGAAAAGAGACTCATGGTATCACTGGCGGTCAGATTTGGAACAAAAGTGCTTATTCTGAATAAAAAATCTTATGTGGACTTCTTCGCCACATGATTTCTTTTTACGGCCTATTAAATATTATTTTTAGAACTACTATAAGCTGACAATAGACTGATACTGTTTAAATATTTTTAGGTAAACTGGGGAAAAAAATTGGATACTTCTATATTTCCCGTTCTACTGGGCCGATTGACAAAATTCAAATTGCATTTTTCATATCTCGAAAGCGCAACTTAGTATATATATTAGATATATATATTTACTAAAGAAATATTGATTATATTATATCCTAAGATTATTTTTAGTAGAATTATCTTAAAAGAGTGAATCCATAGTTAATTTAATTTCGAAAATTGTTTTAAAGTAGCTTGAATGTAAATTGTTAAAAATGTTTAACGGGGACTTGAATTAAATCATGAATAACAAAATTTCAATTGTAAAGATAAATAAATTAAAAGTAAGCAATTAAATTAAATGCAAGTAATCATTGCCGTTGATCGGAAATTAGTTGATTTTTCAAGGAAAACAAACCAACTCCCGCTCAATGAACAATAATTAAGAAATACATACGAAGGTGTTTCGTCCTTTACTCGAGCAATAAGGCGATGCCAAACCGGCAATTCAAGCTAGGCCAAATATTTTCGTGAATAGAAGGGATCAAGAAAAAATGCAGAGAAACAAAGAACTCATTCCGATTAAGCATTTTAGCTAATTCAATTTTGAGTGAAAAGCAATTTCTGCAGTAAAACTGATATTGCTCGAGTAATTGTCCCCCCGACACCCTCGTGTTTATGCATTTTAATTCAAAACTATTTGTAAAAATTAAACATTGGAAATTAGCATTATGAAATAGAATTCAAAGTAATTGAAATAAACATTAGAAAATTACAAAATATAAGAAATATAATGCAATCTTTGCAAAAACAAATCAAAAAATAAAAAATAATAATTTAAATTAAAAAATATATAATAAGAAAAAGGAATGTACATGAAGATATAAAAGGCCAGAAAAAGCATTAATTAACTTACGTTCTTTCTAGTATATATAGCACTGTTCTAACATAGGTATTTTGACATAAAATCTGACTTTTTGTAAAATAACATACCTATTTTTTCCATATTTCGATTCTACGACTCAAATTATGCCCAAATATTAAATTTTGTAAAATTTGGTGCGAAATTTACTAAGAAATTCAAACATTTATCTTAACGAATTTTTTTTCAATTTGGCCAAGAAAAATTCACTTGGCTAACTTCTTAATATATGGCAACCAATTTTCCTTTCCCTTCCATTATGTTGGAGAGGTAAAAAAGCACTTCGTTCCTACCTTTTTACATTGTGAATGAGCTTAACCCTTTGTTGCATCATGTCCACTCTAGTAGGCAAAAATTTAAATTTGTTTGTTCTTTTGTAAATGCCTTAACAGATTCCATTCCTATGTTTATTTATTCACTATATATTTTTAGAACTTTCAACTGTCGATCCATCCTAGATGGCTCTATAGCATCGCTAAGTAAAGCATTGCTATTCGGAAAATGGCTGCTACTTCTGTTTCCAAGTTAATACAATTTCTCATAGTAAGTAAACATTATATAATATTGCTTACACTTTTTATGCTGCCATTTTTTATTCATAATTAGTCATTTTAGACATTTTATATTAAATGTCAGTTTGAGAAAATTGTGGAGTGGGTAAATAAAGATCTACCGAAAAGAGTGAATTGAAACCCAAATGTACTGCTTATCGAGCTAAAACACCACTGGAAATGTTTATGTTTGGCAAGGAATTTCTAGAACATTTGACATTTGAATCCAATAGGTACAGGTTACAAAATCGCGGCAAAATGAATTCCATCACAATCAACGAAATGAAAGTATTTTGGGGGATCTGTATGTACATGTCAGTTGTAGATTTACCATTTAGAAGAGGGCAATGATCACTGCAGACAAGGCAGGAAATGATTTCAAATGCAATGACCGTAAACCGTTGGGAAGAGATTTGTATGCATGCTGTCCACTGTAGTGTCCAACCTGTAACAATTATTTAAAATGGTGTGTGTTGGTGTATTTAATTATGGCAAAGCACACTAGGGCTATCTGCCTAAGGAAAGGGATGCCTTCGTGGAGAGCCTTCTAAGGGGAACTGGCTCGTATACACGTTACACATGGGGAAAACCACGAAAACACCCATCCAGCCAGCCCGTTCGCGGGATTCGAACCTCGGACCGAACTACCAGTGTTCCGCGACTTTACCACTCGGCCGCTGGTGGACCTCAATTATTTAAAATGAAATTTGAATAAAATTAGTTTTTTTATTATTAGTAAGGTTATTTCAAGTAGAAAAAATACAAACATTTTCGTTTAACTTCTTTAGATTATTTGTATGCAACAAAGGGTTAAAAAAAGTCACATCGTGCAAATAATTTTAGCAAAGTGTTTAGACCACATCTGATGTGTTATCGCTTTCAACAAATATGTCAAATTTCAAAAAACGCCAATAGATAAATTCACGTATGTCTTCGGAAATTTTGAATAAAAAATTGACATTTTTTGCAGGTGTGCTTAGAAATACGTCTACTTTAAGATGATGGTAAAAATTGTATAGCTAATGATTTAAATTGGTTTTTGAAAAATTTAAAATTATTTAAAAATACAAATTAAAAAAATAAATCATAAAAATTAATGAATTTTGTTTGGAATGAACCTGAATTTAGGAATGTGAAAGTAAGAATCAAATAAGATTAATAAAAAAAAAAGAGAGATTAATCACTATATACCAAACTCAATTAACACTGAGGAGCTAAAATTTTGAGAACTATTTTTTTAAAAACTGCTCGTGCGATTTTTACAAAACTTGGTAGTTTGCCGTAATTTGAGTCGTAGCAATGTAGTTATTGTTAGACTAACTACATATATGTAAGCTTATAAGATTTATCTCTTCTTTTCCACATAAACTGATCTAGATCCTACAAATGAAACTGACGAATTCTCGCAAAGGCGTGAAGTAAATGCCAGCACAGAAGAAGAGTGAAAATACCCTTTATTATTTTCACCTATGGGGGAAACAGAAAGGCACGTACTTCGTGCTCTGCAATAACACCGACGACTTGTGGGGAAACTTAAACGTTATAGTATAAATAGAACAGTGGTGGGTTAGCACGTTAAGTCACGTTTGACTCAACAAACTTAACAGGTTGACTCAACAAACCTAACAGGCGTGACAATTATTCGAAATGCCCAACGGGCATATTAGAGTAACAGCAAGATGAGCAACGCAACGTGTGCTGTTTAGCAAAAACACGCTCTGAATAACTTGCAAGATTCATCCGTTTAAATATTCATTTCACTTATTTTTAAATTTACATCCTGGCGAGGAAATGCGAGGGGAAGATGAGGAGTTCAGGAAAGATAACAAAAATTTGAATAAAAGATTAGTTAACTAAGAGAAAACCTATCAAACTGTATAGATTTTGGTCTTCTTTGGTAGCACACACCAACATCAAACTCTTCACAGACTTGAAGCCAATTTTAATAAAATGACACTAGCCATATTCATTGAACTCATTATATATTTTTTTCTTTATTATGATGACGCCTTTAGGGACTGACGACTCGAGCAGCTAGGTTTCAAAGAAATAATATAATGAATATGTAAAAAAGGTGTGGAAAACCCTAACCTTCCTTCAGAAATTCTAAAGATATGGTGTTTTTAAATACAAGTATTTTGTGATTTTGCTCTTTAATTTTACACGGCGCAAGTGCGAAGAAAGCGATGCTTAAGAATAAAGCTAAAAAGACAAAAAAATTATATTAGAAAAATTATATATTATATTATATTATATTATTATTAATATCCAATGTTCAAATACAGCCCTTAACAAATTCTCTTGTGCGACGTTAAAATCAGAACCCTTTCAGATTTTTTTTCTTTCAAACGCAGATTTTCTTTTTTCATGCTAAAATCGGCATATCGATTCTTTTTAGCATCGAATTATTGTATAAAGTTAAGGTTATAAGAGATGAGTGGGAGTATTTTTCGAATAAAAATATCGTCTTATCATTAAAGTCAATATATTAAAAAAAAATCTTACAACTTTTGCCTCTTTATACAAAAATAGATGGGCTTTTTATGAAAGCCCATAATTAACTTAAGGAAGCTCAAAAAGTTAAAAGCTAAAAATAACATATCTGCATTGTTGGAATGCCTGGAATTTATACATAAAATATAAATTAGCGGTTCTTAAACTTTCCGATCGAAACGACTGAGGAGGTGTTTGAAAATGCTTGGCTAATACTGAAAAAGGTTTGTTAGAAATAGGGATTTCTGCATCATTTCTTTATTAGCAGCATGATAATATCTTCGCAACTTTATAAAAAAGATTACTTTTTCTGAAGGATGAAGTTGCTATTTTAGAACAGCTAATACAGTTTAAGATTAAAAATAGTTAAGAGATGACAGTTTCGCACCGAAGGAGATGTACAACCTCAATTCGCAGCAAGCATATCATAAACCTTAATGGATTCAGTCCTAACAGACACTAAGAGAAATTAATAAAAGCCAAAAACTAAATTTAAAATACGAATAAATTAAATTGCGTGTAGGAAAGTATATAAGGTATTTCTCCCGCCTTCCTAGCGTGCCTTCGTGGTGTAGTGGTTCTGCACACTGAGTCGGTGTTTCAGAGGTTCGTGGTTCGATTCCCGGCGAAGGCGGTTGCTAATTTTTCATCTCTCCGGCTTTTCCAATTAACCTAATGTCTCTACAAGTAAACAACCCTTAATTAACTCTTATCTAATGGTTCTAAATTTATTAGGTTCGGAAAAATTCTTGTCTTCACAACATGTAAGAATTTTCCGCATTCTCCCATGCGTGCTGTTCTGGTGCAAGTGGTTAGCAAATTCATTAAACAAATGGAAGGACAATGGTTCGAATCTCGGTGAGGGACAGATGGTTAATAATGTTTCTTAATCAGAAAATTAATTAATAATTAATAATGGTATTTTTCCGTTTTGCCGACGCAGGCGTTAAAGTCGCCAATAATGGTACAACTGGATGTCAAACGGAATATCCTCGCTGGTAACCTTTCACGCCTCAATATCAAAACAAGTCGCAGCCATTTCTTATCAGATTGATTGTTTCTTTCAATACTGGCATACAATTACATAGAACTTTTACCAGATAGTTCAATTTGAAGTACTAAGGTCATTCGCGGTAATTAAGTCAATTACGATGTAATCACACCGCTCACTCGAAGGCGAAAATATAGAAAAGGGTAAAATATAGGAAAAATATAGAAAAGGAAAAGTCAAGGGTTAAATTCATCAATTTTATTGAGAATGCACTAGCGAAATAAAGCTCTGCGGTTTGACATAATTTCTAAGTAAGTTATTCGTACGAATTGAAATAATTCTTGCATTTAAACTTGTATTCCAAATTAAAATTTAACTTGAAATTAATTTAGATCATTACTGAAAGAATTAAGATTTTTGTAGTGTAGTTTACGTGAGATGAAAACATTTGGGGTCACGTGATAGGAACCGGCGAATCAGGATGCTGAACCATGAAAGCATAGTAAACTCTTAAATTAATGTTATTTTGCAAATTTATTGTTTTTATTTATTGGCTTTTTACAAAATTTTAAACGATATTAAAATGTTTATGCCTTCAAAATAAAAAATTCTTAGAACTAACATTTTTCATGTGTATACTGTACACATTTTGTGTATGTTGTCGCCAATAAAGTCTGCTTGGCGAGATTTGCGCCGGCGAAACGGAAAATTACCTTAATAATTAATAATAATTAAGGGAATCTTTCTTAATCAGGAAAACCTAATGGTCTTCTACAGTATCTCCTCTAACTAGTACGCGTGGGACGATAATTCCTCACCGCCCGAATTTGTTCGGTTGGGTTTTGTGCCTCATCCCATTCGCCCAGTAAGTTAGAGTGATTGCAGGGAATTTATTCTTTTGCATGAACTCTCAATTAGAACATCTGCAATGCTAATTCCGGCGAGGTCTTTATTTACGTACTCCGTCCTTAGGCACTACGCGGAAGCAAGGGAGAGCCTCGTGGTGGGCTTTCTAAGAAAAACAGGCTCGTATACACGTTACACATGGAGGAAAACCACGGAAACGTCCATGCAGCCAGCCCCTTCGCGGGATTTGAACCTCGGACCGAACTACCACTGTTCAGTGGTTATCACCACTCGGCCGCTGGTGGGCCGGCCCGGCGAGGTCGTAGATGATTTTTCATGTTGCGTGCTGGATGGTCTTTACAAACTAGCTAATCTGTAATACAATTTTATTGTTTAGCTTATAAAATATTTTCTGTTAATAAATCAATTACTGTGATTTAAATCTTTTCTATAATTTCTCCTTTCCATGCTCTCAGCAGAATGCAAATTAGTTGTTTGTGTACTTAATCTGAGGTTCTTGAACGTTTAGACTAGAGTATCTAAAATGTTACAGGCTTATGAAAATATTCAAACTAAGAACTTAACTTAACCAATGTTGCTTGCGAAAAACTAAATAAAGTTAAGTATAAACCTGTGCGAACACAAAATTTAAATAAGCTTGGAGCCTTTAGTTTTGAGAATAAGTTATCATCATGGTGTAGAGTTCCTCACTTTGTAAATGCTAATTTGTAGTTGAATGTGAAGAATCTTAAGAACTCATAAGCGAATAATCGCTTGAGTTCATGCGACAGGTGACGGATGACGAGGACGCCTGATGTTTAACATAGGTAAACAGGCATATGCCCCGCGTCCTGCACTATCTAGTGGCAACAACTCCCTGGAGCCTCATGAGGCTGCCTTGGGAGTTTATTTGGGTATTATTGAGAAAGTTACATGGCCATACAGGGGCGGTTGACATAGTCTACATTACGAGTGATGTGTATGACATTTGAAAGTTTTAGGATTATAGTGGTTGCAGGAAATTAAAAAAAAAAAAAAAAAAAAAAAAAAGAGGTGGCATAATAATATAAGACATAATACACATAACAACATTGAATAACCTGAAACACATAACACTTGAACATTTAGAACATACAGTGGACATAAAAACACTTAAAATACACAGAAGATACTACTCACAGACTAGAGTACTAATAATGCATTCATATGATGCTCTTAAAACATATACTGCTGGGGAGATATGATACTATGTGATATATAAAAACGTGTAATAATACTGGTAAGATTACAGGATGCAGAGCAGAGATAAAGCTGTGATACAAGTGAAAACACATGGTGCATGCCAGATATAAAGCACGCGTATAACATTGCATATGTTACACTAAGTTATAAGACAGATAATAACATAAGTTGTAAATAATTATTAGCAATGAACTCTTTGTGTTACATATGAAACAGATGGTAGTATATGAGTAATAATACTTATGGTGTGACAACTCATAGTGCACGAACCTAGGCTAACACATGATAGGAGCACATGTGCAGAGCAAATCTGTTAATAGTATATACACATGATACAGAGCAAATATAGAGCTAATTAAAAGACATGATGCAGGGCAACTATAATACTGATAAAAAACATGACTTTGGGTAGATATGATGCTATTTAAAAGCACATGATGCAGGACAGAGATGATACTAATGAAAAACACATGATGCAGAACAGATAAATAGCTTATTAGCACACATGGTACAGGGCATATGTTATACTAACAGAAACGCATGATGCAAAGCAGATATAATACAAATGGGAGCATATGATGCAAATAAATATTAGGGTGAACAGTTGGTCTTAGAACATATGATAGTATGTGCGTAGCAATATTTTAATGAGACAACTCATAGTGACCGAGCCTAGGCTAACACATGATAGAAACACTTTATGCAGAGCAGGTATGATGCTGATATATACACATGATTGAGTTCATGTGACAAGAAACAACAAGATGGAAGGGTAAATAACCCTTTATTATTAAGATAAGATTTAACAGAACTCCGTCTTGGAGTGTACAATAAAAGCCGACACTTGGGCTTGAACTTAAGAGGCTAAGAAGTAAACTAAAACTAATCTAAACTAAAGAGATATAGCCGAAGCTATCAAGATTCTACCAGAGTTGGCCCCTTAACGTTAATAGACTGTAAAGCTATCAAAGGACTGAGTACGGCCGAGTGTAATAACAGCTTTGAGAGAGAGTACCCAAAAAGGCGAACGCGCGCTAATCAGAAACTCTGATTCTCTCTCACTCAGCAAGTAGAACTTTGCGGTTAAATATCGCTCTTCCTCATTATGTATTCAGACGTGCTTCTAAAACTACGTTCTGGCCGGAAGTAGTAAGTTAAAGCTAAGAATTTGACAGGAAAAAAGTTTAACTCAAAATTTAACTGTTAATAAAATTAACATAATCCTTACATAGGTATAGCTAAATCTTAATAAAGTACTAAATAAAATATTTACTTATTAAATCTCAGTTCCGAGGCAGACTAGAAAACTGGTAGTATAGTTTTTTATTCAATGCTAGATAAACACACTACACTAATTGCCAGTGAAAAGTAATGGCCATGTACTTATATTTTTCTTAGATATCAACAAACACTGGAACCCGGGCAGTTCGATCGCAACGAACCCCATGGGCGGCTCTGGATAATGGCGGACGTGGTGCACCATTAAGGTAAAGGGACAGTGCCCACATCCTCCATCACCTATCACTTATCTCGTTTCAGTTTATTAATTATTTCTGAGTTTTAAATAAAAGCTTTTTATTTTTGCTTCCTTGTACGAAGTAAAGGAATTTTCAGGTATCATTTTGAGCATTTTGACCGCTCTCGAATGCAATTTAACGATGTTTTTGTGTGACATCTGTGCGTAAAGACAGAATAAAGAAATCATTTTCCCAAAACAGCTTGCGGAAAGGATTTAAAATGGATTCAGAAGAGATTTTCGTGATGTCTTATTACGTACGAACGTACGTATATATGCATCTCGCATAACTCAAACATGAGTAGCCTCAGAACGTTGAAATTTTGTATGTAGGTCTGCTATAACACGCAGTTGTGCCGCTCCCGTTTTGGTTGATATCGGCCGCACCAAAACTATATAAATATGTATATACCCACTCTGTTACTCGGATCCCGTGAGTTCAAATTTTTTTATTCTTATATGTTGGTAAACTGTGCATTTTTTTGCTAAAAATTCATTGGATTATGTTGTTCTTGTTGTATTTGAAGATTTTGGTGTTCTTTGAAAAACCTTGTGAGTTGTGCGCAGTGATGGTTTTAAGCGAAGTTTTAAGCTACAGAACGAAGAAGGAGAAGCGAGGTTTTAACCTACAGAAGTATAAACTGCACTAAGTTGAAAAATTAAAAATAAAATTTAATTAGTGTCTTCTATCCTTAAGATTTAACAACATAGATGAACATACGTGGCAGGCTTAATACAGACGTGTCAGATAACATTAATGAACGTATACGATGGATAACATACGAAATATACGAGATTGGTACAATGTGAATTGATCCTGATTAACAGTCTTTTTGACATAGGTAGGTATTTGGCGATGTAGACAGGTAATCCAGAATGCTTGAAGAGATTCTTGTTTTACTGAACTGTTCTTTAGTAGGGCTCCTTGCCTCAAGTTCTGCACCACGCTTGAGATAATCACTGCGGCTGACCACGGCCGCAGACATCATTAGATAAGCGTAGCAGGGAGGCCAGACATCAGGACCCTCAGAATCGAGAAAACCGATTACCCTTTCTCTGTTCGTCTCTCCTCATCGGCAGGAACCTTCCACATAGCTATACAGTTCTCCTTTTCTGCTCAGCGCACCCGCAAAAAGGAGAAATGCAAATTTCTATCTCTAACAATTCTTATCTTCCGGTTAAGGATTTTATGCCTTTAGTTGATCTGCATGCAGTAGTTGTAGAATTATCAACAATTTAAAATTTGTTTAAGTGCGGCTAAGCGTAATTTTTTTACATTTGAAACTTAGGAGAATAATAAATTAAGTCAATTTGTGCACCTTCAGTGTCTTTTGGTCGAGTGGGACCAAAAGTAAACTTTCCCTTTTGTGCACCGAAAAATCTGTCTTCTTACACGCTGGCCGAATTGGTTGTTTTGGCGTAGAAACTGTAATTTTAATTGTAAAATTTTTTTAATTGCTTTAACTGTAGCCGGTGTTTTATATCTTTTCATATTTTTCAATTTTTAATGAAGATATTTTATGTATTTTTGCTTTGCTGCGAAGCGAGAACTGAATTAATTGAATGAGAAATATATCTCTAATGAAATTCGGGAAAATAGGTAAAATGCAGGAAAAAATGCGTATAATTTAATATTCCGTACAAGAAAGTCATGTGGTATAAACATCAGATTTTTTTTTTTTGGTAATGATGGAGATCTTTATTTATTATGCCAATCAATTATCAGTGCATATTTGGCTACAAGCCCTTTCATCTTCATTGATTATTTTAAAATTTCATCAGCCCTTTCTCTGGTGGTCAAAACTGACCACAGTGTGAATCAATGATTTATGTGGACTATGTGTTTATTACAACATTTACTTTTTTAAATGTTATTTTATGTTTTGACTGTTACTAGTAGTTTTGAGAACTTATTTTCTTTGGACTGGGAATTCTCAAAATCTTTCCGTGGATGAATTAATGATTTATTTCACCTTTTTCAAAGGTGAATTGGAAAGGTTTCCGGGATCTACTTTCTCTGGGCGCAGGAATTCATACATCCTTTTCATGATTGTAAAAATGTCTTCTAATTTGAACAAAATGAGTTGATTATTAAGTGCCTTGTATTATTTTATCTAAGCTAGCAAGACTGCTACGCAATCCTTCAAACTAAATCCATCTTTTTTTTATTCCTAAAAACTACTTTCGTTGCGAACCTCCTATTAAAGCTTGAATTATTATTTATGAAAAATTTCTCATGTCTGTAGAATTAATTAACTTCAGAAGCCTGGTCCATTTTGCGATGACTTTAAATTAGTGGTTTTTCAGATTTTTTTGCTCCATACACTCCTTTAATCATTACTAGATGATCATTCCCTCTCTTTCGAGAACTCGAAAAATACGTAAATGTTAATTTAAATTTATATTATTTTTAATTCGTTTTATAAATTAAGAGATGTAAAAAAACAAACGTTGATAAATACCAGAGCTTGAATAAATTTTTTATATTCATAAACTAGAATTAAATACTTAACAGGTAAATAAATGGCTGATCGCATTCCGTTCTTAAACAATAAAATACGCGCCAGGAGGGGGATTCCCCCGGTTTAAATTCGAGCACTTTGTGAAAGTTTTCCCTGCTAACGTTGTGTGTAGGCAGTGAAAAGAGATTTACAGGAATTTCTTTTTACTTTTTCTCGAATTTTCAAAAGGATTCTAATATTCGAATCAAGACGTTTCCGATGCATTTTGTGAAACTTATTTCAACATAGCTGGATCTATTGAGGAGATAAAGTTTAAAATTCGTACAGAAGATGTAAAAATCCCTTTTCTGTAAGCAATGAACGGAGCAACGATATTACTACTATATTTAGAAATGCGTGGGTTAAATATAGTAAAATGTAAGTTTGAATTGAGCTGAAGTTTGCAATGGGAATGTAAAACGTCTGATATTGCTTTATAAGTCTGAAGTGTAGGATCATTCCACCTACGTCTTCACGAAAACTTTCACGCACCCGCGAAAACGTGTAAATGTAAAAAGAGGCATAGATGCAACGCAACATGATTTCCTGGAGAAATGAGGGGATTCGTAGAGGAGTTTTGAAATATTCTTAGTGTTATAATTCAGTAAAACTATCGTCTGAATTGAATAAAAAAGAAATTATGAATTTGTGTCTGCAAATTTCAGTAAATGGTGCTCTTTTGAATGATGTTTTAAAATTATTCTGTTTTTAACCCTTTGTTGCATACAACTAATCTAGAGAAGTTAAACGAAAATGTTTATATTTTTTCTACTTAAAATAACCTTAGTAATAATACAAAAAATTAATTTTATTGAAATTTCGTTTTAAATAATTGCTGCAGTTTGTTCACTACAGTAAATAGCATGCATATACATACATGCATACAAATCTCTTCCTAGCGATTTACGGTCATTGCATGTGAAATCATTTCCTGTCTTGTTTGCAGTGATCATGATCATCTTCTAAATGGTAAATCTACAACTGACATGTACATACAGATCCCCCCAAAATACCTTCATTCCGTCGATTGTGACTGAATTCATTTTGCTACATACCTATTGGAGCGATTTGAAACTTAGGAGAATAGTGAATTAAGTTACAGTGCTTTTTTACCGAATGGGACCAAAAGTAAACTTTCAGTTTTGGGCACCGAAAAATCTGCCTTTTTGCCTTCTGTACTCTAATTTTAATTGTAAAAATTGTTTCTTAATTCTTTTAACTGTATTTGTTGTTTTATGTTTTTCTGTAATTTTCAAATTTTAATGAAGACATTTTAATGTTTTATATATTTTTGCCTTGTCGCGAAGTGAGAACTGAATTAATTGAATGAGAAATCTATCTCTAATGGAATTCGAGGAAGTAAGTTTAAATGAAACGCAGGAAAAAATACATATAATTTAATATTCCGTACAGGGTTGTCACGTAGTGTCTGTGCCAATTTTTTTAAAATTATACTCAAGAAATATAATAAATAATTCTGATAATAACATTTCCAGACAGAAGTAGTTCAAAATTATCCGAATACCTAAAGTTCGGATATTTCTGCTCTACAGTGGTAGCATAATGCCTACTCTGAGTTCCACTATAATAATACTTATTTTAATACTATCATTAATAATAACAATATTTATTTCAATATATTTGTAAGGACTTTGATTAATATTGACCTGACTGCTTGGAACCAGGCCTATAATATTTTTGAAGCAGAGTGGAGTGTGAATTATTTGTTACAGAATTAAATGACAAACTATTATTTCTATTGTGTAATAATATGATAGCTCTGCGAAAAGTGTACAATATATGCCATGATTATCAATCTAAGTGCTCGTTGCTGTATCCCAAACTCACGGAAAATGGACGATTGGTAAAACAATTGTAAAGTTTAAAACGAAATGCTTCATCATCAACGCGATTTATTCGTAAAAAACACACTTTAAACACTTTTAATTTAGTAATTTAAAGTGAACTTACGAAATAGCCCATTTATTAGCCACGACAGAGAGACCAGGGGTAAATTAATTAAGTCATGTTTGCTTGCGGCTGCGGAAGGGATGTGCCCAGAGAAAATAGATTTGTTTTGATTTGTCAATCCTTTGGCAATAACAAATAACTGTTCGAAGAGTTGAGAACATTGGAAACCATATCAAGAGTGAGTTAAAACTGAAAGCAAAACATTTCAACTGTTTTTCGTTGGTTGTGCATAAGTTGACAGACATTAATGATACTGCCCAAATGCTTCTGTTTATTTAAGAGATTAGTACTTAATCTGAGGTTGTAATGACATTAGGTCACTTAGAAGAAGAAGACATACAAAAAGAGCTATGCCCTCGACGGGACTCGAACCACGGGCCTCTCGAAATACGCGCTCGGTGGGCTGACCATTAAATAGGTATGCTAAGAAGGAGAGGGAAATACCTTATAAGGTGACTGATGAATTAATCCTTTGAATAATATGCATGGAACAACTACAACCAGAGCTATCTTCGATCAAGTGGCATAAACGCTAACACAGTGCAGTTTGAAATAGAATTCAGTTAAAATGTGTCGCAATTCATGGTAGTAAAAATATGGAATTGGAAAACGATTAACCTTTTTATGGCTTGTGAAAAAGGCTAAGCTCTGGTAATTCATTGTATTATTCAGCTGCAGGCTCTTTGTGAGAAACATCTCAATGTTTCATGTGTTACTGAGTCAACTGTATCAGCGGTGAACTTTGATCGCTCCGCTCTCGTAGACTTGGCCATCATCAGCATCGCGATTTTGTATTAGTCATCGAAGCCAAATATTATGATTTGCTCTATCATATAGCAGTTCGGTAGGTAAAGGAACTTTTTCTTCGGGAACGGAAATGTTTTCTTGAGATTTTTTTAACTCACAGAAGTAATAGAATGTGTTTTCTAAATGAGGAAACCTTCTCACAATCACTATTAGCGAACAATGAATGATATGAAAATTAACATTTGCTACAGATTTGGGTTCTGCTATGTCTAGAAGCTTAACTCAAAGTCCTGTAGAGGCATTAGGTTTCTTGGAAACAGGAGGCATGAGAAATATGCCGGGACTCGAACCTAAACCTCTCGAATACGCGGGGAGTGTGTTATCATTACACCAATAAGACATGCTAGAAGGAGGAAGGTTAGGTTATTTAATTACGGCAAAGCCTCGAGGGCTATCTGCCTAAGGGGAGGGATGCCTTCGTGAACTAGAAGGAGGAAGAAAATACCTTATATACTCCGGCGTGGCCTGTTATGACTATTAGACCAACTTGTTTGGTTAGGTGGGCCGGGCTGCACCCACTTCTGGTATCTTATATACTCCACCTTCTAGACGGCGACTGGGAATTAGGGGACCCAATCTCCAATTCCTGTTCGTGACGAAGTATTCTTCACCACCTTTTAGTTCGGGCGCCACTGTACATTGATTAGGTTATTTTGAATCAGGAGACATGAAAAATGAGAGTTATCACTTTAGTCTGATATAATGACAATAAGAAAGTTCAATAACTTTTTTATCTAACTCCGTAAATAAAAAGAAGCCACTATTTATGTTACAGATAAACATCTGCTACTTGGGGGGGGGTATGAATTTAATTCAAATTTAGATAACACAAATAGACTACTTAAGTTGGCTCAAGTATTTAATGGCGCGTATTGAAACGCCAGCTAGCAAGATAGCTAAAGCCGGAGGAAAACTTTGACAGAGCTGGGGATAGTACGCAATTGCAAGGCGAAGCTGGCAGGTTCTCCAGGTCTAAAACATTCGAACCCGTCACGAATTTCAATTATTAATATGTGTTTCAAGTTATTACTATTCTAATATTTTTATTTGTATTCATGTGTATTTTAATCTGGAAAAAAGTATTCTTAGGCTCTTAAGGTGTTGTTTAACTTGTTGTTCTTGAGTAGGATTTGTAACAAAGGCGGGAGACGGTTGTGAGGACACACATCTGGTTTATTGGTTATAGCCTTTTACTAACAATGGAGGCAGTTGGGAGTTGTGTGTCGCCCTTTTAACTCTTGGCGTGTGAAACGGAAATCGTTTTCCTGTCGCTTTGTTAAGGTTGCAGTTTTCTTACTTCAAGACAGTGGGGGTTAAACTAACCTTGGGTAATTGGATTCTCGTGGAACTTAATTTCGCTTGTTAGTTGGGGGGTCCATTTTTTTTCGCACGTTATGTGTGCAGATGTTTTTCGGATTGCATTGTCAGATTTTCTGGTGTTTGATTCGTCATGGGTGTGTCATTTTCTCAATTTAGATAACATAAAATTCCGGCATTGGTAAGATTTAATTGTATGATTTTTTTGAAAGCCTATGAACTCACACAGGCGGAGAAACCAAGATTTCCTGGGTGCTTGCACCAGGCTAGAGATCATTCTGATTCTGAGTTTCAAGAAGAGTAAGAGAAGAAAACGAGTGGCGGGGGCTTGACCCCTTGCGGGTCTTGCTCTCGCGAATGCCGTGTACCAGCGGGCTGCGGTCTTGAATTTCTGTCGGCTTTCAGCTGATGAGAATTTTGCTCGAGTTGAGACTAAGTGCTTATTCAAAATATAGCTTTGCTGCTTTTTCGTTATATTTTCCCAAGAACTTTAATTTGACATTCTCGAGGTTACCTTAATACAGGTGTTCGTCCCGGATCTCCCTACCTTTTTCTAATACCAGTATTTTTTTCCCTGGGGCTCTTGAATTTATTGAAGTGCTCCTGATTTAAAAGAAGTATCCTGATACCTGTGTTTTCCTTGAGTCTTGATTTTGTTGAAGCGTTAGCGTTCCTGATAAAGACAGTTCCTGATTTAAGGGAAGCATCCTGATACCTGTGTTTTCCTTGAGTCTTGATTTTGTTGAAGCGTTAGCGTTCCTGATAAAGACTGTTCCTGATTTAAAGGAAGTATCCTGATACCTGTGTTTTCCTTGAGTCTTGATTTTGCTGAAGGCGTAGCGTTCCTGGTTTAAAAGCAGCTGGACTATCTGTTGAACTATCTAGAACTCCGTATTAATCAGTCGATGATGGCATTCCCGATTTCTTCGAAGGATCAACCAAATGAGTTGGACAATCTGTTGAACTATTAACACTCCATAGTAATCAGTCGATGATGGCATAGGAGTTTAATGTATGAACTTCACCCTGTGAGTGATTTTTCCTTTTTGTCTTTTCTATTTAAACTAGTGAGTTATGTAATGTAAAAAAATTGTACACCTAACATGAGTGTAAGATTTAAAATGATATATATGTTAATTTGCATCTTAAGGTTAAATTGTAGGGGACTAATCAGTTTACCTAGTTGTCATATGTTTGAATATTCTAGAAATTAAAAAATGTGTTTGTTATATATACTGTGTTTCTTTTGTTCAATTTAGTGCATATTTTACTGTGGTCTGTCATGGCTCTCCATTTGTTTGAGCCGGAAGGCTTTTAAGAAACATGGAGTTTAATTGAATTTGGGGGTATTGATTTTTTTCCCTTTGCATAGGTTACTCACAACGCAAACCTAAAAGTTAAATTGTACTACCACTATACGAATGTTTATAAGAATGTCGAAATGATATATGAATTAGATTTTGAATGTGAATTATTTGATATTTGATTTTTTTTGTTTTGTTAGTTTATCCGGCACCACAGTCAGTCAGTTAAGTTATAAAGGAATAAGGTATTAAAACACCAACGTAAATTTTTTCAGATATAACAAAGTTAGCATACTGGAGCGAGTGTCTGTCTAAACCGGAGAGGAAAATACTGTGCCACCAGAAAAGAGTTGCTCGCCATAAATAAAGCCGTAGAAGAGCCTATATGAAGTCTTTAGTCATACGACTATAGACTGGTTTACACGAGTGTACTATACGAGTCTATAGCATTCTATCATCCTACGACAAAACAATATTGGGCTCTCTGGGATTCACTCTGTATTCGAAACAGCGTCTTATAATGGAAGTTCGAATCGGATGATTGAAAGCGAGCGTTATACCCTTTGAGCGTTATATGAAATCTGAAAGCTTTCAGTTTTTTTTTTAATTTTTTATATTTGTAAAACGTAAAACAATAATAATACAGTAACTAATAAAATAATAAAACAAATCTAATAGCCTATTTTTTCCAAAGCTTTTGTTGGTCTAAGTCGTTCTTAGGCTAATTGTTAAGTTATTTTTATGCATTTATTTGTAATTATGATCACGTTGCATTTTATGTAAAGTAAAATATAAGGAGGTCAGAAAAAGAAACTATTTTTATTTTAAATGTTTGCTGCAAGGAAACGTTTGGGAATCCCTGATTTAGAAGAACTAAGTTTTAAATGATTATACTTTATCACAGATTGTTTTGTCCGTTAATCTTACAGAAGTATTTTATGGAATTCACGGAACTGTTCGGACAGGAAAAAAAACACTTATTTAAAGCAATAATAGCACTATATACCTTATCGCTGGTTTTTATGAGAATCTAAGATTTCCTTCTAACTACAAACGAAGCCTCTGATTTAAGGCAATAAAATGTACTACAATAAATTATCGTTTGTTTTCGTCATCTCAAAAATCGTTCACAAAAATTTTAGTCTTTTTCTTAACTGCTAACAAAAGCTTTCGTTTCTGGTAATTACATTTAATTGCTTTTAATATTAACTCTTTCAACTATTACTCTTTGCGAAGTATTTTATGCGAGTGTAAGTATTCGTTATAGCAGTTAAAAAATCTCATACTTCAAGACGTTGAACTCAATTATTTTTATTATTGACGTTTTTGGCCATTACGCTTTGAAAACCACTTAATGGAATTCCAGAATTCTTTACAAATGCTAGTTTAGTTTAACGTTCTTAAGTTTAATTGTTTTTATCCTTGACTGTTTTGACTATAATTCTCCGAGAAGGATTTTGTAAGGGTTCTAGATTCCTTTATAGTTCTTAATAGGTCATGTGATTCAAGGCAATTAAATTTAATTGTGTTTATTTCTTACTCTTCTACTCATACTTTTCAAGAAATATTTTATAAGAAATCTGAAATTCTTTATAACTCGTAACAAAACCTGTTACCCAACTTCCAGCAAAAACCTCTGTAATTTAAAGCAATTATATTTTATTGCTTATTCTTTCGCAATAGACTGCCAACACCCGTTATTCTTCGAGAAGTATTTTATGAGAACTGTAGGTTTGTTTTATTATTGCTAATAAAATGGTATAGAATTAGGTAATATTTTATAGTTTCATTAGCGGTTTACTTCACTTTTTGTTTTTTTACAACATTTGCCTTAAGGATTTCTGGATTCTTTTTATCTTCGATTACGGGCACTGCAGAAATTCTATATCGTTTCAGTTGGAGGTTTGAGGTTTTGAAAAAGGAAAGTCGAAATAATATTCTAATACTTAGACTGAAGAAAATTTCCTGAAAATAGAGTTAAAAAGATATCAGAGGAGTCGGGTTTCGGTACTTTAGAATTTTGAGATAAATCAAAATTCCAGCCGAAACGCATCAGAGTCCTTAGTAAGAGAGGGCACTTTTTTTATGAAACTGAATCTTAATTTCAGTTGAAAATTCATATGGTTTCGCAAAATGTTTTTAGTAGTAATCTATACCAGCGGTTCTCAACCTTTTGACTAACACCTATCATCTAAACAAAAACTTAAAATTTTTAATACCACCACTGCATTTTACAATGATTATTTTTCAATTTCTCAATAGAAATATTAAAAAAAGTATATTTTGCCACTTGCACAACCTATTAAATATTTTTATTAAATATGCACTCATAAAAATGTTAATTTAAATATTGGTTATCATTTAAATTATCCAAATTTAAGTTATAATACTTTTATTCTAAAATTTGCACCTGTTTAAGAGAGATCAATTTATATCTGCACTTATTTCACTTAGTTTTAACCGTAAATTAGAATCCACTTTTAATTTTTTTCTGTGTTTATTTTTCAAATATAACATGGAAGAAAGTCCTTATTCTCACAAATAGGTTGTGCAGAAAAGCAATAAAATTTAATAGCTTTATTTGAAATGCCTTTAAATTCTTTTTTTTTTTAGGTTCAGCCAAACGTTAAGAAGTGTGTTAGTTTTGAAATCTTCAGTTAGAACTCAATCACCGGTCTTTTTCCTCACGAGAGTTTTTGTTTCTTTGAGTATCACCTATTTTTCTTTTACGTACCACCGGTTGAGAACCCCTGATCTAGATCGTCAGTTAAGACAGACAGCTCTGGGTAATATTGTCGAAGTTGACAAAAGTCTGCTTTCGCGTCGAAAAAACAGCGTTGGTCGTTTCTTTCCTCCATAGATTTTATGCGACGGAATTTGCGAGAACGAAAAAGATGTTTTTTAGTTGCTTTTTTGCCTAATCGCTCTATTGGAGCTTTGTTAAAATTTATTGGAGAAAATATTATCGATGGATCGATATTATTGGATCGATCTATACTATGCTCAACATTTTCTAGGAGTTTTGTATGGTGCTTGGACCGTAACGGTAACTTCTTCGGACACATCAAGTTTCTTAATTTCTTCCTTCTTCTTTAGAATAGTGCAAATCATCGATGTCGAACGGCCGTAACTTCGCCAATTACACCACGCTTATGTTTATCTATGATTTCTTTCTTAATTTCAACGACCATGGCTTTCTCCTTTTTAAATGCAGCCTTATCTAAGGCAACACTCTTCTTGGGAGGCATCGTGGAATAATTATTTTTACGTTAAATGCAAAAAAACAATTAACGCACAAGCGCACAAACACGTAGATCAAAGAATACTGACGAGGATCGGTGTCGAGTCGAGCCGGATCGGGAAACGCGCCACGCATACCAACAGCCTGGCTTGTTGCTGGCTACTGGAATCAATAAATGTCTGAATTCTGTCCAACAGCCTGCAGCTCTGGCCACAAGCACTTTTCCTAGGTTACTTGCTAAGTAATTGCTCATATATTACACTATACGCGTTTATTGTTCACGTTGTGGATGCCTTTTGTAACCACCTATCCATAGCTTTGTAAATAGGAAATTGAAATTGTTCTCCTCACCCACAATACTTCCATCACTGCACTATCCTCGCGCCCAGCATTTGTTTGCAATGCCCCCAGCATTCGTGTTGAGCACAATATGTACCAAAGTGTGTTATGTGGACCAAGTTAATTCCGTCAGCGGGGCTATCTGGCCGAATTGCTAACTGCCCCAATAGATCGGCTGCCTCGCTGTCGGTGGAAAGAAAGAAAGCCTTATCAAAAGGAGAGAGACTGGCAGAAATCTATTGAAGGGCTAAACGGATGGCCTCAACTTCACCGTCAAAATGGGTTGTATGGGGAGCCAACACGTAGTTAAAAGGAAAACAGATCACAGAAGACGCCAGCACCAGCCAGATGCCGATGTTGTCATGGGTATTTCAGTAGAATCTGACTTACAAGCAGTTGTGTCTGAGGTGCAAAAATGTTATCAGATGAAGTACAGGATAGTATCATTTTGTCCACTTGCTAGGAAATGTTATATGCCCTGTGCCTTGTAGAAAGTTCTGCTGCAACATCCGAAATGACCGCTAGTTTTACGGAAGCCATGAAGCCCTAAAGTTACTAGGCATTTTCGTTCTCTTGTATGATAGCACAATATACAGGAATTTTTGACAAAAAAATTATCTGTGAATGCATTTTTTTTTCGGGTTACAGTTCTACTGAAGTTTCAATTCCATACAGTTTCAAGTTTTATTAAGACAATTATTTATGACAAAAGAAGCTTCGTCTGTCAAACATTGGAAACAAAACTTGGAGTTTATTACTAATTTATATAATAATATATATTTAATTACTAATTTATATAATAATTCGAAGTCAAGTTCGAATTATTATATAAATTAGTAATTAAATTTTTTTGAATAAATTATTTCATTACAAGGAATATTTTGGTGGTATTTATTTTGCGACAAGCGAGGCTTAGAGTAAAACAAAATATGATATATTAAAAAATTTGAAGTCCGTATTTAAATAAAACAATATCTATGCAAATAAATTTCTAAATGCAAGTTTTATGCTTTGCAAGAGCAAGGAAAAAAACTTTAAAAGAATCTCCTGTTGCGACGTTAAAATCTGAATCGTTCCAGATTTTCTTTATTTCTTTTTATGAATAAATTAAATTTAGTATTATATCTGGAATCTAAGACTATAACAATAAAACATTTAAAAATTTTAATCCGTGCAAATAAAGCAAATTTATGACATGTAAGTCCCGAAACCACATAAATATCGAAAATTTATTTTTCCTTGTAAAAGGAAGAAGTCAGAAAATGAAAGTTGAAGTTTCTAGTATATTTAGCGAACGAATCAAGCTTCCGGTGGACTACTGTAAACGGAAACATAATTCTTCGATGAAAAGCATAATAAATTAATATCCCCTGCGTTAAAAATATTCATAAAAGTTTTATTTGCATTCAAATGTTTTTACTCTAAATGAAATATACGAATTCTCTCTCTCTCTCACAAAAAAAAAAAAAAAAAAAAAAAAAAAGACGCAGTAATAAGAATTGGCATTTTTGTTTCCCGTCCGGTTTGTAAAGAATTTCAGTCGCAGTGAACGACTCTTTCATGCCAAACGATACCGAATTGCTAGAGGATTTCATGCTATAAAATAGTAAAAGGGCGCTATTTATGGAATAAAATCGTTCTTTTTACGACTAGTTTAGAATATAAATTCCTATGCGATTTAGTTTTAGGTTCTGTGTTGCCCACTCAAAGTGAAGGACGTTGTTTGGAATAGTCGGCATTTATGGCGATTAAAAACAGAAAATAGTTCGATTAAATTCAGAAAATGCTAGCTATTAAAACGCCTATTAGTTGTTATCATTAAAGAAAATGCAAATATAATTTCTAAAAAAAAAAGTGTTTTTGTGTCTTCTGGATTATAGCAATAAACTATTATAGTTATTTTATATTCTTTTCCGCTTCCTGTTCCATACATAATCAGATATTTGAATTCTTCTTTTGATATTAATCGCAGGTGTGCCTATGCGCGCGAAATAATCACTATAAAAAGAAATAAGAAATATGTAATGATTTTAATAAATCCAGATCGTATAATTTCGCGGGTCCAGCTAGTACTTAATAATAATAGAAATAAAGATCTGCGTTTATTGCTTTTAAATCGCTAATTTATTTATGTATAATACACAAATTAAATTCGAGAACAATTTTAAATGTCTTTCGCTTCGTCAAATGCCAACAATCTTGCGGGAAATTTCCGGGAGTATGTTTAATTATCAAGTCCTATTCTTGCATATTTAGGGGTCCATCTAATAAGTCTGAGATAAATTTTTTGTGGAATAAAATGACTCACGATAGCATGATTTCAGTAAATTTTAATAGGTGCTTTTCCAAAGTACACTCGAAATTTTTGCGCCGCCAAAAGAATTGCTAACGGTTCCTTTCTCTAGACGTATGAACCCTCTGAGTTGGATTAGGGGTCTTACTAAAATATGAAACTGGATGACCGTCACGACTCCAACCGCATAATCGTATACATCTCCAGGGATTTCGAAATTCCCGTCGCCCTCAGGAAATTTCAAAATTGGAGCTTGTATTAATGCGGTTTTAAGTTTTTGGAACACTGTGTTTGCTTAGCGGACCAAATAAATCTGACTTTCTTTCTTTTTAATTTTAACAGCGTCGCCCAGACGGTGCAGTGTTTAGGAAAGCCGACTGCTATATCGAAGGTGCTGGATTCGAATCCCGGAGAAGGCATGGATGTAAATTGCGTGTCTCCACATAGGAGGTAACGGTGGCCGCCTGTTAGGTGCCTCCACAATAAAACGGCCACCGGTTCTGGCCTTTGGAGTAGCCAATGCCGTTATGGGCAAGTGCCCGCCATTAGGAAAAAATTAACAGCGGTTCTACTATCTGTGCGAAGTCTTTGATAGAAGTCCTATAATCGAAGCACAAGCCAAAAATGAGGGCAACGTTTTTGCTGCATTTGGTGGCGAGTATTAGTTTCTTGCAACTGTTTTAGAATCCTCGGTCTCAGTTCCTTCCTTAGTTATCTTATAGCCTAAGTAAATAAGTTCCTTGTCCTCAAATTGGCATTTTGATGCATTTAATTTTAATCCTGCCTCGTTTAGAAGCGAAAGCGCTTAGTTATAATCGCAAATATGTTCGTCTATAGTCTTGCCAGTTACAATTATATCATCTAGGTAAATAAAAGTACTTTTCCGAGATTAGTTCTTAGTACAATGTCCACCCGCCTCTGAAATTTGGTGGGAGCTCCGCATAAGCCAAACGGCATTCTCAGAAAGCCAAACGGCCAACATAAGACAAACGACATTCTCCTTCCCTGTCTTTGTAATAAATGCGGCACATCCTCTGATTTTAAACATATTTGAAAATATCCTGAGATAAGATCTAGCGTCTTTACGTAATTCATTGATTTAAACTTCCTAATTATTTCTTCGATTATGGGCAATAGATAAATGAGATATTTAGAAATGCTATTTCATTTTCGATAATGAACTGCAAAACGCAAAGCTTTGTGGTCCGTTGGTGCAAGATTATTTCTCTTATGGCGTAGTACTACTGGGCTAGCGTAAGGACTACATATGGGAATTACGACTTTCTTTTTTAATATCTCTGCGATGTGCTTCTCAGTTATTTCTTCTTTCACTTTATCATAGGGCTAGGTTTTTGCTCTATGGCGGAGAGGGGGAAGTTCCCTGTGTCGATGCTGTGTTTTACAATTATCTTTAGCCTTTGTTCCTCAGCAAGCAAATGAGCAAAATTTCTTACCAGCTGTTTCAGCTTCAACGTTTCTTGCGGCTTCGCGTCAGTTCCAGAGCCGGTGGTTACAATGGTGTTTGTTCCAGCTGGTTTATGTGTCCAGTTGTACCGTGGGATTCCCCAAATTACCGTATTTGCCGGCGTATAAGATGCACTTTTTTTCTTGGAAAATAGATCTGAAAAATCGGGTGTGTCTTATACGTCGATACTGCATCTTATACGTGGACACTCAGTCGATATTCACAGAACAGAAGGTGTTAAAAATAAACTCGAAGAACTGAAAACACAGTTAGCTGTAATTCCAGAAGGCCTAACTAGTCAGATTCAACCTTTAGATGTCTGCATTAATGAACCATTTAAGGGATTTATGAAGGAGAGGTAAAACAGGTGCATGCAGTCTTCAAATTTTGAGGCTACACTATCAGGAAGAAGGAGTGAGTTAGTGAGTGCACCGCTATGATGGCTTCCAACCACGGACATGAACCAAACGGAATTCAAACGGACTCCAGAGTAACAAGGTTGAATATTATAAAATAATAACAGTTTTTACATATTGTTAACTGCAAGGCACTAAGCGTTATTCTGGTTATCTGCTTTAAGTTCTGAACTTTTGAAACATTATAATATTATCCACGGTTGTTTCTGCTTAGGCAGTGTCCTGAGATTTTCTCTATTTTATCAAGGGCTATTCGGTTTTTGAGTGTGTTAGTCGTCCACATTGCCCAGGCACAATCCGCTGGTTTTTTTCAAGTGCCAGGTTCTTGTATGTACACAATGGAAGTAATAATGGTCCGTGTCGCCTTCCTCTCCGCATTCGCAGAAAGGAGTATCCCTAAGTCTGAATCTGTTCAGGTATACTGGGAATGGTCCATGACCTGTCAAGAACTGTGTTAGGCTAGCACAGTGGGTCTTTATTTCCATGTTAACTTTTGGCAGTAAGCGAAATGTCCTTCGTCCTACCTCTGCCTCTGTCCATCTACTTTGCCAATTTTGTAGCAGACTTGTCAAAGTTGTTCGCTTAATATGAGACCAAGGAAGTTTAGTTGGTCTTTCTAATATATCCGTGCAGTTGGCTGCCTGCTTGGCCAGTAGGTCAGCGGCTTCATTGCCTTGAATCTCTGTGTGAGCGGGAACCCATTTTAAAGTGGGTCTTTGCGAAATAGGCATTATCAGAAGCTGTTTCTGAATTCTGTATACCAATGGACTCCGGCTGTTTTGACTTGCGATAGCCGCCAGACTTGATGCCGAATCACTGAGTATGGAGACTTTCTCCTGTTGACATGTGTTCGCATATCTAATTGCAGCACTGATAGCTAGAAGCTCTGCTTGGTATACCGAGTTGTTCGAGCCTAATTTCCTTTTCCACTCGAATGTTACAACTCCATTTTCTAGTCTACAAAAGGCGCTGCCCGTGCCGTTCTCAGTTTTGGAGCCATCTGTGAAAAGGTTATTACTGTACCTCTGAATTGGTTGGTCGTTTATACTGATACCGTCAGAGAGATTAAAAGCTGCTGGATGAAAGTCATTGCAGTTGTTTTGCTCCTCGTAGTCCGAGCTTCATGGGATGCTGTGAAAACGGAGACAGTGGTTAAATCATTTAAGAAGTGTGGCATTAGTAATGCACTGGATGCTACAGAGGACAGTTTGTTGAATGAGGACCCGGATGCTGATTTAGAAGAGGTTTCAAGTGGCTTCACACTTAGCTCTGGAGATGAGTGTCTGGGTTTCGACGAAAAAGATTAAAAGGTGTTCTTTCCCGGATAGATTGGGTATTTGCAGAAAGTATTACTTTGTATTCGTATTACATCATATTTAAAAATACTGTGAATTTATTATAATGATCAGTAATAAAGTTTTATCCTTCAAAAACGTATTTAAAAAAGGGGATGCGTCTTATTCACCGGCAAATACAGTAATTGTTGCCCCTGCCGACTTTGAAAAATCCATTCCCATAGTTATCGGTGGTTGCAAATTTTTTACAAAGAAGAAAACCGCCTTCTGACGCTCATTTCTTACATGAACGTTTAATATGACTTTTCCTATACATGCACAATTTTTAGCATGGGCTGCAATAACTTTTGCTTCTTCAACCCCAAAAATTCGGTACCTCTCAAAATTTCTGAAAATTTAAAAAAAAAAAAAAAACATTTTAGCCAAGAAACGACTTCAAACTACTAATATTACAATACTTGGAAACTGGTTCTGGTGATTGCATTTTAAAATATAGTACAAAATTTCAAAAAGTCTTTCACGTTCCTCTTTCGATTTCCTAGGCAATAAAGGAAATTAAACTGAAAAATACTTCTCTCCTTAAAGAGGAATTCTTCCTTATAAGAGTGCCATTATGATCATAATTCAGTTGATATTCGTGATTTACATTCGGAAGTGTCGATGCAACAAAAGTCTGTGGAATAACAAAAGCATGTGGCTTTTTGAATGATTGGAAATTTCTTTGAATACTTTATCTAGAGTCAAAACTCTTTTCTTTTGAATTTAAATCCTTACGGCAACTTGGAATCGAACTGTTCGTCACCTTCATGGAAGATCCATTTAATTGTTTTCCCCAATGGCAGATTGTGAACAATTACAAATGTAACCCAGTCCATTAATCTATACAAGACCGGATGTGGTGGTCTCTTTATTTTGGAGGCACCTAATAGGGGGGCCACCATCGCCTTTCCTATGAAGGGACGGATACTTACAAACATGCCTTCTACGGGATTCGAACCCAGGCCCTTCGGCATCGCAGTCAGCTTCCCTGACCACTATACCGACTGGGCGGCAGATCCATTTAAGTAATCCTTATAAAATTATGTTTCAAGCAAAAAATGCCGTCCTTAATGTGCTCCCACAGACGGAACTCCCTCTCTAGCTACGCCACTACCCACCAATAACCGAGCGGATAAAATCGCTGATCACTGATATTTCGACCCGGATAAAAATTCCGATGAATGGGCATTCTATATAGAAGCTTTCATGGTTTATTCATCTGTAATATGAATATGGGCCAACTCCTCATGTAAAATCCTGTGCGAAGACATATTTCTTTCGGGAAACAGCCTTCTCGTAAGTAAGCTATCTTAATCATTTAACCTAATTTAACTTCGTCAGATTTGGTGTCCTCTATTAAAACTATCATAAATAATTTGATGAGAAATCTTTTTAGACTTTCCTATTAGTTAATCTCGATTAAAAATTTAAATAGATTAAATCAGCCAACATTCTGACAATTTTTCAGTAATTTCCCTTCGTGCTGTATATAATTCTGATTTGATTTCTGAAATCTGACCACGGGGAAAACGAACAAATAAGCTTGAATATAGCATTCATGTACTTTTTTTCAACTTTCTTTGAAGAGTCACCAATAAATAGGCTTACCGTAATAATCTTTTGCTCAAACCGCCACAAATTTGAGAAAATAGTCGCAACAGAAAATAAAACCATTGTGATAAGTACCTAAGATTGAACAATCTAAATTTGTTAATAAAAAAAGATTGTGAATTAATAGAAATTTTTAATAGCTCCATTGAATACATATCATTATTATTAATAAGTTATTAGTATTTATCTCTAGTGTGAATTTTTTTTAAAAAAAATTGTTATTTTTTATGGCATCGAAAACTTTCTCTGTTCATTTTGCAGCTTTCTTTTACGGTTGATTCAGCTGTACTATCTCTTCAGACAATACGATATTTATTATTGAGAATACGCCTGTTAGAATTTTGATAGCTTCGGCTATACCTCTTTAGTTTAGATTAGTTTAGATAGTATCTTAAGTATATTAAGTATATCTTTAGTATCTTAAGTTCAAGACGAGGTGTGAGCTTTACTGTACACTCCAAGACGGAGTTTTGTTAAACTTTAGTTGGAATAATAAAGGGTTAGTTTACCCTTCTCTCTTGTTGTTTCCTGTCACACGAACTCAAGCAATTATTCGCTTATCAGTTCATAAGATTCTTCACTTCCAAGAAAAAAAAAAATCTGATGTGTACACCACATGACTTCCTTGTACGGAATATTTAATTATACGCATTTTTTCTTGCATTTCATTTAAACTTATTGAATTGAATTAAATCTACTTCGCCGACAGCGCATAAATCCCAATAGAATAAATGCATTCTTCAAAATTCACTCTATTTGTTTACCATAGCGACACTCTGGCGCTCGGTTCACTTAAAAGTATTATATTTTGTTCATATTATAACTCAGAATGCACAAAATTTATATCATTTAAAGAATTATCTAATCGTTGCCACATGTTCTATTCAAATACTATAATGAAGCTAGAACGATGTATTAAAGAAATTAAGCAAACGAAACAAAAAAGAAACAGTTTTTCACAGACTATTGAGTATTTATCATTTAATTAATTCAGTTCTCACTTCGAGAAAAGGCAAAAATACATAAAAACTCAAAATATCTGTATTAAAAATTACGAAGTAAATCTTAAACACTTATTTCCTCGAAAAAGTTCCAGAAAGGTTTAAGCATGATTTAATTCGCGATAATAAATGAAGGCGTTATCTTTGTTGTTGCGAAGCTAAGTTTCTCTAGATTGGTAACAAATTCACTATTCTGTTGTTTCAAGTGTAAACAAACAATGGCCGCCATCAAAAACATTATCAGGCTTAGCGGCACTTAAACAACTTTAAAATTGTTGATAATTCTAAAAATATTGCATACAGATTTACTAAAGGCATAAAAACCTTAACCGGAAGATAAGAACAACCTAATTCAATCATTTTTAAAGCAAAAAATGTACAATTTACAAACATATAAGAGTAAAGAAACTGAAATCACTGAGCCGGGCAACAGAGTGGATATATATATAAATATATTTATATAGGTTTGGTGCGGCCGATTGCAACCAAAATACGAGGTGCACATCTACATGTTATAGCAGTCCTATATGTAAAATTTCAACGTTCTGAGGCTACTCGTTTTTGTGTTATGCGAGATACGTACGTACGTACATACGTTCGTACAGACGCCACGAAAAATTCTCTTCAGAAATCATTTTAAAGCAGTTTTATAATTTTTTTGGAGGAAAAGAGTATTTTATTCTGTCCTTACGTACAGATATCACGCAAAAACATCGTTAAATTGCATTCGATAGCAGTCAAATTGGATATTTTCGTTGAAATATGCTGCCTGAACTTTTCGCGATTACAATACTTCCTTTTTACTTCGTACAATGAAGTAAAAAAGAACTTTCTTCAGAGTCAACCAGTCTTTCATAAAAAGAAGTGATGAGACGAAACAAAAAGTAAGAATCAAAGCCAACAACAGCCATGACGAACTCTATTTAAATTTTCTGCTTTTGAAATATCATATCGCCCTTTTCTTTTTCCTAACATTCTTTCATTCACAAAAGTTAACAGACCTTTCCACCAGATAATACGCCTCTATTCAAATAATTATCGTCTGAACCGCTAATTACTTCAATGACTTCGCAGACGAAAGCTTTTTTTATCAATGACAAAAACGAACTGGATAGGGTTTTAAACTACTAAAAATAGCATACTTATATGCTAATTTCACATATCAGTCTGTTTCTCGCCGTCGACGACGTGGCCGGCTAACAGCTTGTCGAGGTGGCTGGCAACTGCGCAACATTCCAACATTCTGGGAACTATTACTTTCGAGATGTGCAAGAAGAACTTCGATTAAATTGCTGCTGCGATCTCTAACCTCCGACGTATCGGTTAAAAAAAAATAATAAGATCTTCCTCCGTTGAGCGTTGCCGAATTCGTGTTGGCATCACAGAAGTGAGGTGGTGGAGCCCGAGGCGTTCAAATCCATCTCATTTAGAACGCCACACCCAGCTTTGGAGTAATTAGAGGTTTCCTTTTAGACCATACGTCCAGAGACAGCAGTGATCCGTCTTGTCGTGGATAAATCCATTTGTCCTCGGGAAACCGAATCTCGCTTGGATCCCCCCTCCCTCGTCTCACCCCTTCCTCGATAGGTGCGGCGACATCTGCTTTGGAATTGGGCCCAGAAGCAAGCAACTCACTCAACAGTAGAGCAGTAGAACGTGGATTTCCTTTTAATTGTATCAATGAACTAACTCTCAGCCTTGTAATTTCTAAAGGAATGAAATGAGAAGTCTGAGAGATCTCCTCTTCCCGACAACTCATAAGAATGCACCAACTTTCTGAATCCAGTTAAACTAATTCGGAAGGAATACAAAAAGGTAGCCGAGACACGTAAATTAAAAAAATCTGTAGGAATCCTCATGGGAATTTCAAGAGACTAAAATCTGAACACAGCCAAATCTTAAAACATGCAGTTACTATCTGTTATAAAAAATATCTGATGTGGACATCACATAACTTCCTTGTAGGGACTATTAAATTACGCCCACTTTTTGCTGCATTTTATTTAAAATTATTTCCCCGAATTTCATTAGAAATATATTTCTCTTTGAATCAATTCAGTTCTCATTTTGCGGCAAGAAAAAAATATATAAAAGCACAGACCAAATTAAAAATTGTAAAATACAGAAATCCCTAAAACATTAAATAGAGTTAAAAACCATTAATTTTTTTACAATTAAAATTAGAGTTTAAATTAATTAAAATTAGGCCAAAAGACAGATTCTTTGGTTCACAAAATCTCTTGGCCTCAATCGGCAAAAAGACACTGAGGCAGATGCAGAAAGAATTAATTCACTATGCTACTAAGTCTCAAATGTAAACAAATGACGGCATCGTTAGGCTTAACAGAGCTTAAACAACTTTTAAATTGTTGATAATTCTACAACTATTCCATGCAGATTACCTAAAGAATTAAAATCCTTAGCCTGAACAGTATAATTCAATCACTATTAAAGCAAAAAATGCACAATTTATAAACATATAAGAATAAAAAAACTCAGCTCACCGAGCCGGATAACAGATTGGGAATATAATACATATATTTATGTACTTTTGCTGCTGCCGATAGCAAACAAAATAGCAGGTACACATCTGCATGTTATAGCAATCCGATATATAAAATTTCAAAGTTCTGAGACTACTCGTTTCTCAATTATGCGAGATACCAACATGCGTACGCACAGACGTCACAAAAAATCTCTTCTGAATCCAATTTAAATCCATTTCACAATGCATTTTGAAAAAAAAAGATACCTTTATTCTATGCGTATGAGCAGATGTCAGGCAAAAACTTTATTCAAATGGAATCGAGAGCGGTCAAAATGGATATTTTCGTCAAAACACAATACTCGAAATTTTTCGCAATTACAATAATTCCTTTACTTCGTACACGGAAGTAAAAAGAAGGAAATTAATTTTAAGCACCGAAAAAATCGGAAAATACCATATTCCGGATACGCTAAAACTCTGGATAACTGAGCGCATGCAATTCGAGGTGGAATAAAATGAATAGAAGGAAAAATTCTCGAACTAAAAATTATGCATGGAGTCTTTTGATTTGTTATCAGCTTGAATATCAAACGCCTGTATTTAGATTATGTGAAATTTCGAAGGAGAAAAAGAACATATCAGACATAAACAACATAGCAAATCATCATGTTCGATTATGAGATTCACCGACCATTAAAACTGGCGAAGATGTTGCTAAACTTGCACCAGCCATTTCAGCAGAAGTTTGCAGGAAGAGAAACTCTTTAGTTATTTAGTTACTCAACATATGCATAAAAAACATACATAACAACAATACATAAAAAAAAAACTTAAATCGCTCGTCATAATTTTTCATGTTGCATAGCCAGTATTTGTCCATTTCCTCCTAAGTCGCACTCTTCTCGATGCCACGATCCTGTAATTTTGAAAATTTTGAAAATGCGATTGAAAAACATCTAGATAGCAACTAATTTAGATCGTTTTAGTACTTGTTCTCATCGGAACCACCTTAGTAAAAGTCGCCAGATTTTCACAACGTGACAAATTCTGGCCAGTCTTTTAGCATTTTGCGTTGTCACTATAAGCGGCATTTAGCTCTTCAAATTGTTGCCACCAAATACAGCGACCGCTAGAGGGCAATGTTCTCAGGCGTATGGGAGTGTGGGAAGTGCGAACATTTCAGGCGAGAACGTTGCAGGAAAAGGATTAATTGGTTTACTAGCTCAATTCTCTATGGAAATTTTTTTTTAAAAAAGGTTATTTTCGTTGAAACATGATACCCGAAATTTTTCGCGATTCCAATACTCCTTTACTTCGTACAAGGAAATATAAAGTTAATTATTTATGCATTTGAAAATAAAACTAAATTAATAGGTTTCGTTATTCAGGCACCGCACGCTTTTATTATTCGCGATAAAAATTGTAGATGAATTCTGGAAAGAAAATTATTTAATCTATTATTTCCATTAAATTGTATGATAAATTATTTTTCTCCTTTTAGTTTTCAAATTGTTGCCACCCAATATCAGAGCCCTGCATTATGTTTAAATAAATTAAACAATAAAGAATCTGCATGAATGTATGTATTATCTCAGTGTGATAAAACAAGGGTACATAGAGAGATCGAATTTTGAATAACACAGTCTTTCATTCGAATATGGGCATCTGGAAGTCCAGATTTGGAATTTGTTTTATCATCTGTTTCCTATTTTGTAAAACTTTATAAGGTATTTCTCCCGCCTTCTTAGCATGCTTTCGTAGTGTAGTAGTCAGCACGCTCGACGCGTATTCGAGAGGCCCGTGGTTCGAGTCCCGGCGAAGGCGTTGCTAATTTTTCATCTATCCTCTTCAAAAAAAAAAAAAAAAAAAAAAAACCCTAATGTCTTTACAACTTTAACGAATTTTTTAAACTCCTCGCTTTTGAACGAGGAATGGCAACACTGTACGAAAAAGAAAATTTTTTTTTTCCTCTCGCGCGCGAGACTGTGTATCGGAAATTCTAAAGATATGCTCTTTTAAATATTTTGCGATATTGCTGTTATATTGATTTTTATTGTTTAAGTGCGAAAGATATGATATTTAATAAATAAAGGTAACACACAAAACGTTAAAAAACGCCCCGTTGGACGTAATACAAAATCTGAAAGCGTTGAGAACTTTTTTTTTTTTTTCTTTTTTTTGTATTACTGCGGATTTCATAAATAAATAGTGATATTTTAAATTGTGATATTTTTTTATAAATATGATAATCGTGATATTTTTTACAAATAAATCGTGATATTTTAAATATGATAATCGTGATATTTTTTACAAATAAATCGTGATATTTTGAATATGATAATCGTGATATTTTTTACAAATCGTGATATTTTAAATATGATAATCGTGATAATTTTTACAAATAAATCGTGATATTTTAAATATGATAATTGTGATATTTTTTACAAATAAATCGTGATATTTTAAACTGTATCTTAAAACTGGCACTTGTGGAATTTGTTCGCGATAGCAGATACCGTTGAAAAACTTCTTCAGGAGCGCAGAATTTTGACGGAAAGTCTCTAAAGGGTTTAGAGTGTCGTTCTCTTTAGTAACATAAACTATAAGAACTCTACCTAAGACGTACGCGACTTATCGCTGTGTCTTGAAAATTAAAACAGAGACTGCGAACGGAGTAAAAGATCCTGTTATTTACTCAATTAGAAGTCAATGGCCGAATTACTTGTTTTTGTGCAGAAACTCTAATTTTAATTGCAAAAATTGTTTTAACTGTATTCGGTGTTTTAGGTTTTTCTGTATTTTACAGTTTTTAATGAAGATGCTTTGAGATTTTATATATTTTTTCCTTGCCGCGAGGTGAGAACTGAATTGATTGAATGCGAAATATATCTCTAATGAAATTCGGGTAAAATAAGTTTAAATGAAATGTAGCAAAATATGTGCATAATTTAAGAGGCCGTACAAGGATGCCATGGCGAACCTACATCATATTTCTTAAGAAATAAACACGTAACATGTGCATGAAAATTGATAGTACGGATTATCCCGTTTTTCAATTATCCGTGACCAGCTTCTCCGGCATTACCCCAAATAATCGCCACTACACTGCATATGACCAAAAATACCGGTAAGCCAATCGTATCTGAGTAAGTTTCATTAACGTCAGTCTAAGATATAAAAACATCGGCAAAGAGAAAAAAGTGCAGCACAGCTGATGAGACACTTAAATGCTTTATTTTCAATTCAAACATTTACAATAGTTATTTTAAACTTGTACATATCAAATGACATCATATAGTTTCAACATTATATATCATAGAAAACATTTAGATCTAGACAGAAAATGACATAGGAAATACACATATTATTTACAACATCGAAATGTTTCTTTTTCCAATGCACTAAATTCTCTCTTTTTTCCAGAGCATTAAATTCTCGAACATTTGCTTCCCTCCGTTGTAAAACAGTACGTTCTAAATTTAATTTTTTTGTATGCAACTTATTACAAAATTCAAAATTACACTCCAACAACGAAAATAAGACATGGGTCAAAAATTTTGTAATCGCGGATCTGTTTTTCGTTCTAATCCAACGAAATGATCTACAAAGATCAACCCAGTAAGATTTCATATTAACAAATATGGCCGAAACAATGCATAAGATGCCCACTAATATTAATAAATGTGTATAAAAGTTTTCTATATTTAGCTCTCTACATACGTTTAGACTTACTGGAAAGTTTACATACCTATATTAAGACTTATAATGTTTTTTAAGCTCTGAAGTGTCTATATATTTAATGCCGCAACCATTGTATTCCCAAAGTAAAAGCGGACTATACGCAAAGAAGCTATCTAGTTACCAATAAGTAAAATTCACAAATGCGTAATGATTCTGCAAAATTACTGAAAATTATTCCGTATATTAGCTGGCAAACCTCGGGAATATTTTGGACTTAATCCAGAAATTTAAGACGATTTTATAAAGCGAATTTGTACTTTATTAACGCAAAAATTAAACAAATCTCTCTTAAGGGATAGAAGTAGTTTTAGATTTACACTAATATATTCATTAAGCAAGATTCAAAGGACAGTCTGATGATCGTTACTTTTTCCTTCTCGTTACCATTCCTTTAAAACAGAATTAGAATTAGGTTTTTTTTTTTTTTTTTTTTTTTTTTTTTTTTTTTTTTTTTTTGGTAACGCATTGCTTTACAAGATCATACATCTGACAGAATCTTTCACTTTCATTGCAAGAAGAATGTGGCAAGAAAACAATCGCTTTCTTGGCCACACAAGTACACAATGAAACCTACACAGCAAACTAGATCATTAGGACATACATACACAATATAATTTACAGCACATTAAACTAAAAACTCTATTTTCAAAAATACAAATTAAAAAAAAGAACTTAAATATAACTTAAAATGTCATCCAGCAGTAAACAAAAATCTTCTTTGTACCTTAAAAACAAACCTAAGTAACTAAATCGGCCACTGGCTTGGAACTGACCAGGATTCTAATATTTATGACGCCATACTTTTCATCACGTAGCTTGCATATTATTTAAGGTGCGTGCAATAAGATGGATGAACGTAACAAATTGCACGGAACCTTCGGATGCAGGTTTACGCACATTGTAAACAAAAGCTTTTCTTTAATGATCGTTCTATTTATATGCTAATGACAAAAACAATATGAAATGAGATACCCGTTTCATAAATATAAATAACAGACGTTTTTCACAAACAATAAACACACAAACGGACGTTTGTGTATATAACTTAAAGGTTGCATCTTCAAAGTAATTCGCATTCTTTTACCATACGGTTAAATGTTTCTCTCTACCACTACTTTAAACACATATACCCCAAATTTCTGAATGTACACGTTTTTAGTTATATTTCATTAAATTTCGCTGCTACTTTGAAGGACATTTTCCCCTCATTGTTTAATGTTATAATAGCCGTGGACAAACATTAAGTATGTTTACTGTAGATTTTAAATCAGGGGTTTCCAATCGGGCGGGGGGGGATTTCACGTTTTCAAAGAGGGTATACCGTCAGTCTTTTATTTAGTTGTTAAGTATTTAGTTTTGGATTATGAATGTAGATAACTACTTTTTATTTAAGTTTGGGTATTTATCAGCATTTTTTAGATTACCTTACAAAATACGGTAAAATATCATCTAAATCTAGGTAAATCTCAAAATTAACAATTGTAGATTATGTGCTTAACCCTAAATTCATCTGTTCTTCCAAATTCGAGATTCTACCATGTTATATAATAACCTAAAATTAACCAATCACAGCTTATCTCTACAATTGCGTCTACTATTTTATAATTACCGCTGGCGAGTTAATTACGTCATTCTTCCTTTCCCTAACTGCTGCTCTGCTGCTTTCCCTAACCGCGCGGCTTCGCTTCTCAAATGCCTACGTCATTTCTTAAAAAAAAAAAAAAAACAATATATATAGAAATATAATCGTACTTAATTATGGTGGAATAAGTATCTGCTAAACTAATTGGATATGTGTGAAAATAAAGATTGGTGATTTATAAAAAACCAATTTTGTCATCTTCGTCTCTAGCTTTCTACCCCTGCCATGACGACTGACCGAAAATTTTCCTTATACACATTAAATTATAACATATATAATTATTTATTTATTTTTCGAGTTTTGGAAAGGAAGGGGAAATGATCTTCCAGCAATGGTGAAATGGCTACATGGGGCAAAATAGGTCGAGACTCAGTATATTAGATATTGTATCTTATACAAAATTGTAGACCCAGAGAAAACAAAAAGTTAAATAAAATTGAAGTTAGCAGTATTTGCAACAGGAACTAAAACTTGTTAGGTTTCGCAGTATGTGAAGAATATGTTTTTCAAAACATTAAATTATGTATACTATCCACCCCACCCCCCACAAAAAATTGGAGATATACTTACTAAATTACTTTACATAATTAACCTGGCATAATTTTTGGTTTAACAGGATTTCTGTAATAACTAAAAAACTGTAAACTTTATTACCTACCATAAAATTACAACTTTATGCATTCAAAGCGTAATTTATATTAGAAGTTTAAAAAGCATCTACCTAATTGCTTTTATGAAAACTGTTTCGTGGCAAAAAAGTGCAAAAAGTGGCAAGTTTAAAAAGTATTTCTATTCTAGAATTTTTAATTACAAAAATTAGTCAAAATGTTAAAAAGAAATGCATTAAAAGATTCTGTGTCTCATCAAGGATGACGGTACTGTGAACTAGGGGGGCGCAGGAAGAAGCAAATATCAATACAGTAGTAGATGCCTCTTATTCACCGCTATTTTGATAAAATTAACCGAATGATATAGAAAACAATGAGAAAAATATCCTTCAAAATGGCAGTCATCTTTAACTGATTTAATATGCATGCAGCCAGAAACATATACTGTTTACGTATATAGTTTTGAAAGTTTAAGTGCGGTGGCACCACTATACGAATTTTT
This sequence comes from Stegodyphus dumicola, assembly GCF_044657685.1. Taxonomy (NCBI): domain Eukaryota; kingdom Metazoa; phylum Arthropoda; class Arachnida; order Araneae; family Eresidae; genus Stegodyphus; species Stegodyphus dumicola. The sequence continues at coordinate 6,889,596 of NC_140769.1, read as the reverse complement.
GATTTTGTGTTTGTTGTTATTTTGATGTGCAGAGAGGCATTAGGTATTTTTCGGAAGCAGGAGTCATGAAAAATTAGCAATGCCTTCGACGGGAGAATCGAACCGCGAATCTTTGGAATACGCGCCCAGCATGCAGACCACTACACCACGAAGGCACGCTAGGAAAGTGGGTGAAATACCTTATAGATGTAATCAAAGTTTTAAAATTGTTTGAACAAGTTTCTAAGGTATGTATTATTACATAAAATTATTATTTGCCTATCATTTTTTTTGTAAAAGTTAATAATATTTTTTCAAAAATTGGAATAAAAACAGTTTAAATTTTTTTTAAGGATTTTTTCCTATTTCATTTGTTATCAATTCTAATGTATTTTTGACTTTAAAATAAAAACAAAAATTCATGCATTTAAGGGTTAATTCTCGAACGGCATCCTCTCATTTGAACAGAACTTGCTCAATGTAAAATTTAAATTAAGACAAAAAGGGCATTCTTTGTTTAGCGTAGATATTTTTAGGGATTTTTTTTTATTACTTTCAGGAAAAAAAAAAAAAATTCTGTAGACGTTATTGAAAATCTACGTTAAACTAAGGTTGTCTTTTTTGCTTAGTTTGACATGGTGGACTAAAATGAAAACCAAGCAGTTCCACAATTTAATCCTTACTTTGCCTTTCAAATGCCCCTCAAATTATCGATGGAATTTAACTAATTTAAAATAAATATTAAGGAGAAGCATATAAATGGGTACTTCAACAGCATTTTAATTAGGAAAAGGCAAAGATATGTTTATTTTTGGAAGCAATTTGACGGATGCTGAATCTGAAATTTTAATACTTAGAGGGCATTCTTCTTTGAAAGAGAACATGCCAATATAAAATTAAAAAAATTTGGGGGGAAAACACTTCAGTAGATATTTTCGTGGATCTTCCCTTAGGGAAATGAAAGAGCGAGGGGGGACACTCCAGTAGATATTGATTCTCCACCCCTCCCAGGAACAGAAAAAAAAAAAAAAAGAGTGTAAACAAATTCTGTAGATTTTTTAAAAATAATACCTTAAGAAGGAAGACCTGTGGCTGACTGCGCTCAAAATAAATAATATTATTCAAAATTTAGGCATATACTAAGGTTGCATTTTTAGGCTTGATTTAAAATGGTCCGTTAAAATCGAAACCAGATTGTTTGGTGAATTAATATCTTACTTGGTGATATTTCTCTGCTATTTGGCGATTTCTATAATGTATTTTGAACTTATTTGGCGACTTCAGTTTAAAAAGATTTATTCTATAATATTTTAATAATATTAACTGAACTGTACATAAGTATTTTCCGTAGTTTTGTAAACAAACGGGCGGAACTTCGGTAATTCGGTAACAATATCGAATGCTAACTTTAACCGCGATCACATTAAACAGTATCTATTGTACATTGCGAAAAAGAAGGGGAGGCAGTTCTATATCTTTTGTTCCACTGGGCCGATTGACGAAATTCAAATTGCATTTTTCATATCTCGAAAGCGCGACTTAGGGTATATATTACATATATATATATATATTTGCGAAGAAGAGGAATGTTTAAAAGTTATTGCTGAAAAGTACATTTGACACTGTAGTTCCCGAGTAAAATAGTTACATCATGTAAAAACCACAAACAATACTAAAGTTATAGCGTAAAAACTTAATGTAAAAATTACAAAACGAGATAACTTCAAAATCAAAAAGAAATGAGGGAAAAAACTAATAAATTTTAATACAAAAATTTTAATAATTTTAATATGATGCTCGCAAATAATTAAAAACATTTCAAATACACAGTAAATATGTACAAAGAATTTCAACAAATAGTAAATTAGCCCAAGACCCGAAGTCTTGACCACTAAGGTCTCTCTTGTTCATGTTATCTTTCTACTTTCGTATAATATATATATAGCATTCCTCTAACATAGGTATTTTGACACAAAATCGAACTTTTTCTGAAATAACATACCAATTGTTTTCCATATTTCGATTCTACAACTTAAATTGTGCCGGGATATTAAATTTTATAATTTTTGGTGAGATATTTACGGAGAAATTTAAAAATTTATCTTGGTGCAATTTTTTTTTTTTTTTTTTTTTTTTTTTTTTTTTTCAGTTTGCGCCAAGAATAATTCACTTGACGAACTTCTTAATTTACAGCAACCTATTTTCATTTGCCCTTTTTTCTTTGTGAGCGAGCGGGGGGTGGAAGTCATCATTCCTACTTTCAAATAACTTTAACAAAGTGGTAGACGACATTTTCGTTATTATCGCTTAAAAAAAAATACGCCAAATTTCAAACCGCGCTAAAGTGTAAATTCACGTATATCGTAGGAAATTTTGAATAAAAATCTCTAATTTTTTGCAGGTATGCTTAGAAATACATCTACTTTAAGATGATGTTAAAATTTTTAAAGGTTATAATTCAATTTTTTTTTCAAAAAAAGTAAGTTATTTAAAAATACAAATTTAAAAAATAAATCATAAGAAATGGGCGAATTTCATTTGGAATGAACCTAAATTTCGAAATGTGAAAGGAAGCATCAAATAATTTGAATAAAAAAAAGATAGATTAATAAAATATATACCAAATTCAATTAACATGGAGGAGGTAAAATTTGAGAGCTAATTTCTTAAAAACTACTCGTGCGCTTTTTACAAAACTTAGCAGTTGGCACATACTTTGAGTCGTAGATTCGAAATATGGAAAACAAATTGGCTGTCGTTTCAGAAAAAGTCCGATTTTTGTGTAAAAATACCTATACTAGGACATTGCTATATATATATCTAATATGTATCCTAAGTCGTGCTTTCGAGATATGGAAAACACAATTTCAATTTTGCCAATCGGACCAGTAGAACGAGAGGTATAGAATTGTCCTTTCCCGCTCCCAGCAGTGTACATTCCAAAAGTGCCTGATAAAATTTATTTCATCAATATTTAATAATATAAACCTTTACCTTCCATTATTTCCTATAAAACCCAGTGCCTGATAAAATTTATTTCATCAATATTTAATAATATAAACCTTTACCTTCCATTATTTCCTATAAAACCCTGCAATTAATGATATTAATAATTGTGAAATAAACTTGAAAGCTGAAATTGGAATATCATAAATGAATATTCAGCTATAATTAATCATTAATGGGAAGTTATTAATAGATTAACACGAAGAGCAACGACAAAATAACAATATTAATTCATATGTATCCACCTGGATCACTTCAGGACATTGTATAACATGATTTAAGCTACCTAAATTTTGACAATTTTCTAATAATTGAGCAATATTTAATATAACTTAAAAAATTATTCGTTGATTTTTTTACAGTAAGCACTTATTAAAATTTCTTTGGCATTGAATTCTTGCGACCATTAAGATGATGCAACCTTTATGTAAGAAACGTGAGAAAAACGTCTTTCATACACACACACACACACAAAAAAAAAAAAAAAAAAAAAAAAAAAAAAATGAAAATATGAAGACGGAGATTAAAAAAAAGGGAGGAAGGGGGAACATCAAGAACGAAGGAACTGACCAACTGTGAGTTCGAAGCTACAACCATAACAAACACAGCGCTAGTGGTTTTTGAAAAAGTTAACATGTAGAATACATAATTAAATCCTTCACGGAGAGAAATTACAGTTCCACAAACACATCATTTGGCGCGTTTTCTATTTTGGACCACTAGGGGGCTCTCCGTCATCGAAATCGGAATGTGACGTCATCCAATCAGTAGCGGCACCTGGCTTCGTGGAAACAACACGTCGTCAGTGCGGCAAGCAAGAGCCAGAAGACGCGTCGGATGCTAGACACTATAGGTGATCCGGTGATTCGAACACATTCAGAGGGATGAGGTTCGTCTGCTGAGAGGAGGATTCTAAAAAAAGAAAAACTTGAAATTAGAAGTCTGGACGGCTTCCTTACATCTTGCAACATATTTAAAGAGGCTTAATTTCTAAAATTAGAATTGCCCGAGCACTTATGGAAGAACGTCAGGAAAAAGAAACACAAATAAATAAATAATAATAATAATTAAAAAAAAACGTGAAAGGTTTCGGATTTTAAATTACGTCTAAAGGCGCGTTTTGTGTGTTACCTTTATTTATTAAATATCAATTCAGTTCAACAGCAATGTCGCAAAATAATTTATAAATGAGCCTATCTTTAGAATTTCGGATACACAGTTCCGCGCGCTAGAAATAAAAAGGTTTCTTCCCCCCCCCCCACGTAGATTGTTGCCATTGCTCGCTTTTAAATCTTTGAGTTTGTTAATAAAAAATTTGTTAAAGTTTTACGAAATCGATAATAAAACAAATTTCAAATTTCGGCTTTCAGATGCCTATATTCGCAGTAGGATTACATCATTCAAAATTGGATAGCTCTAGGTACCGTTGTTTTATCACAATGCGAGAAACATGCATACATTTATGCAGATTCTTCATTATTTAATTTCTTCAAATATAAGACAGGGCGGTAATATTTGGTGGCAACGACTTGAAAAATGATACAGCCTTTTAAAGTTTTCAACGCAAAATCGCAAAACGAAAACAATATTCCTTCAAGGGCAAAGCTCCTTTGGACTCATAATAAACTGAAGGCTTTCAGATTTTACATTACGCCCAAAGGAGCGTTTTTTTAACGTTTTGTGGTCTACCTTTATTTATTAAATAACATGTTCTTCGCACTTAAACTCTAAAATTCATTTCGACAGCAATATCGCAAAATAATTTTAAAATGAGCATTTCTTTAGAATTTCCGATACACAGTCTCACGCGCTGGGAACAAAAGTGTTGTTTCGGTACAGTGTTGCCATTGCTTGCTTTGAAATCGTTGATTCTGTTAATCAAAAATTCGTTAAAGTGTTACAAAATATGAATTAGATTTTAAATTGATACAAAATTATAATTATTTTATTATCTATTTCATATTTTGTAGTTGAAATAGATACGTGACGTTCGTAGTATATATACGTAGTTAATCCACATTTTCAAAGAAAAACTTTGAAAATTTTAAAACAGCCGCTAACGTCGCTAAGAACAAGTTTACGTATCTTTCCTCTTCCTGTTCCTTTTCAGTTGCTATTATCATACAATAAATGCAATAATAAAGATAAACTCCCAAAATAATAACAGTAATGCAGCAATGTGTATCCTTTTATTCCACAAATAGGAGTTCAGTGTGCTATTTTTTCGTCATCCTGTGCAGAATTGTTCTTCGTTATCATATACTGTTCCAGAGTCGCGTATCAGTACAGGACAGTAACACAAAATTGTGGTACTGTGTCAGAAGTACACAAAATAAAACTCTGAAATACATTTTCTTAACGTCGAATGTCGCTATTATCATTATTTAGTTCATATTCGTGATCTGCATTCAAAAGTTAGAGCCGTTAGGTTATTTTAATGCTGGAGACGTTAAAAATGTGCAATAAACTAGCCGAGACTCGAACCTGGATCTCTCGAATACGCGCCGATTGTGCTACCGTTAGAAAGGAGGGGGAAATACCATATATACTCCCCTCTTTTAAAGGGCGACTGGGGATTAGGGGACCCCATCGCCAAATCCTGGTGGTGAAGAATCATCATCCACCACCTTTTAGTTCGGGCGTCACTGTAGATTCGTTACGTTTCTTTGAAGCAAGAGACATGAAAAATGAGCAATGCCTTCGCCGGGACTCGAACCTATAAATCAACATTACGCTGAAGTACTAAAAAGACTTCGTGAAAAAATTAGGGGAAAAAGGCCACAGTTGTGGAGTAATGAATAGCTGTTGCACCAGGACAATGCACCCGTTCCCAATGGCCCTATCTGTCAAGCAATTTCTGACCAGAGAAACATTACTGTGAAGGGGCATCCTCCTTATTCACCTGATTTGTCTCCATGCGTCTTTTTTTTATTTCCTAAATTGAAATCTTGCTTAAGGTATCCGAACACGTTGAAAAGGCAATTTTGGCAAAATTGGCGATTTTCTTTTATTTGTTCACTGGAGAGACTGTTTATGTAGCTTTCCAAAACTGATCTGCTTTTGTTTCTACGTTAATTAGAAACCGAGATATTAAGGCTTTCATAAAGACGTAAAAACCGAAGTAAAAACCGAAAATGGGCATTTAAATCACCGAAAAGTGCGCATTCAAAGGGTTGAAAAGAGCTAGAAATGGACAAAAATGTTTTTTTTACCTGGGAAATGTAATTTAAAGACTTTTAAAGAGAAGAAACTAAAATAATCTTATCTATAATGTGTGCAGCAACATGAAATTATTTCCAATAAAATGCAATATTTTGATTAATTACCTGTTGAAAGCGTATGTCCTTGCTAGCGTATGAGTTTCATTTGATTCCAAATATCGCATACTGCAATTAGATTTATCTTAGTCTTTGTTTTATTTTTATTAACATTCGAGTTAAAAGTATAATAAAGGGTGATAAAAAAATGGAAGCCGTATTTGTAAACGTAAATGCGTAAGGAACAAATTTATGAAACGGGTTGTGAAGGAAATTGAGAATGATGTTAATAAAGCAATTCCCATTGAGTGAACTAAAACTAAAATGTTTCTCATCGGCAGGAGATATTGACGATGATATTTTGAAAGCGATTTCTGTCGTAAAATATATTTATATTTAAGTAGTGTCACCAAATATGAACAATATGAACACATAAGTCATCCAGAAGCCTCGTTCCACAGTTAGAAAATTAAAGGGAAAACAAAAATATCTTGATGGAGGGTTCAATGTTGCTCACTAATGGATGTCTTTATTGACCAACTTCGAATTAGAATCAGGAACAATGAATGGAAAGTGCTGTAATTGCTCTATTTTTTTCACATTTTTCTCGAGTGCAAAACTAGCTATGCATGGCCAGTGCCCAGATGGACCAGACATTTATTGTAAATATCAGCGAGCTCTATCAGCTACAAGAGTGTACACAAACAAATCCAAAAGGACTGGGCCAAAGAATGTAATGAATATTCTTCAGAGTGTATATTTAAAACTATGTGAGCAGAGCTCTTACAAGAGTGCTTATAAAGAAAAACACAAAATGCAAACAAAATTTTAATGACATTTTTTGGAAATTTATATCGATAGATGCCAATGTGGAATTACAAACTCTTAAATTGGGGGCATATATGGATGTTATACACTTAAATAGAGGGCTTTTAGGCTTACTAGATATTTTAAATTGCATAGGTATGTAACAAGGTGAATATGCAGTCGAGAGATTTAGTAAGCTCGACATGGAGCGAATAAGTAAATCAAAATATCCCTCACTACCCAAAGTAAAAATTGCCACAAAAAACAGACAGGCTAAATATAAACAGCAAAAGAGATAAACCTGAATAAAAGGAAGGTATAACGTATAGATGGGGAGTTTTAGGTATCTAGGTGAAGATTTAATAATAAAAATATAGCATTTTAAACATTAAATGCATTTTTCTCAAAATCTATTTTGTCTAAAAACTTGCTTACTTGGTGCAAGATAAAATTATTATTATTAGATATATATATTAGATATATTATAGATAAATAAAATTATTATTATTTTATTTTTACGAAATTTTGTGCGCTTAATATATATATATACGTAGTTATCTAGGAAATGACATACCAGAATATTTATATGTTAAATATTTTTTAAACTGTGGCCTGTTATTTAAATAATAACATCGTGAATTTATCGAAAATCTCATTAAAAATTTTTAAATTCTTAATTTTTTTTATTATTCAAGATATCCTTAAAATTTCATGTCATTCCCTAGATAACAGCATATAATTTATTACTGTATGAATTTTTTTAATATAAATTTAATATTTTTTCATGTAGAATGATTCAAATTGTTTTAAATTTTGCTTAAAATTTCACATAAATTTAATATTTTTGAAGGATAATAATAGTATCCATTGATATTCCATAATTAATCTATGTAGATAATAAATGAGAAAATTTGTTTATAGTATACTTATACAGCATTTTTGGAAAAAAAAAAAAAAAGTGCTCCGAAAATGGTCGGATACTTTAAAGGGAAGGGATTTTGCATCAGTTGAAGAGGTTCAGACAAAAACGGAGAATCTTATGAAGGGCCTTTAAGAAAAACTTCGTTCAAGAACTGTTACTAGCAATGGCAGCACCGAATGCAGAAGTCCCCCGCCTTTTTGTGTGTGTGTGTGTGTGTGTCACAACTTGTATAATTATCGTTTTTAAGCAAAAACTAATAGAAAAGATAGTTACCTTCGCAAGGTCCCTCATGTTTCATTTCCAACAACACCCCATGTTTGCATGCGTCCTGCATAATATGGCACCAGGTAGAATAAGTATAGTTGTTGGTGGCACACAACGCCTCCGTCTTCGCTATCGGGCACTGTTTGGGACAGCTCACACAACGTGGGGGTCCACCATTCGTATCAATAAGACACCGCTTTCCTTTGCGGCAGCGGATGTTCTCGCAAGAAGCATTGGCTGTAAAGAAGATATTGCCGGCATTAGTCACAATAAGACATAAAAATCAAACAAACAAAAAAACAAAAGTATTAAGGTTTTTCAGATTTTATCTCAATAGGGCGTTTTTCTGACGTTTTGTGTATTACCTTTATTTATTAAATATCCCGTTCTTCGCACTTAAGAGGACGGTGGACTTTAAAATAGCTAAAAATCAACCAAAATACTGAATTTTTTTTTTTTTTTTTTTTTTTTTAACTCTCATAATATTCCATATACGTAACTACATCATATGCAAAAGACCAAGTTAAAATATTCTAATTTTTAAGGAAGTTGAAAGCATTTAAAATGTGTAAAAAACGTAAACTTTGCCCTTTAAATTTTGGAGAAGAATCTTAAAAAAAAAAGTATTTAAACAGTTATTTACTGATGTAATAATTTATATATTTGCTCAAAAGAAGTGTTTATTTCTGAAAAAAAAAAAAGGCTAAAAATGTCAGTATTGACAACTATTAATGAATTTAACTTTAGTTACGTGAATGTTATACGCCTAAAACAGGAAGAAACAAACTCGTTTTCTCTACTCATTGCAAAAAAACGTGATCAACGTCGCTTGAACCAAAGCAAAAAGAGAAGTTTACCTGCTTGGGAAAAAAAAAAACAAAATCTGAAATGTTTCAGATTTTAAATTACGTCCAAAGGGGCGTTTTTTAACATTTTGTGTGTTACCTTTCTTTATTAAATATCATGTTCCTCGCACTTAAATCATAAGATCCAGTGCAACATCAATATCGCAAAATAGTTTTAAAACGAGCATATCTTTAGAATTTCCGATACAGAGACTCACGCGCTGGAGATAAAAATGTTTTTTCTGCACAACGTTGCCATTGCTCGCTTTGAAATCCTTGAGTTTGTTAATCAAAAATTCGTCAAAGTTTTAAAAAAAAAGAAATCGATCATAAAACAAATTTCAAATTTGGTCTTCCACATGCTCATATTCGTTGGAGGATGACGTTATTCAAAATTCGATGACTCTATGTACCGTTGTTTTATCACAATACGAGAAATATACATACATTTATGCAGATTTTTCATTATTTAATTTCTTCAAATATAATGCAGGACTCTAACATTTTGTGGCAACAGTTTGATAAGTGAACCGACATTTATGAGTCCGACGCAAAATGCCAAAACGAAACTAATAGTCCTTCGGGATTCAAATCCCTTTGGACTAAAAAAGAGAAATAGTAAAAAAATATTGTAAAACATTAAAAGATAATGTAAGTATAACAAACGAAGGTGAAACATATGATGCGAGTGAATTTTAAAAGTTTCATTGGATATAATGCATAAATTATTTCTACCTCAAATTGTTTTACCTCAAACTTCTAATCACGAACCAATTTGCGATATGTTTATTATTCTTATATTAATATTATGAGATTAAAAATAATTAAATGATGCGAAAATGTTATCTAGTGTCTATATATTCATTCATATTTAAAGTTAATTTGGTGTTTCTCATGACCATGTATTAAAGGTAAGTTTGAAGAAAAGCTTTAAATCCTGTATTTTTCGCAGTTCGTATGTCTTGAAAATGCTCCATGCGTCTCATTTTTAGTTAAAAATGAATGATATTTGAAAGAAACTATCTTGTTCTATGTTACAATAGATCTGTGTATGCGTTTTCGGATATAAGGTTATTAAAAGTTTAAACTTGTGATAATGTTTAACAAAAAGAGATATTTTCCCAAAAACATTTTGAACATATATTTTACAAACTGATGCTACTATATGTATATCTATAAAATTTCTTATTAAAAACACAAAAACTTAAAAAACTAATTTTTAAAGTCCACCGTCCCTTTAAACCACATAAAATTCAATTCAACAGATATATCACAAAATATTTAAAAACAGCATATCTTTAGAATTTCCGATACACAGTCTCGCGAGCTGAAGATATCCCCACCCCCGTACAGTGTTGCCATTGCTCGCTTTGAAATCGTTGAGTTTCCTAATAAAAAATTCGTCAATGTTTTACAAAATTTTGAAATAGGTAACAAAACAAGTTCAAAATTCGGGCTTCCTAGTGCTAATGTTCCGTCAGTTGGAAGAGTACGTTATTAAAAATTGGATGGCTCTAGGTATCGTTGTTTTTTCACTATGCGAGAATCATTTCTGCATTCATGCAGATTCTTCATTATTTACTTTATTTATAATACATGTAGATAATATTTGGTAGCAACAATTTAAAAAGTGAATCGACGCAAAATGCCGTTTCAGAATTAATAGCCCTTCTGAGCTTTCAGATTACGCCAAAAAAGGGGCGTTTATTTAACATTTTGTGCGCTACCTTTATTTATTAAATATCGTTTTCTTCTCATTTAAACCATAAAATTCAATTCAAAAGCAATATCGCAAAATAATTTTAAAATGAGCACATCTTTAAATTTAGAATACACAGCCTCGTGTGCTGGACGCAAAAGTATCCCCCCTTATAGTGTTGCCATTGCTCTCTTCGAAATTGTTGAGTTTGTTAATAAAAAATTCGTTAAAGTTTTACAAAACATGAAACAGATAACAAAACAAATTCCAAATTTGGGCTTCCAGATGCCCATATTCGAGTGGAGGGCTATGCTATTCAAAATTTGATGTCTCTAGATACCGCTGTTTTTTCATAGTGCGAGAAACATACACAGATTCATACAGATTCTTCGTTATTTGATTTCTTTAAATATAATGCAGGGTTCTGATATTGGGTGGCAACAATTTGAAAAGTTGAAACGTCCTTTAATGGTAAATGCCAAAACGAAATTAATTAACAGCCTCTCTGGACAAATTGTCCCTTTGGGCTACAGAAAACAACTTTCGTAACAAATAGGAAGATAATTATTAAACAAAAATTTAGCAATTATGACAAATTATCTGCAGTGGTTCCGAATATAATCAAATACAATTCAGAGAAAACGGTTTTATATGTTAAGTTTTTATGTAAAATGGATATGATAAGTAATGTACTAAAAGGAGAAAAATAATTTATCATACAGGTAAATGGAAATAATAGACTAAATAATTTTCTTTCCAGAATTCATCTACAATTTTATATCGCGAATAATAAAAGCGTGCGATGCCTGAATAACGAAACCTATTAATTTAGTTTTATTTTCAAATGCATAAATAATTAACTTTTTATTTCCTTGTACGAAGTAAAGGAGTATTGGAATCGCGAAAAATTTCGGGTATCATGTTTCAACGAAAATAACCTTTTTTTAAAAAAAAAATCCATAAAGAATTGAGTTAGTAAACTAATTAATCCTTTTTTTGCAACGTCCTCGCCTGAAATGTTCTCACTTCCCACTCTCCCATATGCCTGCGAACATTGCCCTCTAGCGGTCGCCGTTCGCATTTTCAGACACATATTCCTAAGTAAATCTTGTTTGTTGTGGTATGACAGACGAGCAACTTAATTTTGGCAGCGACCTTTTGAGAAACCCTGTATATACATCATGTTCCTCCTTTATTACTCGGTTTGGGGAGCTCTGTATTTTTATTCGTATATGTGCATTTTTTGCTTTCAAATTGGTTGAATTATGCTGTTCTTATGTTCTGGTTAAGGTATTTACGCCTTTAGGTAAACTGCATGCAATAGTTATAGAATTATCAACAATTTAAAAGTGGCGCTAGGCTTAATGAAGCCGCCGTTTGTTTGCTATTGAAACTCTTGGTAGAACAGTTGGTGCACCAACTTCAGTATCTTTTTTCCCAGTGAGACCGAAAGTTAATTTACCATTTTGTACACCGGAACTTTTATTTAGATGTTGAAATTTTAAAATCATAAATATCAAAAAATATTTTAAACAATTCAGCAGTTTTCAAAAATTCGCCAAAATTTCAGAATTTAAGCTAAGATTTTCATACCGGTTGCAATGAAAAGAATATTTTTCGGTCTATTCGACGATGGAATCTGTTAAATTCAGACGTGGTTAGTTCGTTCGTTAAATCGAGGTATGTGGTTAAACATTATATGACGGAAGTTAAACACTGAATTTCCGAAAAACATCTAAATCAAATTTTGAAAAAAATCGCTTCACCACATTGCATTATCATCCACAAACAGTGTGTATACAAAATTTGAGCTCGATAGCTTTCCAGAAAGTTTGGAAATACCTGACAAGCTTTTGGTTTTGTTTGTTTATCGGAATATGGCAAAGCACATGAGGCCTATTTCAGAAGGCTCGCGATGCCTTTGTGGAGGAGTTTTTAAGAAAGACTGCCTTGTATTCCCCATGAAAGAACCATGAAAACTATCCATGAAACCATACCGTTTGTCTGGGTTCAAACGCACGAGAAACTGTAAACATCAGCAATCTTAAAAACTCGGCACGAATATTGGGCCAACATATTTTTGACCATAACCTCCACTTCCGTCATACTTGGCATCTGAGGATCCCAAATCCCAATCCGTGTGATTATTAGTTGTTGGGTTATTTGAAATTGCAAGTCTACTACGACCGTCCGACCGCATTAGGGATGCTAAAATACAACATCCGACTGCAATTTCTCACCATACCTACAGAGATGCAGTACAGTGCTACTCACAACATTGTCCCTCGACTACAGGTCATGTTGATGAGACGGTTGACGTGTTGAAAATTAGTTATAAAGAACATAGTCTTTGCTAAAACTCAATTGTTATGCTAATTATTGCCTTTGTTATCATACGACGCGTTGTAAGGTTTAAGCACTTTTTTGCTTTCACTAAAACCCCATGACATTTCAAGCATGTGTGTCACTGCCTACAGTTTTCAGTGAATTATTAAATTTTCAAATGTTAACGGACCTTTGGATCACTCGATACATCCAAACATAAACAAACTGTGGAAGAATCCACTATCTATCTCATTAATGTAAGTACCAATTGCTTAGTTAATAAGCTAAAGATAATTGAAACTTTTATAGCCTTTAATTATTAAAAACAAACTTTTCTTTATTTAACAAACATTCTCTATCCGTAAAAAGCAAATTTACAGTTAATTAAATTTTAAATGAAATTGAATTTTAAATAAATGATTAATTATTGCTGCGAACTAATCTAAAATATCATTTAAATTCTAATTAATTGATTAATACCAATATAAAGTTAAATTAATGTTAATTAAATTTATATTATATATTTTTAAAATATAAGTCTACTGGCCATATGCTAAAAATTTTGCTTTGAAGAGCCAATATGGTCTGCAGAACAATCTAATTCGTTAAAGCATTCCCCACTTAAGAAATAGTTTGGGAAGCATTGCTTTTATAACTTTATATCACGACGCGCTTCATAAATTTATGAAGATAAAATTTATGACGTATTGTGCTGGTATCAGGATCGGAATCGTCGCCAAATGTTTTGCTAAACTCGCCAAGACATTGGTTCATATAAAGTCGCCATTGTTTATGATTCAAGTCTTTATCATGTTAACTTTTTTTTTTTTAAAGTAATAGAATGCCTTTTCAAAATTGGCAACATGAATGCAAATTTTAAAGATGTAACTGTAACTGGTGTTTTTATTATTCTTTTATTTACCATGGAGTTGAAAATTTGGGACTTGCCTAAAGAAGAAACATCTTCCATTCTATTTCTTCAGAAACGAGGAATTATTCAGTGTGCACGACAAACCATAAAATGATTTTTTTTTTCTGATTTGTTGGCAAATTGCTTTATTTACATTCGAAATTTCTAATTTTACGAAAACTGTCGGGTAATTTTGTTCCTTGGATTTTCCTTACAGAATTAGCCTTACAGAATTTAAATTGTGTAATTTCGGTTTAATCCTAGTATCCGGTGCACACGGGATTTGACTACTTTTGGCGACTTTGATGATGAGCAGTAAAAACTGGACATATACGATGAGTAGTAAACGGGTCATTCGAAGAATATATATAGTTATACATAGTATATACTATGTATACACAATGTATATACACTATAGTATATATATAGACGTTCTTTGGATCATGTTTGGTGTTGGCGATAATTTTCAAAACCGCGCCAAGGCTGCACCGTATACTAGGATTTTACCGTAATTTCTTCTTCAATAGTGTATGCATTTGTTAAAATTTTTGCGTGTTGACTAACATATTTAGCCAGAGTAAATATTTTGGGGATTAATTTTACGTTTCGAATTTTTCGCTAGATCGTTAGCTTTTGGACGATATCTGAATTCGGTTCCGATAGCAGAACGGTTACCTTTACGACATAGAATTTGATTATCATATATTTCCGAATATAAGCCAATCACTGTATCAATCCAAGAGAGCATTTCTTAAAAAAAAATTGCCCAAAATTCCAAACCTGTATATAAGCTGAAATGGGAGGGGGTGGGGAAATTCTGGAAAGCAAAAAATATGTTGCCAAGCAGATAAAACGGTGCAATATTTTCCAACAAAATCGTCGTAAAGTAAGATGCCAACGACGGTAGTTTTAGCTGTGATAACCCTAGCTGAAGTTAGGATATTTTTTCTATTCCATTTGGTTGTCTTGTGTATGATTTAGATGCGTAACGTATAGATTCACGTTTTGATTGCGTGGGGGGGGGAGTTAAGGACTTGCTGGAGTTCTGCTATGGATAACGAAGATTGTTATCACGATGATATGAACTGCGAAATCATTCCCGTGATAAAGAACTACGAGTTGAATTCTTATTAAGACAATACGGTCTTTTCTCAGTTTTATACAAATGCTGCCAAAGCAAACATTTCTTGTTTAAAGGAAAAACGTGAGTGCTTGAAACAAGTGCTGCAAGAAAATCTGGCTCACCGTGACTGTTCTAAATTGACAGATTTACACCTGGATTTTTCCTAGGATTCAAATGTTACCTAGACAGATCAAAGAACTTGAAAGTAAGTGCGAACCTTAAACTTATCAAGTACTTCCAAATATGCCAATTCTAGTAATTGTATTGCTAATTGTCTTTAATAGTTTGCATGTTAGGTAACCGATTTTGTTCGAAGCGCTCTTTTCAAAATTTTAGTTATATTTCTGAATTTATGAGATTTATTTTTATAAATTGTACTCAAATTTAATCACTAGAAAAGTGATGAAAAATTCATTATTTTGTGAAATTTATGCAAAAAACCGAAACTTTTACATCGAAATTAACAAAAATGTCCCCTTCGCCATCTTCTATCCTGTCCTCCTGGACTTACTGTGCTTCTCTCATTCTAACTCGAAACTCCCTTCTATTGGATACGAAGTTCTGACAGCCGGAACACAGTATGAACTTTTAATTTGAATCTTGGCATACGGCGGAAGTTGGAGTTAGTTGATAATATTCAACCCTTGATTAGATAATTAACTTGTTGCAATCGTTTGTGAGGTTGAGACACTGCGAACCAAAGATGTGCATTTGAGTGTTTTTCATCAAAGTCTGAGCTCCAATTAACAATCGAACGCCAGGTTTACGGTTTATCCGTTTTGTGCACTCTCTGGGATTTTTTTCACTAAACTATTCGTGATAAAATTCTATGTTCTTAGTGTTCTGTTTAAATGTAAAATCAATTGGCATTCTCACTTATTGTTGATAAAATTCAATGTTCTTAGTGTTCTGTGAAAATGTTAAATCGGTCAGTAATTTCGTTTATTCTTCATAAGATTCTACATTCTTGTTTTTAGTTCTATATTTATGCTTTGTGAAATGTATCAAGTTTTCTTTACCCTCCTCCCCCCATTTCATTCGGCATTTTTTCCAAATTTTGTATGGCATTTGAAAAAAGTTCCTCTACCCCTTATTCATTCCTGTTCAATGCTTGCTATACATTTTTCGCACTTTTTACTTAAATGCATCTATCTTAGAAACCTTAAGGGAAGTAGCATAGGTTGTAGTTTGAACTTCTCCATTTGGCGATTTCGACCAAACTTCGCTAACAACCATTTGGCATCTATCAGCTGAAATGCTCTCATTCAGTTTTATACTTCTAATGTTCTCCTAGAAAGAACCCCTTAACAAAGTTTTGTTCTGTTACATCAACGTATAACATGGCATAATTGATTAGATATCTACTACTAATTGTTTAAGGATAGCGCAATCAAGTGCGTAAGTCGTCTTGGGCTAATCTTTGGAATATGGTAACAGGTAGTTTGGCGACATTTTGGTAAGGCGATAAAGGTTACTAGCTAAGACTTTAGCAGTGTACATGGATAAAGTCAAGAGTGTGCGCAATGCCATTTTTGTGCAATTCTGGGATGTTTTTTTAAGTGAAAATAGGTCGAAGTGTACATGGATATCGTGTATGTAGAATTCTTAAAAACGTGGCAAGCATTGGGCGATTCTGCACTTTTTCCCAATTTCGCACCTAATCTTCGTCACGATTAAGCACTTTTGTTCCATAAAAGTTCTAACATAAGCGTAATTCGGCTAGCAGATTGTTGGAAAAAAATGTTGAGGGGGAAAAAAAAACATGCTTTTACTTCGTGAAAACAAAATGGCGTCCAAAAACAACTAGCAGGTTACTGTAGCAGGGTTGGTTGCCAAATTTTCGCCAAAAAATCGCCAAGTTACCATAATCCGAAGATTAACCTCGTCCTGTGTACGATCTATGGCGTTTTAGGTAGCACTATTTTCGTTTTGGCGACAATGCAACAGAATATGAACAATCTCCAATATTAAACAATTCATTTTCATAAAGCGAATCACTCGTTTAATTTATAATTAATTTGTAAATCTACTTGATTTTCACGGCCTCGCAATACTGCGTAATATTATAATTGCCTTTTTTTCAATTTAAACATTTATGTAAACTTTCACTTTCGACCGCTTGTTATCAAAATTGCCTTTTGGTTTAATCCTAGTATCCGGTGCACACGGGATTTGGTTACTTTTGGCGACTTTATGATGGGCAGTAAAAACGGGACATATACGATGAAGTAGTAAACGAGTCATTCAAAGAATATATATCGTTATACATAGTATATACTATGTATATAGTTATAGTATAAAGTGTATAGTATATACATAGACGTTCTTTGAGTCGTTTTTGGTGTTGGCGATAGTTTTCAAAATCGCGCCAAGGCTGCACCGTATACTAGGATTTTACCTTGCCTTTTTTTTTTCAATTTAAACATTTATATAAACTTCATTTTTGTTGAATTTGATGAACAGCGTAAAACTATAATTGCTTTTGGTAAAATCCTAGTATACGGTACGGCCTTGGCGCGATTTTGAAAACTGTCGCCGACACCAAAATGACTCTTTAACTACTCATCATAAAGTCACCAACAATGGCCGAATCTCGTGTGTACCGTGCACTAGGATTAAACCTAGGGTTCTTTTTTTTTTCTTTTTTTTCTTTTTTTTTTTTTTCAATCAATCATTTTAAGAAAATGTTGATAATTTTTAACTTGCCGAAGAGTGAGAAAGATGCTGTACTGTTTTTCCAAGAAAAAAAAATATATTTTCTCGCAACTGAATATGCATAAATGACCACGAAATGAAATTATATGTAAACAAAAGTGTGTGTGGGTCAGGGCCGTTCCTAGTGGGGCGCTACACCACGTAGAAGTACGCGAGCGGCGAAAATCAGGGGCGGCCGGACTCTCGCGATACCACAACTAAATAACTCAAATTCATTAAATTCATTGTAAGTACTTGTCATATGGAGGTGATTTTCATATTTTATAATATGCATAAGTATTAGTAGTGGACGTAGCCTGACCCACCTAACCAAGCAAGTTGGTCTCATGGTGTAACAGGCCACGCCCAATTCAACAAAGAAAAATAATTGAAATATAAAATAACTAAATGAAAAGAATCATGTGATAATAATAATTAAAAACATGAAAAAGGACAAATGCAAACATTTAAACAAAAGGCAGACACCAAAGACACCCCCTCCCAAAAAAAAATATGCGCGAACAACAAACACAAACAATGGTTACAAAAAATTAGTAAAATAGACCAAAGAGTGATGGCAATAAAAAGCAAAAATCATCCACCGATTCCCACTGCCCGGCGCTCACCGTTAGTAATTTTCATAGCAGATTTACATAATTGTGCGAAATATTTATAACATAAAAAGGGATTTTCAAAATCAATTTTTTTATTGTTTCTTAAGCTACTAAAGTAGAGACAGACCTCGAAGAAGTGCTTAGCATAACCAAACAAACCACATAGTTTATATTTACAGTATGAAATAAAAATTTTAGAAATCATTGAGTTTTTTTGGGGGGGAGGGGACAATCTTGGGAAAGAACGCGGGCAGCCAATGACATAGCTCTGAGTTTCATTTATTATTGGGCAGACGAACTAACGCCGCTGAAGTGGTGCAAGAAACAGCTCAAAATTGGGTCCATGATTGACTGGAACAGTTTTATGAGGGAAGTTTGCTCGCTAGATTTACTTCAAAAATCTAAAAGAAGAATAGGTAGACCAGGAAAAATAGCTGAAACTGACGAAAGTTTGTTCGCTCAGCGAAACACTACGCCGGTAGGGCACATCTACAGCACTGCGACATTCGGTGGGTTATGCTCGGAAAGTGGGGAGAGCCTTTTTATTCAGGATTCAAACCGGGAAGCAAGCACACTGATATCAAAGACCACATAGCGGAAGGATCGACAATATGGTACTGTTCTGTTATCGGGGCACAAGTCGTCGCCAAACGTTTCGCTAAACTCGCCAAAAGATTGGTTCATATGAAGTCGCCAATTGTTTACGTCTAAAGTCGTTACAATGTTAACTTTTTTACGAAAAAGTAAAAGAATGTCTTTTCTAAACTGGCAACGAGAATGCAAATTCTAAAGATGTAACGGTCACTTGTGTTTTTATTATTATTGCATTTACCATGGATTTGAAAGTTTGCGCTCGCCTAATTATGAAATATATCTTCCGTACAATTTTTTCAGGAGCGTGGAATTATTCAATTTGAGAAAAAGGCCACTAAAAAACTATAAAATATTTTTTTTTTCTGATTTCTTCGGCAAGTTTGTTTAATTTACATTAAAGATTTCTAATTGAGAAAGAAAATTCAAGGGATGATTGTTCCCTTGAATTTTCTTGACTAACCGTATCGTACTTTATTTATCGTAGTTTAAATATTTTGGCCATGATTTTTACGCTTCGAATTTTTATTATTATTAATTTCGTTTTAGAATTTTGTGGCGTTTCACTTTTCAAACTGTTGCCACCAAATATTATCGCCCTGTATTATATTTAAAAAAACTAAATAATAAAGAGAACGCATGAATGCTTTTCGCATTGTGAAAAAACAAAGGTACCTAGAGCTATCCAATTTTGAATACCGTAGTCCTCCAATCGAACATGCGCACTTCCAAGCCCGAATTTTGAATTTGTTTTATTACCTATTTCAGATTTGGTAAACCTTTAACGAAATTTTGATTAACAATCTCAACGATTTTCAAGCAAGCAATGGCTGCTGGGAAAAAAAAAAAAAAAAAAACTTTTATATGCAGCGTACGAGATTGTGTATAGGAAATTCTGAAGATATACTGCTTTTAAATATTTTGTGATATTGCTGAATGGAATTATATGTCGTTTAGGTGCGAAGAACAGGATATTTAATAAATAAAGGTAACGCACAAAACGTTAAAAAAAAAATCCTTTTGGGCGTAATATAAAATCTGAAAGCCTTCAGATTTTCTTTTCTTTCTTTTTTTTTTTTTCTTTATAATTATGTTCGAATTTAAAAATGACTCAAGCAACGTGCATTTTTTGTTGCCACGGCAAATTAAATTCACGGGAAAAGAGCTCACGAATATATCTTCGGACGTTTGAATTTCCCGATTGTCGACAGTATATCGCCTTCTCAGCTCACTTTAGGGTAATTTATAAGCGAACAAACGACTTTCTTGATGAGTTCTGAAATTCCAGAAAAGTGAAAGTCGTAAACATTTACAGACACTTTTTCTCTAGTTAAACCTTAACGATGCCGATTCGGATCTGTCTTGTTTTCCTTTTCCTAACTATGTTTTGTTTGGCTGTTCCGGAATTTACCGTGATCACGAGAAAAAAAACAGTGTCTTCTCTTGAACTATATTCGGTTGTTTTTCAACTCTTAGGCTTGTTTCCTATCTTAAGTAAACGCTTCCACCCAAAATAGTTCACCTCTAATCCAGAACTTTCTTTTAAATAGAGACGAGCAGGGAAAATTTTTTTCCTCGCCAAAATGTGGATAAACAGGCTTTAAGAGCAGCATGTCTGCCTTGACATTCCCTCTAAAACTTCTGCCAGAGATTTACATTTAGATTTATGTTCGCTTGATGTTCCTAACTGTTTAAATTTTCAGCTAGCTACGTTCATGCTTGCAGGCGTACTAGTGTTTACTTGCTTCATTTGTTTTTCTGGAAAATGTAATGTCTGCTGACAATATGCCTGTTTTTTGTTTGTTTTGTTTAGGGCACATCTACAGCACTGCGACATTCGGTGGGTTATGCTCGGAAAGTGGGGAGAGCCTTTTTATTCAGGATTCAAACCGGGAAGCAAGCACACTGATATCAAAGACCACATAGCGGAAGGATCGACAATATGGTACTGTTCTGTTATCGGGACACGAGTCGTCGACAAACGTTTCGCTAAACTCGCCAAAAGATTGGTTCATATGAAGTCGCCAATTGTTTACGTCTAAAGTCGTTACAATGTTAACTTTTTTACGAAAAAGTAAAAGAATGTCTTTTCTAAACTGGCAACGAGAATGCAAATTCTAAAGATGTAACGGTCACTTGTGTTTTTATTATTATTGCATTTACCATGGATTTGAAAGTTTGCGCTCGCCTAATTATGAAATATATCTTCCGTACAATTTTTTCAGGAGCGTGGAATTATTCAATTTGAGAAAAAGTTTAAACAGAAAATGAAAACACGTACTTACAACCAAAGTCATTTGCACCATACTTGTCGTAAACACTGTCTCGGAAGACTTGATTAATACATTCGTTGAGCCTGCTTGTTGTTACTGGATCAATGAAGCTAAGAATATAACATAAGGAAAACATACAACTTCACCAACCTACGAAACATAAAAGCTCTTTATTGTGAGTGTTATCATAAGTCTTATAAGCACCAGAGGAGTATTAGTTTCCAAACTCACTTTTTGCCCGCATCACTTTTCAAATGGTTCATATATAGTCATGTATTACTTTAAAAAAATGCTAAAATAATCGAGAATTTGTGTGTATAGTACGAGGAGAGAAAAAAAAGAAGGTAGGGGGTAGACAGTTCTATATCTTTCGATCTAAAGGCCCGATTGAAGAAATTCAACTTGCGTTTTTCGTATCTCGAAAGCGCTAGGATATGAATTACATTTATACATAAAGCATTGTTCTAGTACAGTATTTTGACACAAAAGCGGAACTTTTTATGAAATGGCACGCCAATATTTTTCGATATTTCGATTCTACGACTCAAATTATGGCAAACTGCCAAATTTTGTAAAAAGGGCACGAGTAGTTTTTTTAAAGAATTAGCTCTCAAAATTTTAGCTCATTTTAGCCTCATTGTTAATTGAATTTGATGCATACTTATTAATACCATTTTTTTATTAAACGTATTTGATTTATTCTTTCATATTTCGAAATTTAGGTTCATTCCAAATAAAATTCGCCCATATTTTATGATTTATTTTTTTAATTTATATTTTTAAATAATTGTTATAAATTTTTCAAAAATTATTCTGAATTATAACCTATAAACGTTTTACCATCATCTTAAAGTAGATGTATTTCTAAGCATATATTATAGAGTTATTTATTCAAAACTAGACGCTACGCGGTCAGCCTTCGTCTGGCTTTTTAATGTATCGGAAAAATGCCTAAAGGGAATTTAAAAACTGCGCAGAATTTTACTCTGCAGAACAACTTTATCCACAAAAAAAAAAGAAACAAATTTCAATAAAAGTGTGTTACCTATAAAAAAATTACAATGGTATAAACAATATCCCTTAATACAAGTATTAATTATCACAATAAATAAATTAACCAACTTCCCGTTGCCTTCTCTCAACAAACGTCCAGCATCCAAGAGAAACATACAATTTAAAAACTGCACAGAATTATCGCCCTCATTTTCCCCAGTGGCAACAATGCTGATTTTCAACAGTCCGCAGTCCAGTATACAAAGCATAGTATGAAAAACTGTTGCCAAAACCACGTTTCTAACAGAATGGAACTATTCAAAATGATGCGATTTCATCAAAAAAGATAAAATAAAAAAATATAGAAAACCTGATTCGAATTTTGAAAAAATCTTTCCAAAGTGCACTGGCTCTTGTCTAGATGCATCTATGTACCAAATTTGCTAGACCTGAGTCTATTAGCTTATGCGCAGCACGAACGAAAGACACACAGAATCTTTGTTTTATTATACAGTAGTGGCCAAAATTGTGGACACTTTTGGACATTTTTACGTTTTTGAACTTTGTATGCTTATCTTAACTTTGTATCAGTGGTCACAAGTTATATGGAGTGATGAAACTAAGATATCGTTTTTCGGTAGTGATGGGTGAAAATATGTAAGACGTAGAATAGGAGAAGAGCTACATCCTGACTGCATTCAAGCAACTGTGAAGAACCCAGTTAGTGTTATGATTTGGTCATGCATGTCAGCAGATGGTATTGGTCGCCTTCATGTCATCGATGGGACACTGAATGCCAGAAAATACATTGACACTATTCTAGAACCAAAACTTCTACCTTCCTTCAGAGATCTCTTTCCCAACAATGCTTCGTTTATTTTTTCAGCAGGATTCTGCTCCTTGCCACACGGCCAAAATATCGGAAGAGTGGTTTCGTACAAAGAGCATTAAATTGTTGTCATGGCCAGGAAACAGTCCTGACCTCAATCCTATCGAAAATTTGTGGCACCGTTTGAAAACTCTTGTCCGAATGAGGCGCCCATCAAATTAAAGGGAACTAATTGAGGCTATAATTGTTTCCTGGCATCATGTAATAACGAAAGAAGAGCTTAAAACTCTTGTCAGCTCAATGAAACGTCGGTGTGAAGTTGTAATCAAAAATAAAGGGTACCATACTAAGTACTGATAACTCACTGCAATCATCACTATCTAATGTATATCGATAACTATTATCGTTTGACTTTTTTTTTTTGTATTGCAAATAATTGAAGTTTGTGTGTGTTTTGTATTGAATTCAGTAATAAATGCTCTTTCAAATGATACATACAAGTTTGCATTTTGTGAAACGTAACGTTTTCTATAAGCATGCAAATTTCAAAAACATAAAAATTTCCAAAAGTGTCCACAATTTTGGCCACCACTGTACACTCTTTTTCAAAAAATTTGAAGCACCATGAAGGAAGTAGTTGTTTTTGATGAAACTGGATATGTGTATAGCTCATAATCAGATAATAAAATTATTAAAAAATCAAGGTCATAGTACCTGCTCACGGCTCACAATCCCCCACTGGGTGTTCAAATTAGTAGTTGGTCAAACTGCCCCTGGCGGCAAGCTTCCAAATCACTCAAGAACTGTTGAAATTGCCTGTGATTAACTTTTTTAGACCGAATGAAATTAACCGAATGAAATTAACTTTTACAACATTAATCACATGTTCAAAGTTTAAGGATTTTTTGCACAAATTTTCTTGTTGCATGATTCAATGGAGAGTCATCATAGTATTATTTTCCACTTGCCTTCACATCAGATTTGAGTAATAGTGTTACTCCTATTTTCTCTCCATTCATAGATTTAGTACCATCCGAGGTTATAGCAGATCCGCTCATACTTTGTAAAGCATTTATGAGTTTCTGGTAAGAAACTCAACGATTTCAAAGCGAGCAATGGCAACATTGCACGAAAAAAAAATTGCGTCCAGCGTGAGAGACTGTGTATCAGTAATTCTGAATATATGCTCCTTTAAATATCTTGTGATATCGCTGTTGAATTGAATTTTGTATTTTAAGTGCGAAAAACATATTTAATAAACGAAGGTAACATACAAAATATTTAAAAAATGTTTGGGAGTAATATAAAATCTCAAAGCCTTTATTTTTTTGTGATTTTCCTTAATTTTCGGAAACTAGTGAGTATATATGTATATATATATATACACAGCTACCCTTTACCCGGTTTTAAAGTCTTTACCCGGCCTTTATTTTCCAATCATCGGACATATACTTCGTAGTAGACATATACTTCCAAATGCGGAAGTGTTTTAAATGGCAAAAATATTCATGTTTCGTCAGTTTGAAATATGGAAAAAAAATAATTTTGAACAAAGAGCGAAATCTAATTTTTAATACGGTTTCCCGGTTCCTATACGTATATTTTGGAAAGTTTTATACGTTGTGAAAAAACAAAATTATGAGAAATTTGGCTGCCGTGAGAAGAAAATTGTTTGGGATATTTAATTTCAAAATTTGCAATTTTTGATGTCATTTTCAACTTGCCTTCGGCGATCGGTTGATACAATTAGGATAATTCGAGGAAATAAGCAAGTTTTAAATGAAGTGCAGCAAAAATGAGCATAATTTTAATGGGCCTTACAATAAAGTCATATTATGTCCACACCAGATTTTTTTTTTTTTTTAAATGGATGTTGCAAATTTTTTGGACGACAGTACACATTTTATTATTATAAACTTCAATTTGTACTCAACTGTGCAACATTTCAAAATAGCATTAGTTTGGGAAACATTTAAATGCTATTCCTTTGTGTTCACCAATACTATCATGAAAACATCGTATTCCTATATCAAGACTAAACAAAATAACTTACAAAAGATGTAGCTCACTAGTTAAAGACAAAATAATTCTCAAATGGTGCAATACTTCATATTATAAAAAAAAATTCACGAAGAAAAGGCCAATAACAATGAACTACGTAGCGACACGGGTATCATAATGCTTCGGTTACCTCATTTCTGATAGGTCAAAGTCCGTTGTCACCGAATTCGAACAAGAAGGGAGTAGACTAAACTTTACTTCTGCTTTTAAATGAGTCAAAATTCAGCGAATTCAGAAATAAAAATGATACTTTCGAGTTCCGTCTGATGAGTTTTTATTATTAAAAAACTTCATAATTGGTAAAAAAACGCGAAACAAATTCTTAGTTCAAATTTTTAATGTCAGTCACATTCTTTTCTGAGAGTATCAAATAATATTTTCCTCGGATTTTGTGTGGATTTTATTATACTTAAAATAAATTTAAAATATTTACTTTGCCAAAAACTACAGATTTCTAAATTTACGGTTTCTGTTATAAGAAAGATCTCAGAGATGGATGTTATGTGGCATACCATAAAGTTAAAAACTGCAAATTTCACGCAACAATTGTGATTATTTTAGCTCATTTAAATAACACGATAAAAATTGAAATGTTAAAGTTAAGGAAAATTAAGGATTAGAATAATACGAATATCATGACTTTAGTAAAAAAAAATATAAATAATTAATCTGATTACTAAATCTTTCGCTCACTAACTTCTAAAACATGAGATAGTCAAGATATTTATGAATAAGATAGCTACCCATCTGGTATAGGGGCTAGCGTCGCTGAGTATCATGCCAAAGGGCCCGGGTTCGAAGAATCCCGGAGAAGGAATGCATGTCTGTAAATGTATAATGTCCGTGCGGCATGGGGGCACTCTTAAATATGGGGCAAGCCGAAAGTCCTCTCGAGAGGTTGATGGTAGTGGAAGAGGGGTGGTAAACGCTCGGACCTGTCCCCCCGGGGTGCTCTCCATACAAATTGGGGTGCAACTGAGCTAAATCGAACTCAGCTGTAAGCTGCTCAAGGCTGTTGTCAACGGCAGGCGTATCTTGCGCTCCTTGCCATGAGGAATTTCGTAGGCTTGGGCTGACTTTAGGTCAGACAAGTGAGCATCAGTCAGCAACAATGAATAAGATAATAGATTGGCGACAAGTATGAAATTATCTATGATATACTATTTCAGGCTTTCTGAAAGTGGCAACAAATATCGTGCCATTTCAGGCTTTTTCACCCCCCCCTTCTACATGTGTTCTGGATGAGAACTGAAGAACCTTAACATTTCAGACTTGCTATTTTTCACCTTTCGTTATAGTTGATGGGGATATTCAGGTGTATAAAGAATACTCATTTTAAGCCGTAATTTTTTCAGAACACTTATTTATTATATTATTGTTTACTCATTTATATATTTTATTATATTCTTTGTTTGAATACCATACAGCAACTCTGTCAGGCAGATAGTAGTAAAATTTCCATTCCCCTATATATGGTGTAACATTCTTCTCTGCAATGAAAGTCGTACTTTTATCAGGTAACCAAGCAAGAAAGTTAGTTCGTGCGGTTTTCGTATCTCATCAAAAACGGTCTATGAAAATCTGAAAAGTCCATCTCAGTATTCGAAATAATCACCATTGGCTTCAGTTCCCAACGAGGCATACAAGCTTATACAAGCTCTTTCTGGGGGAAAAAATTCTGGAGACTAAAAATTGTAATACTCCTTTTATGACATCGTCGTGTTTTCGGGGCTCTGCTCCCGCAGGTGTTATCCATGGCCAAAAATAGGTAATAGTCAGATGGGGCAACGTCTGGGAAATAGGACCCCGGCCTGAGGCAGAACTTCCCAGCCCAATGTTTTGATCCTCTCTTTGGTCGTTTTTGCCGTATAACGTCTGCATTATCGTAGAAGACGAGAATTCCCTTTCTGTTGACATATACAGTCTCGTGCGCTGTAGATTTTTTTTTCTTTCGTACACTGTTGCCATTGCTCGCTTTGAAATCGTTCAGATTGTTAATCAAAAATTCGTTAAGCTTTTACGAAATTTAAAATAGATAATACAACAAATTCAAAATTCGGAATTCCAAGTGCCAGTGTTCGGTTGGAGGACTGCGTTGTTCAAAATTCGATGGCTCTAGGTACCGTTGTTTTATCACAATGCGAGAAACATACATACATTCATGCAGATTCTTCATTATTTAACTTCTTTAAATATAATACATGGCGATAATATTAGGTGGCAACAATTTGAAAAGTGAACCGACATTTACAGCGAACCAATGCAAAATGCCAAAACGAAATTAATAGTCCTTCTGGCCAAATTGCCCCTTTGGACTAAAAACAAAAATCTGAAAGTTTTCAGATTTTACATTACGATCAAAGAGGCCTTTTTTTAACGTTTTGTGTGTTAAATTTATTTATTAAATATCATGTTCTTTGTATGTAAACCATAAAATTCAATTAAACAGCAATATTGCAAAATAATTTTAAAATGAGCATATCTTTAGAATTTCTGATACACAGACTCGTGCGCTGAAGATAATTTCTTTTTCGTACAGAGTTGCTATCGCTCCCTTTGAAATCTTGGATTTGTTAATAAAAAATTCGTTAAATTGTTACGAAATATGAAATCGATAATAAAACAATTTCCAAATTAGGGCTTCCAGATGCCCATATTCTGGTGGGCACGTACATTATTCAAAATTGGATGGCTCTAAGTATCATTGTTTTAGCACAATGCGAGGAACATTCATACAGATTCTTCATTATCTAGTTTTTTTAAATATAAAGCATGGCGATACTTGGTGGCAACATTTTGGAAAGTGAATCGATGCAAAATGCCGTTTTGAAGTAATTTAAATTCTGTAAGGCTATTTAACTCTTAAATTTCGTTAAACTTTATTATTACTATGCATGATTTAACTATGCATGATTTAGTTTAAATCATGCATAATAATATACAAACTCTGTTTTTAAAATTTCAAGTGATTCAACAAGGAACTTTTAGAGTCATCAAGGTTGCTGTGAAATAAACCGTTAAAAACAATTATGAAAAATCGCGTTTAAAGTTCTCAGATTAACATTACATGACATATATACACGACTATTCTGTCTGCGAAACGAAAATGAGAAAATTCATAATAAAAATACGTTGCCAATTTCTCCAGACTAATTGAAATGCTTAAAATTATTTAGTTAACAAATAACATAAAAAAGGGCGAAAATTGCATTCTTAATTTGCCCTTTAAACTTTTGACTTCCGTTGTGGCAAACAATAACTTCCGGTTTGTCCACTCTCAGAAAAACTGGTATATCTCTACTTCTGACAAATATATCAAGAAAAGAAAAGTTGTTTTTGATAGTTAAGTGTGTGGCATTTAAAAATGTGAACTAAAAAAATTGAGATTTTTTTTTTAGACAGAATCGGCCTTTTCAATGAGGTCGTTTACCTTAAAATTATAAAGGATAGCAATCTTTGTGACGTTTGTGGTAATACCAGTAGAATCGTTTGGTTTTTGATTCAAAAAAGTACATTCCAATGAAAAATGCCTGCGCTAACATAATTATCTTATTTTTAAATATCAGATATCTACAAATATCTCACACTTATTCGTAAAATTAAATTCTTATTTATTAATAATTATTAATAAATATCTGATTCATTTATAATCATTTTGGATCTTCTCGGTGTACATTTCTCAATTATGCATTGGTGTAACTCTTCGGAACTACCATTAGAATACAGAAGAAATGTGAAGGTGGTTTTTCCTATCATGTTATTTTCGACACATTATTAAATTAAAATTATTTGTTTTCAATACATTTTTATAATATTTTTAGTTGACTCATGCGAGTAACATTTTGTCATCGAATTTAAACCTACTTCACGATAAGCTGTCCAATTCCAATTTTGTACAAACGCTCTTTGTGGATGGCAATGCACAGTGGGGAATTAATAAACCTAGTTCTCGTGCTTTTATTACTGGTAATATAAAACTGCAAATGAATTTGGTCTATATAATTATTTCATATATTACTGCCATTAACCGTTAAATGCGTCAATTTTTATTTTGAAGTCAAAAATACATTAGAATTGATATCCAATAAAATAGGGAAAATACTAAAAAAATCTAAACTAATTTTTTTTAAAAAATACACTCTTTTGCAAAAACATTGAAGCACCAAGAAGGCCTTTTGTGATTGTGGCGATATTTGGTATGGAAAAACATCTTGATCGAACATGAAAATGATCAAGTTTCAAGGCAAACGAACTTGAATTGCGATCATAGCGCAAAAAGTATAAAACCACTAACACAGGCGAAAAATTTCTTTTTTTTTTTTCTTTTTTCTTTTTTTTTTTGTTGCTGCCATTGTAATTCCGTAAAGAAGGAACTAAAGACGCCATTACGACGCTATCGAAGACCTTACAGACAACTAAACGACTTCAAACGTTACCGCAATGTAGGTTTGCGTGAAGCCGGGTGGTCATACCGAAAAATAGGCCGCCACCTGCAACGTACAGACACTGCTGTGCAAAGACGTTGGCAACAATGGTTGCTACAAGGAAATTGCCGACGAAATTAAGGCTCTGGAAGGCTAAGCAGCACAAATATAGATGATTTATATATTATTAAAGATAGATATTATTAAAGATTATAAATTATTTATATATTATTAAATATAGATGCAAGATAGCATGATTGTTCACCAGGCCCGAATCGCCTCAACGGTATCATTGTCGACTATTCAACGCACTACAGCCACGTCTATACCTCCCGTGGTACCGTCCACCATAACTTTTACGAAAAATATATATGATAGAGAAATGTGTAATAACAATTTTATGAAATAATACATACCTTATAAACTTGTTCAAACAATTTTAAAACTTTGAATACATCAAAATAACAACAAATACAAAATCAAAAATTCGTGAACACAAATAATGTCCACACCCTACACACCAACTCACAATAATGACCGTTACACCGTTAGTGTTGCCACCACACTGAAACTTTCAAAACTATATACATAAACAGTATGTATCTAATTGGTTACACTATGCAATAACCTAAGATAAGCTAAGTGTTTAGATTTGATTCACCTGACTAAATATTGAGTATGTTAGACTAGAAGAGAAACACGCTAATGTGACAATCAAAATCGTAAAAAACAACCTTGTATTTAGCGTAGGTATAATGAAACACTCAATCGATTTCGAGGGCAGCTAAAGGTCCCTCCTTATCAGGAAAAAGAAATACATAGAAAGAAGAAAATAGGAGAAGGAGTCAAAGAAACACGTGGTCCTTATCAGCACTGCACGTGGTTATAACTAGATTTTTAATCAGAGTTGCACTGGCTGCCTACTTTTACTGAGCCAGGCTATCTGATCAAGCATAAAGTGTGTATGTGTATTTTTAATTACGGCAAAGCACACTAGGGCTATCTGCCTAAGGGGAGGGATGCCTTTCGTGGAGGACTTTCTAAGGGAAACTGGCTCGTATACACGTTACACATGGGGAAAACCACGAAAACACCCATGCAGCCAGCCCGTTCGCGGGATTCGAACCTTGGACCGAACTACCAGTGTTCAGCGACTTTACCGTTCGGCCGCTGGTGGGCCCGATCAAGCATAAAGAAATATTAGCGAAGTTAAAATAGGGAGCGAGGGGCAAATGCACCTCACGCTCAAAATCTTAACTTCAAATAATGGAAAGCAACCACTGAACGGATTTTTATACCCTCTGGTAGTACCAAACGCGAGGAGGTAACGCCATCTATCGGCAAAAATAACTGAATTAAGATAGTAGAATTTTAAAGGCATTAGGAAGGACTGGATTGGACTTCAAATCATTAACTAAACTTGCTAAATCTTTGTGAATGTGAAAAGCCTCAAGAAAATCCAATTCACCTATGGAAGAAGCCTTTTGGATGATTTTTGCAAACCCAAAATCAAAATTATGATTAAAAGCCCAACTATGATACGCTATTGAAGACTTGTTAATTTCGCCTTTTTTGACATAAGATTCATGTTCCTTGATACGAAACTTCAACGCTCTTTTTGTTTGGCCAATATATCTTAAACCACATTAACACGATATACTATAAATTCCCCAAGAATTCAAGACAGAAACGCAATCTTTTAGAATCGAAAGGGTGAATTTTATTAATAGGGGAGAAACCGACTTGAAAATTGAATTTCTGGAGAATCCATGCAATTTGATAGCTAACAGAAGGATAAAATGGAAGCACGACAAGGTCATTAATATTATTTCTAACAGTGGAATGTCTTCTTTGATGGGAATCTGAAATTTTTTTTTAACGGCTTTATCAATAATCACGGGAGAAAATCCACGGTCAATCGCAACTGCTCTCAAATAATTAAGTTCATTGGTTAGCAAAGATTCGGAGGAACAAACTTTAAGCGCGCGGAATACATAATAGTAAAAAGAAGCCATTTTTTGCTTAACAGGGTGGTATGACTTGGCATGGGGTGGCAAACAAACTGCAAAGGGTTTACGGTACACAGTGGTGCTAAAATCGGTTTCATTGCGGATTATAAGAATATCAAGGAAGGGGAGGGAATTGTTGGATTCAATTTCAAGAGTGAATTGGATGGCTGGATCAATTGAATTCATAATAGATAGAATCTCGAATAAATCCTCTTTATAACCGTCAAAAAGTGCGAAAGTGTCGTCAACATACCGAATCCAAAGACGAAAAGATAATTTATCAAATAATTTCATCTCAAAATAGTGCATATAAATGTCAGCAAGTACCGGACTGAGAGGATTACCCATAGCCAATCCTTCAACTTGACGAAAATATGCATTTTGGAAAACAAAGTGGGTTTGACTTACTAAAAGTTTCTCTCAGTCAAACCCACTTTGTTTAAATAAAAGCTTATTATATAAAAAAAATAGTTGTATTTTAAGCCCAGCAGCGGCTGAATGGTTACGACTACTGGCATTTTGACCTTGCTTGGGTTCAAGCCCCGCGAACGGCTTGGCTGCATGGTCGGTTTTCCTGTTTTTTCCCATGTGTAACGCGAATAAGAACCAGTTTTCTGCGCAGAAAGCACTCCACGAAGGCATCCCTCTTCGTATGCAGATAGCCCTCGTGGCTCCGCCACATTCAAGTAACCTCAACTACATTTTGTTAGGTTAAATATTTTGTTTTTAAGAGTTTTAAAATAAATTAACACTGTCACATTAATACGATGTAGCATCTGTAAAATAAAACAATAAAAACTGTAGGTAGAAGAACACTGCACATTATCCACTGTCTCTGTAAATCTTTTATAGCTCTCAAACAAGACTTCTGAACGACAGCGAGAAAGCGAAGAACAAAATACCGTACTTCACATATCTCGAATTGTTCTTGTAAAAAACCGCCCAATTAAACGAAAGTTCCAAGAACGCATATGTAAATAGAACGACTAAATTTACTTACAATTAGACGCATTCAGGGGGTCGCAGGAGAGAAGAGGGGGTGAGAAACCTTGTGCCACAGTCGATTGGTCGCCAATCGGGAGTTTCAATGACCTTGCGAAGGTAGACTGCTTTAAGCACGACGGAAGTTAATATCTTTTCAGCTTCCATCTTTTCCTTATTTTTTGACATTTTTTTTCGGTCGCTATTTTTTAGTGTTTTTATTAGTATGCAAGAGTTCTTGATCGGATCATGTTTTTTCGGCGGCACTTTCTGATAACCAGTTTGCGGTTCGATTAAACTAGTGTTGGTATAAACACAGGAACGTGAATTTCGTAACATCCAGTCAAGTTGCTGATACTTGATTAAAAATAATCTGCACGAAAATTATACAGACGGTGTTCACACATTTTTGGAACGATTTTAATTTTCCTTGTGAATTTAAATATTAATTTTAAAATACGAACGTGACTGGCATTAAATTGGAATAAGGTTTAAATTACCGTCTGCAGCATTAAAAATAATCTTTCCTTTAAAATGTCGCTGAAAAAGAAACAATGGATCGAAGGTTATACCGAAGGTAATGCAATAGATATATGGAAAAAATTCGGTATGATATTTCAGAAAAAGTCCGAATTTGTGCCAAAATACCTGTATTAGAACAATGCTATATATAAATCTAATACATATCCTAAGTCGCGCTTTCGAGACATGAAAAATGCAAGCTGAATTTCGTCAATCGGCCCAGTTAAACGGTAGATAAAGAACTTTTTTTTTCTGCGCAGCTGTACATACGAATTTATGTGCGTGTATACATCTACACATATACATACGTACACACGTGAATACATACGTACGTTTCTGAATCTGATCTCCAAAACAGAACAGTACCGGCCACGTTTTAGCAAACTTTAAAATTTTTTTTAATTTAAAAGCAGTTAAACATCTCCAAAACAGCCACCCATGTTTGGAGCTTAAACAAGAGACGGTCACGCATGGCTCCAAACTTAAAATTTAAACATCTCAAAGACGGCCACGCATAATTTCAGACAATTTAAATTTGCTTTGGAAGTGATCGCTTTACAGAACATATAATAAGTTATGTCAATTTTTTTTTCTTTACTTTCTTTTCATTTCTACTTCCTATACATTTATTGAACTAACGTTCTCAGAAATATTCATCATATTCAGAAAAGTATGTTTATATATTTCAAAAATAAAATAAAAGATCGGAATGATCGCGCACATGCCCAAAATCCGTTTAGAAACTATAAAAACTAAGAAGTCGTAGACGAAACATGTGAGTCAAGGCGCAGAACAATAAAAGAAAATCATTATACGAAACAATCTAAGCATAAAAAGGGAACAAAATCGTTAGATTTGCAAACAATACGGCGTCAAATGGACTTAGTTTCTCGAAATTACGAATAGCTAATTTAGCACAGCTCTAATTTGGGACATCGTCTAGAAGCCTTCTTTGTAAAGTAAAAGGAAAAAAAATATATAAGCTTTTAGTTAAAACTTATCAAATAATTATGAACTCAAAGTAGAAAAATAATTTATTCTATAGTTTCATCTATCCTATAGTTCTCTTTATAAAATCCATCTACAATTTTACGTCACGACTACGGTTACCATCTGCAAAAGTGAACAAGGGGGAGTTATTTTGGAAAGGAGACATTTCAAAATAAAATTAAAGATACATACGCTTTTCTTGTGAAACAAAAATAACTTTAAAATAATTTTTAGAACATGGTGCTACTACCAATCAGACAGTTAAACATATATTTCATAACTACCTATTTTTTAATAAAATTTCATTTCTTAATAAATCTACACTATTAAAATCTCTGAGCGTCTGTCTGTCTGTTGCATTACCTCCTCCAGTACGGCGGGGAGGAGTTCAGTTCCCCTCCGATTTCAAAATTTCGTGGGAAGCCATTTCGACCATTCCCATCTTCGTAAGACTTTAATCAAACGAGATATCAATTAAAAACTCCGAAAACACTAAGTTTCGCGCTCATTTTTTCCAAGTGGCAACAGTCTGGCAAGCTGGAGATAAAAATCTGCTTTAATTCGAAAAGTATTTCCACTGTTCGCTTTGAAATCGTACAGTTTGTTAAGAAATCTGAGTTTTAGAAAATACGAAACAAAAATAGCAGTGCCAAACATTTAATATATTGTTTTGGATTCCAAAAATTCGTGGGAAGCCATTTCAACTATTCTCATCTACGTACGACTTTAATCAGAAGAGATATAAAATAAAAATTCTGAAAACATTAATTTAAATTTTTCCGGAGTGGCAAAAGTCTCACGCGTTGGAGACAAAAATGCTTTACTTCGAAAAGTGTTGCCACTGCTCGCTTTCAAATCGCATAGTTAGTTAATAAAAAATTTGTAAGGTTTAAAAAAAAAAAAAAAAAAAAAAAAAAAAAAAAAAAAAAACTGATGTGTTCCTTGCACGGAATATTCTCCCACGGAATTATTGCGGAATGTTTCGACGGAATCTTTGTACGGAATATTCCGTGCACAAATTCCACATGACTTTCTTACACGGAGTATTAAATTATACGCATTTTTTCTTGCATTTCATTTAAACTTATTGCATTGAATTAAATCTACTTCGTCGACAGCGCATAAACCACAATACAGGGTGATTTAGAATTCATCATCCATATTTGGTGGGGAGTTAGGGAATAGGAAAAGAAGGAGATTTCATATAAAA
Source organism: Stegodyphus dumicola (assembly GCF_044657685.1). NCBI lineage: Eukaryota > Metazoa > Arthropoda > Arachnida > Araneae > Eresidae > Stegodyphus > Stegodyphus dumicola. The sequence goes on along the minus strand of NC_140769.1, from coordinate 6,854,268 downwards.
AGTACGGGCATAGACGAACGCATGGTAGTGTAGAGGTGTGTACACAACTTCCATACATAACCACAGGTGTTTGACGTGTGCAGCCAGTCGTCGTTCGACTAGGTGACTTTGCAGAAGTAACATGAACCGGTATACGTGAAATGAACTTGCAGATATGCATGTAAAATGCCCCAGGCATATATTCCAGAAGTTCCGGTTGTCCATGCAACGCCTTTGTGAGTCATGCATTCTAGCACATGGTCAGCAGTTCGAGCACCTCTTGTAAGTCTGTAAAACCGATGCAAAGCAATGTTACATGTAAGATAATAAATGTTATTTTCCTTACTACTTCCTTTTTATGTGTTCTTTCCATTATTGAACTGGGGTCATTTTGCCCTACTACATGGCATATGCGCATGTGAAATCTCGTTCTTTTCCTTATAACCTACATCCCCACCAAATATTGATGATGAATTTTGGATCATCCTGTAGAATAAATGCACTCTTTAAAATTCATTATATTTGTTTACAATAGCGATACTCTGGCGCTAGGTTCACTTAAGAGCGTTACAATTCGTTCATATTCAAAATGCATATAAATATATATAATTGGAAGAATTATCTAATTGTTGCTCCATGTTCTATTCAAATACTATAATAAATATAAAACGATGTATAAAAGAAATTAAGCAAACAAAACATAAAAGAAAGTTTTTCACAGACGATTCAGTATTTCTCATTCAATGAATTCAGTTCTCACTTCCCGACAAGGCAAAAATATACATAAAAAATCAAAATATCTATATTAAAAATTACGAAGTAAATCTTAAACACTTATTTTCTCAAATAAATTCCAGAATGGATTAAACATGATTTATTCCGCAATACTAAAAGAAGGCGATATCTTTGTTGTTGCGAAGCTTAGTTTCTCTAGATTAGCAAAAAATCCGCTATTTTGCCAAGTTTCAAATGTAAACAAACATGTCCGCCATCACAAAATTAATTAAGCTTAGCTGCACTTAAACAATTTTGAAATTGTTGATAACTCCACAAATATTGCATGCAGATTTATATAAGGCATAAAAACATTAACCGGAAGATAAGAACAACACAATTCAATCATTTTTAAAGCAAAAAATGCACAACTTAAAACATATAAGAGAAACTAAGATCACTGAGCCGGTTAACAGAGTGGATACATATATATACATATATTTATATACGTTTGGTGCAGCCGATTGCAACCACAATACGACGAGGTGCACATCTACATGTTATAGCAGTCCTATATACTATATTTCAACATTCTGAGTCTACTTGTTTTTGAGTTATGCGAGATACGTACGTACGTACAGACACCACGAAAAATTCTCTTCAAAATTCATTTTAAATGAGTTTTATTATTTTTTGCGTGGAAAAGAGTCTTTTATTCTGTTTTACGTACAGATGTCACGCAAAAACATCGTTAAATTGCACTGGATAGCGGTCAAAATGGGTATTTTTGTTGAAATATGATGCCTGAAAACCACAATACACCACATTCGCGATTACAATACTTCCTTTTTTACTTCTGCAAGGAAGTAAAAAAGAATAAAACTAGCACTGCCAAACATTAAACGATTTTTTTTATTATTATATAATGTCATATTCTGACAAGAAAGCAGGCGATTGCATGCGAAGTCACTGTAAGTCGAAAACGTTTCGTTAATGTCAGCATTTTAAATAAATATTCTTCAACTTCTCTGTTTTCAGATTAGGATAATTGACACGATATGAATTTGCAACGCTAATTCTTTTATTGATATTCAAAACAATTGTTATATTACATTAAATTTAAATTATGACGTCATGCGTATTAATCTGAACTGTTAAAAGTTTTTGTTTCCTGGTTTGGCAACAAAAAATTATTTACGAACTGGTTTTTCTTCGAAAAAAATGAACTAATTTCATTCATATTGAAATGTTTTTATACATTTGCTTTTCATGGGTACGTAGAACTTCTAAATTTTGCTTTGGTTGCAGCTCACTCATTTATCGGGCTTGCTCGCCAGTAACTACTATAAAAATTCGAGCATAATTTACCGCCATGGACCCCACATTAAGTTTATTCCGTTGCTAGGACCGTCAATGAAAAAAAAAAAACACCTCTCAACGGTTGCACTATGAGCAGGAATGCAAAAATAAAATTCGCAGATTTTCAGTAATTCGGAAAAGCAATGAATATTGGCACACGGTTTAAAAAATACCATCCATTGTTCATGTATATTATAACTTCGATGGACTTAATCCCTTTGCCTTCAGATTTAAAGAATGACACCAGGTGAAGAATCGGTCGTATAGTTTCATGTCATTCGATGATAACACCTCTTCGTTGCAAGAACTCAAGAAAAGGAATCAAATCTTCAAATCTGTACTTATTGTATTCAAGTAGCACTCATTCAAAACAGTTAAACATGTACACTTGTCCGGTCTACCTTGCTAAATACTCAAAAGATGCTTCATAAACACACTGAAATTGGTTACAGATGCTTTTCTTTCGGAACAGTACTTTTATACTGCAAGAATATATATATATATATATATATATATATAAAAACCCTGCAAGTTTTCAGATTTCATATTACGCCGAAATGGGGCTTTTTTTTTAACGTTTTGTGTGTTACTCTTATTTATTAAATATCATGTTCTTCGCACTTAAACCATAAAATTCAGTTCAAGAGCAATATCACAAAATAATTTAAAAAGAGCATATTTTTATAATTTTCGTTACACAGTCTCGCGCGCTGGAGATAAAAATGTTTTTTTCCCGTACTGTGTTGGCATTGCTCGCATTGAAATCGTTTAATTCCTTAATTAAAAACCCATAAATGCTTTACAAAATATGAAATAGATAATAAAACAAATTCCAAATTTTGCCTTTCAGATGCCCATATTCGGGTGGAGATGTACGTTATTCAAAATTGGATGGCTCTAGGTACCGTTGTTTTATCACAATGCCAGAAACATACATACATTTATGCAGATTCTTCATTATTTAATTTCTTCAAATATAATACAGGGCGATAGTATTTGGTGGCAACGAAAAGTAATACAGCCTAAAAGTTTTCAACGCAAAACGAAAACAATAGTCCTTCAGGGACAAAGCTTAACATTTTGTGTGTTACCTTTATTTATTTTATTAAATATCACGTTCTTCGCACTTAAACCATAAAATTCAGTTCAAGAGAAATATCGCAAAATAGTTTTAAATTGAGCCTATTTTTAGAATTTCCGATACACATTCTGACGTGCTAGAGATATAAATGTTTTTTCTTGTACAACGTTGAAATCCTCGAGTTTGTTAATCAAAAATTCGTTAAAGTTTTACAAAACATAAAATCGATAATAAAACAAATTCCAAACTTGTGCTTCCAGATGCTCATATTCGCAGTAGGATTACGTCATTCAAAACTGGATGGCTCTAGGTACCGTTGTTTTATGACAGTGCGAGAAACATACATACATTTATGCAGATTCTTCATTATTTAATTTCTTGAGATATAATACAGGGCGACAATATTGAGTGGCAACAGTTTGAAAAGTTAAACTGTTCAGAGTGATTCGACGCAAAATCGCAAAACGAAAACAATTGCACTACAATTTGAATAACGTATGCCCTTTGGACTAATAAGCAATATTCCTAAGTACAAATATTAATTATCCTAATAAATAAATTAATCAACAACCCGTTGGCTTCTCTCAACAAACATCCTGTGTCCACGATAAAGATTAAATTTAAAAACCGCACAGAATTATCGTCCTCATTATTCCGAGTGGCAAAAATGCTGATATCGGCGACTATGGCTGCGTGCCCTCTATCGATTTGATACGATTTTATAAAAAACATTAAAAAAAACTCATTCGAATTTTGAAAAAATTGCTTAGAGGTGCACTGGCTTTTGTCTAGATGCACTAATGTACTAAATTTTTGTAACCCTGGGTCTATTAGCTTACGCGCAAGACGAACGAAAGACACAGACAGACAGACTCTTCCTTTTATATTATAGGTTCGTGATATAAAACAGCAGATGAATTTTGCAAACAGAATAATTTAATCTCTTGTTCCAGTGCAATATAAGATTAATTATTTTCCTCCTGCGAGTTCATTAATTATGTTCTGAGTTTTAAATAAAAGCTTTTTTTATGTTCACTGTGTAGTTATCTCTCAGGTTCGTCTATTTCAGTTGCGACGGTTACAAATTCTTATAGTAATTTAGGTAACACTTAAAATTCGCAACTAATTCAATACAAGTATCAACACGTGTGATACTGAGAACTGCTTTATGTGGCATGATGACTGTGTTCAGTGTTATGCCTCACCTCTTCTTCTTCTTTTTTTTTTTTTTCGAGGGTACGTAATTCTATACTTATTTTTCCGAATCTCGTTTCCTCCCCTTCTCGAATTCACGTTTACCCTCTGTTGGCGAAATAAATAAAAGAAAAAAACAGTTCAAAAAACATAACGGGCGAAGAGCAAATCTTCAAGAGTCATGTCAGACTCCTAAAGATTAATGATGCTTTGTAAATAAAACAGAGAAGAAAGGTACTACAAACTCACATAGTTGCACTTCATTTTAAAAGAGTATCCACTTTCTTGCCTAGGCGGGTACATCCTGTCCCCATCTTCCGTCTGCTCAACGTTTAGAAACTTGTACTTTCTTTTACAGAAAGTAGTTTTTAACATTCCGCTTACGATTAAGAGGTTGCCGCAATTATTTAGCATTAGTAGGCGGTGTTTTTGAAGTCGAACTGCAGCCTTTCTCAATAGGATTGCCATATTTAGTATATTCAAAAGTTAAGGATTTTGAGGATTTTGTGCTTTTTTTTTTTCAAGTCTAAAGGGGCGTTAGACCCAAACGGCTATTAAGTCTCAAAACGGCATTTTGCGTCATTTCACTTTCTGCGTTGCTTTACTTTTCAGACTGTTGCCACCGAATATTATATTTAAAAAAACTAAAGCATGAAGAATCTGCATGAATGTTTCTCGCATTGTGAAAAAACAAGGTTACCTAGAGCCACCCAATTCTGAATAACGTAGTCCTCCAACCAAATCTGGGCACTTAGCAGCTCGAATTTTAAATTTCTAAATTGTTTTATTACCTATTTGAAAATTTGTAAAACTTTACAAAATTTGAATTTTTTATTAAGAAACTTAATGATTTCAAAGCGAGCAATGGCAACACTGTACGAAAAAAAAAAACATTTTTATCTCCAGCGCTACAGACTCTGTATCCGAAATTCTAAAGATATTCTCTTTTTTAATATTTTGTGATATTGCTGCTGTTGAATTGAATTTTTTAGTTCAAGTCGAAGAACATAATACTTAATAAAAAGAGGTAACACACAAAACGTTAAAAAAATCCCTTTGGGCGTAATATAAAATCTGAAAGCTTTCAGTCTTTTTTTTTTTTTTTTTTTTTTTTTTTGTAAAACCAACAAAATCACCTTAGCAATGTAACAGGAGCTGCTTTGATAGACATTTATAAAATATTCACCTGTTGGCTATTATAAACGAATCTAGAGTAGGTGCCGCTTAAACGCTGATCACGTTTGTCCATGTCCATTTTGACATATTGACCGAAAACTAATATTAAACGATAAAGGGAAATATGGTCCTCAAAATAGAATTTTTAACATAGCATAGAAATAGTACAGCATATAATGCTTAAAATAGCATAGAAAATTAACTAATCTATCTATATATATATAATGAATGAAGTCAGTTTGTTCGCTATTAACGCAGTCACTACTATAGCTATCGTCACCAAACTTTCTACAATCTTTTTCTGGGTCCTGGAAAAGGTCGACCTCCACTTTTATAAAACAAAAGCTTTGAAAACGCTACTTTTCGCACTCATTTTTTCGAGTGGCAACCGTCTCGCACGCTGGAGAAGAAAATCTGCTTCATTTCGAACGTTGTTCTCAGTGCTCGCTTTCAAATCGTAGAGTTTGTTAATAAACAATTTCTTCTACGTTTTACAATGAAATAAAAATAGCATTGCCAAACAATTAATACATTATTCCCGATTCCAAAAATTCGTGGGAAGCCATTTCGACTGTTCACATCTTCATACGACTTCGTAAGCCAGCCCCCATAATCTGTAGGATCGGTACTTACTGTCTAGGAAGTACGATGTCTGTGAACGTACTTCCGAGATGGCTCTCTAGAACCTAATACACTAGTTCGATTTACAAATAGCTTGACTATTTAATGGAAACTGTGAATTTATTGAACAGTTGTTACAAACTACAAAATGATTACATGCGTGGAAGGAAAAAGATGAGATTATTTACAGATGAAAGAGAAGTCATCGTCTTTTGCATTCACTCATCGTTCAACCGCGTAATCGTCTTAATTTTTTCTTTTTAAATTTAGAAATTTTCTTTGTGTTAATGCACACAAAAGTAATAATTTTTAATTTTGTTCAATACCCAAATGCATCCTCGGCCCAGATACCCAGGTGTATATACCATTTCCCCGTGAAACAGAGATCATTTTAATCCGTAATCGTCTGTGTTCTCTCATCGAAAAAAAAAGGATTTGTTTTCACAGCTTGCCGCGTCATCCTATTATTGTCGACGATGCCAAATCAGCCGAAATATTAATTTAAAAACTATGAAAGAGCTAATTTTTTCACTTATCAAAATTTTATAAATCAAAAATTTGTAAATTTCACAAAATCTATACATATAAAGAAGAATCTCTGTTTGTGTGTTTATTTGTTCGCGTTATTGATTTCTTATCAATTACGATCCATTTTTTGCCACATTTAATCGACTAAAACTGAATATAGGTGAAACTTTGGATGGAACTTGTGCTTTTACGACCATTTGATTACAAAGACGAAAATCCTTAAAAACTGCGTGCCATTGTTGCTGATATAATGAGAGAGAATTAGCTTATTTTTCTATGGAAATTTTTTATGTGGGTTCCATATTGCATCAGACTGAAAAATTATGACCATGAATCGTATTTTTTGCATCGTTATTAGAGAAGAATTGCAGCGGTATCGTTCTCTCTGTTGTAAGATGCATTACTCTCAATCTTTATTAACTGGCATCGGGTATTTCCGCTAGTTAATTAATAAACCAAGTTAATAATAAACCTGTAAAATCAATAAACGTAATTTTCCATGTTTGTTACGTGTTTACATGTTGAAGCAAGGCAGTACCTGTGCAAAGCTAGCAAGACCTATTATGCTTATTTGGATGGGTGGATATATCATGCCTACCATACGGGACGGAAGCTTACAGAGACTGTTCACACATTTCTTAGACGATGTATAACGTATTCACAAAATAGTAACTCAATCTAACTTACTAACTTTACTGTCATCGGTTACTTCCGCTAGTTTAATATAAGTCCAAACATATAAAAACTTACAATTTAACTACAATAAAAATAGATACTTGTGGAATGTCTGCAAACGTTATCCGAAATTTTGTTTACGAACTGTCTAATGTTTCTGGAAATTTTGACAGATCCTGTACACCTGATCTTAATACTTTGATCAGCCTTTAAAGGGAATTCTCCGATTTCATTTTTATGTTCTTCAGAAAAACGTCTACATGACGTGCTTGCATTTGTTTCAGAAAGACCTTAGCAAATATTTTCTCTCTTTTACTTCTTCTTACCCAGGTGTATACCAGGTGTTACCTGGTTTTTTTCTTGAAGAAGAAAGATCTATGTCGTCGAAATCAACAGAGCTCTTAAAAATCTGCGTGAATCTAAACAAAAGACTGCTTGATTTTATAAAGTTGACTAAAACAAAAACCAAGCCGTTTGTTCACTTAATCTCTTAGTGACATTTTCTCAGTCATTTGGCAATTTTAAAAACTTATTTTGACAGTACAGTACAACTCCAGTTATCCCAACTCCGACTATCCAAACCGATGTTTATCCGAATCGCTTTCAGAATTTCAGAATTTTCCAGAATCAACTGAAGAGAAAGAAAAGGAAAAAAAGGAAAAAAAAAAAAAAAACTTAAGAAAAGGAAAGGGAAGAGACAGGAGGAGATGAGGATGACGTGTGACTTGAGGAATTAGGAAACATTCTTTTGAAAATGCCTGAATGTTCAGAAATCAGTGTAGAGGATACAGCAGAATGGATGGTGTGTCAATCGTCAGATCCTGGGTTTCAAATTCTAAATGATGACCTTATTAAAAGGGTGAGACGTGAAAGTATCGAGCAAGGTGATGACCTTAACCCGGCGGAAGTCGCACCAAGAAAAGTTACTAGAGTGGGCGCGTGGTGTATCACATACCCCAATATTTAAAATACGATAAAAGTAGTTTTAAAGCTGTTTTTCTTGTTCTCGTGTATTATAAATACGTGAATAATAACTGGGTTTCAAAAAATTAATTTCCAAAATAATCTTAGAGTTAAAATTAAGATAAATGAAAATAATAAAACACAAACATCATGCCTCTAAGTTTCATTGCATCTCTAATACACAATGCTTATTTCATTTCTCCACACTTTGAATGAAATACATTCATGTGAATCTTGGCACAGAATGTTTTCACATTTTAAACATTGCATTCACGTTCTTCTGTCCTTGGCGCGAGGGCAAAAAATTTATCACATCTTTCATACTTAATTGTTTCGAATTTCATGTATTCGTTTTAATCCTTCGTCGAAACTTCTGCTTTTGTTTTGCATGCAGTACGCCAGTTTCTTGGTAAAGTATTAATCTCTGATCTTTGTTCAATACTTTTTTTCATTAATTGTAATGCTAAGTCCTTCAAAAACAGACTTCTGTTTCTGGTTGGCGGATTAGCACTTGAATGTAATATAATTCAAGTATTTATTACAGCAACATTCAGTGCAGGAAAGAAAATTACCATTGGCCACCTTCTTGTTATTCTAACAATTGAATAATTGGCTCACATTTCATCTCCCATATCCACTGCTCCTTTAGTCATATTATAAAAACATATAATTCCTGACGTTTTATTTTCTCTAATAGTATCATCTATAGTATGATCGTTATATAATGTTGAAAGCATAAGAAAGTTTTTCCTTTTTTAGGAACATCAGGAATTAATGTTTTATCTTTTTCGAAACCAAAACAGTGTAGAAAATATTCTTAGTTTCACCTTTAGTTTCCGAAATGCAATCTTCATCGCTTTCAAATATTTCTAATAAATCTCACAGGCGTTGCATCTCCAATTCATAGGAAGTCATTCTTTTTACCATAATGCAGTTAGAAATTTTTAAGAACTTAATGTAAAGTACTTTAAAATCACTTGCGAGTAGAAATATTTACTGTTACACTCTAGAAATAAATTTCTGAACTAAATATTCAGTCAGAAAAACACTTAAGCAGGCAGGCGCGTGGGATGTGTCATACCCCAGTTCCAACAAAATACCGATACATCTTTTTCTGAAACACACAGGCAAAGAAAAAGCCGTTCTGAACGTCAACCACAACTAGAAACTCAGCTACTGAAAGCAGCACAGAATTTCAGTTTCACAAGTTAGGAATATTCCACTTTTATGTAGGGTTTGGGGTATGATACGCCCCACGCGCTTTCCCGCGGGTTAATATCGAAGCTGAAGCAGACACGGGACCATCAGACAGACAGAAAGAAGTACAAGGGGCACCAAAACATCGCCATGGGCAAAACTCTTATCGCACCACTGCACTAACCATCTATGGAAGTGTACCCTGACCGGGCAAACACCAACACCATACTCGAGAATTTGTTTACATTGCAGCTTTCATAATACACAGTTATATATTAATGGTGCATCATTTACATTGCAGACAATATTGTCTCAGATATACTTTACACGGGTACTTTGCAGTTGAATGGATAAATACAATAATTACAATAACTTATTTACAGATGCATATACATATTTCTTTTGTGTTTCGGTTTGGAGCTTTGTTGGCGAGGAAGGGGGGTTATGGTATGTGTTTCTTTTTTTTTTTTTTTTTTTTTTTTTTGGAGGGTGTTACACAAGTTCATTCATAGTGCAGTTCATAGTTCAGCATACAGTTTATGAAATAGTTCATAGTTTGAGTACAATGAGAAAAGTCACGGTTGTCTCAATTAATGGAGATATTTAAGCGTGTTTTCTAAAGGCACTCTTGTTATAATATGAGAGTGGATATTCTTATTGTTACGTTTTATGAACTTAGAGGATTATGTTGGGTTGTAAGCTATGGATGACACAGTTCCAGTCCTTCGCGGTGTAAGAAATCAATAATATTTTTGATGTTTTGGAAAACTTTATGGTGCTAATGATGAATCTATTCTAATACTATTCTATTCCAGTATCGGTGGGATGGCGAATGTAATGGGCTGACGTTAGTGGACACTGAAACATGTAATGTTCAGGGTCTCCGCTTTACCCGTATATGCATCTATACCACGTAGCCATATTGCGATCATAAAAATACTTGGGGAAGGGACCGTGACCCGAGATGTACTGGGTGAGGAATTAGGTTGAAATTGTGGTATTTTCATCAGTCTTGGGTCGTAGTTCGAATGTACATCGTCCTTGTGGTCCTTGTTCCCATTGACGTTGCCACTTTTCATTCGCCATTGGTTTTAGTTTGTACTTTAATGCTGATTTAGGCCACGGGATATGAATTTGAGATCCTGTTTGTTCTAGAGCTGGGACCATCTGCTAGTGACCATCAGCTAGTGAAGCGTTTGCCGACCTTGAAATTGCGCTGAAGTGGATGAAGCATCAGCCCTAGTGTGACCACAATCCAATATCTCATGGCCAAGCGGACGCGCGACTTGGCTGTTCGAAAATGGACGAGGAAAGTGAAACAACTTACTTTGACCGAGATGTTCGGCATGGAATGACTTTCAGCATTTGTAAGTACACTATATAACATGTACGAAAAAGTGTTGCCTTTCCATTTTAATTAATTAAAGCCTCTTTTCCTTTAAAAATACATTTTATCTTCCATTTTCAACATACAAATTACATTATATTAATAAAAGTATATGTAGATCCTTCCTTCGGAAAAAATGCATTTATCCGAATTTTCGATTATCCGAATTGGGTCCGGTATCATTTGATTTGGATAATGAAGTTCTACTGTATTTGGAGAATTTATTTCGGTTATAAAAATTCATTTTCTAATATTTTTATAAGTCAGTTTCTCTTGTTAATACGAACCGGTATCTCTTAGAAAGTCCTACATTAACCACTTGCGCTAAAAAGACGTACCACGCACGTCGAGATGCTTTTGTCTCAAACCGCGAGCGACGTGAACACCACGTCGATAGGCATTTATCGCAAAAATGAAAATAACGTGGTGCACACGTCGCCTAACAACGAGCTTGTTTATTTCTCGAGTTACACCTCTGGATTGCACTCGCAGACGCGGAGCGGCGTAAATGAGACACTTTACCGCTTGTTATATTGTAGCACACGGCACCGCAACCGTGACGCAAGTTGTTAAGACATCCCTCCTATCCATGTAGTGCCTTAGAGTGAACACGTAAATAGTACTAATAAAATTTATGAAGTATTTCTCCTGCCTTCTTAGCATGCCTTTGTGTAATGGTCAGCACCTTCGGCGCATATTCGATAGGTCCGTGGTTCGAGTCTGGGGACAGAATTGCTCATTTTTCATCTATCCTGATTCAAAAATACCTAATGTCTCTACAAATGGACCGCAATCACATTCGCCAGCATCTCTTGTACTGTTATTTTAAAAAAAGTATTGCGTTTCGCAAAGTACTAAAAACTTCTGAAACCTAAATGATCAGTAAAAGTGCTTTTTCTGGTTTCACCTGCTAGATTTGGTTCATTATTATTTCACTCGTAAAAGAATTCATTAATATGTTCTTTTGGACATTTCAATGGTTTTTCATTCCTCTGCATAGATCTAATGACTGCACCTGCATGACCATTTTTTATACTTTTATAAGCTACTATTTGATTCACTACTCGTGGTGTTTGTTGCAAGCTACTGAGTTCATATTTTGTACAAGCACTGTTTGTGGATGATAATGCAAAGCGCTTTGTCTATAATATGACCCAAATTTATTATTGAAATGATTTTTGAACATAATTTTGTTTAACGTATAGATTAAAAATCTCAGAAATTCCCTGTTTGCAGCATCAGAGAGAGAGAGAGGGAAAAAAGTCTTTTACATTAAATTTGTTTCAAGTTTTCTAATTTTTGGACAATTTCCGAAATTCGTTCATTATTTTTTTTTTGGACGTCCATTATTTTAAAATTTAAACATGTATGCGTTCCGCCTTTGGTAGATAGGTCGCGCTGAAAGTAAAATTTGAAAATAACTTGCTTGATGCATGAATTTTGTAGAACTTACTTGATGGTCAAGCACATAAAGGGTACGTCAAGCCCATAGAACTACATTTCCTGCAACGCAAAAAGTTGAATTTTGCTAATATCCATGCAACAGAATACAAGTTCTTCGTAAATTTCAAATTACAGTGGTTTATCATTTACAGGGTGATTTGCTTAAGCGTGTACAAACTTCAGAGAGAAGTACGTTACTCTAAGACGATGGAGTTGCATAGCATGGAAACGCAATCCTCATGAGCTAGTATGCAGAGAAGAAAACACAAGAAATGAAAGAGAGAGAGAAATATGAATAGTACTATTTTAATCAGTTGCAGTATTAGAGGCTATAGTAAGTGTTCGAAGTTACAATCGCTAGCTAAGGTGGCGCAGCATAGAATCACGAACCTTTCGGAATTTACCGGGAGTCTGACGGATCACACGATCCTCCTCGCTGGCTATGGGTATTTCGTACACCAGGCTTTTCAAGAAACCCCAGAAAAAGAAATCTAGGCAGGGCGGGGAACGTTTAGGCGATGAATATGACCACCATAGCCAATCCACCTTTGTTCTGTTGAATGTAAGTGTTGCCGAACGGAAAGAGTAAAATGGGATTTGGTACCAGCACGGTTAAATAATAATACAGTTGCATCGCGGCTGCTGGATGCTTTGCTGGTCTAATAATCCGGGCAAAACTTCCTCCATGAAAATCTTAACAAGACCCTCCTTCCAGACCAACATGCATGATATATCGGACCATTAAGTGATCACTAACGATCCGTGACAAATCACTGCAAAAATAACCAGTGATGGGGTACTTCTGGGGCTGCCCACTGCTATGCGCGTTGTAGCAGCCTTCTCTGCCTCGTTGCCAAACAGGATAACAGCCTGAAAACGGGGTTCCGTCATACACTTCTGCTTCTATCATTCGGTAAATGCAACTCGTGGTGTAGCAGGAAATAGTGGACGATAGGGGTATACAGGTGGTTAGATTGCAGGATTGTGTAGACGGATGGTTTCAGAAACCGCGACGTTTCTAGCGATCGCTCGAGTGTTGACATGTGAATTTCTTTCTGCGTAATGAAGCATCGTTTCTTCTATTTCAGGTTGTCCGTATCATTCGTTCCTTATTCCTTTGACTTGTTCCGAAAGATCCCTTGTCGCACAATCATTGATGTAGCCGTGCAAGCACCTGGTGATACGGAATCTGGCTATTCGGGTTACGCTCATTATACAGGTGCAAAGTCGCTCTCCCATTAGAATCCGCCGCTCCATATGCTAGATGCATATCTGCTATCTCGGAATTATTGAAATCTTCTATCCTACTTCCTCTGCAGTTCACCTTCGGGAGTCGACGTAGAGAATTCTGCGAAGCTACTGGCTAAGATCTCTACCTAGGCAGCCTCGGCCACGGGGTATAAAATTTATGAACTTGGTGCTTCTGAAGGCCCCGAAAAGGGGTCACTATTGGCCGGCCGGGAGTCCAGCACGTCCTAGCGCAGCGTGGGGGTAGGGCCCCTGGGTTCGCTGGGTAATGTCCCGCTGCGACGGGTAGCCCGAGCGACTGGTAGGTAGCAAATTAACGACCAGTGCCGTCTGGACTTCCGTTCAGGAGGTGCATTTCTCTCTCTCCAAGGTACGAGGCGGAGGTTGAACCTTTGTGCTGGTTCTGCGGGGTGAGGGGACCACAGTCCGAGTCCTAGAGACACGCGTAGTGGGAATGCCCCAATCCTGTAATTAATTCCTCTGCAGTTGATTACCAAAGGCCTAATTTCGCGAGCGGATATTTTTTTGTTACATAACAACGTCCTCTAGCACGCTACGAATGAGTTTATATCCCTACATTGCTATGCAGTTGCTATGCGAATCGTCTTTTAATCTATCTCTGCCTGAAATTTATATACGCTTACGCGAATCACCTTACATATAAGATCGAACAGAACTTTTATTCTTAAACTATGTAGGTCCTACGTAGGTCTAGAATGTGTAAGATGGAATGCGAAATCTTAACAACAGATATATTGTTGACTTACAGGTTTCCTTGCATTATGGAAAAGCATGTCACAGCTATCTGTTAAAAAGGACTGAAAACGAATCCTGGATCAACTACTAGTATTTAACGGTTATTCACTCTGTTAATACACGTACGCTCGGCACACGAGAAAATAATGTTAATAATGAAATAAAATATGTTTATCATTATATAAGTTGTTTAGTTCTTTAAATGCTTGATCAAATACTTATCTGTATGTTCTTGAGAATACTGTCCTCAAGTTTCATAATTATAGAATAATTAATTTATTACGGTTTATAATTATAGAATTCCATTAATAAATTAATTATTCTATAATTATAGAATAATTAATTTATTAATAACATTTTAAATAACTACGAATTCAGACTTTAAGATTATCAGACAAAGAAATTCAGTGAAATTAGCGTCAATAATTCCGGCTGTGAATCGTCGTCAATGGAATATGAAATACAAAACTGTCACCCCTCCTTCACGAACTCGATGACACGTAAATCCACCTTTTCACCCCCCAGCCATTGACAGAATAGCTGGTCTGCTGCGTTAGGTACTTATCCTGCTTGTCAGATCCCATGAATGAAATAAAAAAATAAAAATTTAATTTTAAAAAGAACTACAGCTTATTGCAATGTCTTCCGAGACTTGGCTAAGGAATACTAAAAGGAGGACAGGATCATGGATGGAAAGTAGAAGGTAAAACACTGCCGTTGCGAATTGTACGCTCTGGAATAATGAATTTATTTATACGGATTATGAACAAAATTTTTCTCTACCACCTCGCTACATTGCAGAATTTACTATTTTAACAGAATGATACACTCACATTACAGCCCTACTACACTCACATTAACTGTTAGCCCATCTGCACAAATGGCAGCAAAGGTGAGGTAGGAAATGGAAGTGGATATTGCATCCTCAATGCCACAAACACAGTTAGCACAAGGGTTTCTTCTAGATCGTGTGGTACTTATTCACAATTAAACTCTCGTTAAAGCGGAATTACACTCTAAAGGGGAAAAAAATCGACGCACCAAGAAGGAATCCCCCGATTGTTTTGAAATTTCGTATGCGTAAATGTTTTGACCAAATATGCAAATGATTAAAATTTGGTGTCCAATGAATGAATGGGTCTCCAGAAGATGTATATAAGGAGCTGTTCTTGAACTGTTGTTAAAATTTTTTGTTGCATTGCGATTTAGGATAAAAACGGAGAACAAAATCCAGGCTGAATATTTCTAATGAGGTGATTTGAAAATTAAATGAAACAGTTTTACGCCAAATATTAAAATAAGGCATCAGTACATCTAGTGCAGCCGTCATATTAATTAAAATCGAGCTTTCGTGCAATTAATATCTGATTTTGTTTCTGAAAACTTGTTGATAGTTGCAAAATTAAAAATAATAATAGAACAAAAAACAATAAAACATAAATCTGATAAGCCCTTTTTCTTCCAAAACTTTTGTTCATATTCTTAATTTAATTGTTATCTTTAAGTTATTAATGTGCAATTACTTGTATTGTGATTACACTGTATGCTGAATATTGAACATTAAAATGTGAAGGAAGAAAATCCTTCTCTGAAAAGAGGTCAATGTAAGAAAAATATTAGAAACCCTTCCAACAGTCCTTCACCGAGAGTTATTCCTTTGATGCTGGCGATTTTTAATTCTGGTAATGACTTAAAAAGTAGTTTTCATACACCCCTAGGCAGATTAAAACTTAGCGACACTTTATTCTTCCCCTCCTGGTGGCCAGCAAAAAAGCTAAAGCGTGCAAGATAAAATACAGTCGATTTGCTTTATCAATCATATTGTTACGGAATACCCATCTGCGGTAAGATACCTTCCCAGCAAAGTGGTTTTGGGGCTGCCAAAATGTAACGGAAAGTCAGGGTTGCCAGATGTGGTGCGAAATCGCCCATTTGGCGACAAAATTGGCGATATGCCATAGACCTAGCAAAAACGTTCTGGAATGAATTCTTACTATTTTGCCCCGGAATGTTTTCGAAGGCAGGTCAGAAAAGATACATAAACTTTTCCTTTACACAGAGTAGAAGTTTATCGTCAGTCTAACTTGAGTGTATCGAGTTTATCGTGAAGAATATCTTGAGTTCAGTAGTAGTGCTTTGAGTTCCGAGGTTAGCTGGAGAGGGATCGACCGAGTCGGGAGCTGCACCTTAGTGCTTTGCCGTGAAGCTGTCTCAAACGTTGTAGCCTGATAACCTGAAGGCTGTCTTGCTGATCGTTTCAGCGTGTTTATAGTAGTTTTTCGACGTCTGTAACGTGTCTTTGCAACTGTCCTGTGCAATACTGACGATTAAATGGTGTTTTAATTCTTCATAAAGTGTTGTCACCAATCACTGCAAATCCCCGAACCCGTACAACGCATCGATATATTAACAAAATTGAGGCAAACTGTCTTTTAGTGCACCTGGTTGTCGCCTACCAACTAAGTGCTAACAGTTACTTATCAACTGGTACGGTAAACCGGAACACTAGGCCTCTCAGTACGTTTTTGAACTCGCTTTTGCGTATTCTTAATTTGCATAATCTTCTGCTCTGAGCGAATATATGTGACTTGAGTTTAAAAAGGAAAAACAGGGCAGTGTTTAAATTACTCGTAAGTTTAATTATTAGTGAAACCTAACAGTTACGACCTAAACTTCCGTAAAACCACAGTCCACAGATTTTTGCAGAATTATTATAAAATTGCAGAATATCTCAACTGGAATACTTTTTACGAAGCGCATAAGAGGTTTTATAGATCCCCCCTTCTTCTTTACGTTTATTAAGTAGGAAGTAATAGTCAGATACGTACCTTTACATTTCCCTCTGTAAGCCTGAGGAACCGCTTTTCCCTTGACACAAGCGGCTTGTCGAATGTGGCAGGAACTGCTGTAAGTGACATTGTCCGCTCCGCAGACATAATCGCCAAGCGAGTTGGAAGAGCAGTAGCCTTGACAACGAACGCAGTGGGGCCTCAGCATCTGGTCCAGAAGGCAAGTTTTTCGTCCGGCACATTGGACTTTCTCACAATTTTCTAAAATACAAGAAAGTCGCTGTCAAAGCTCGACTATTCTTAGCTAAAATATTAAAAAGTAAGGTTACTTCACTTATGCAAATAAAGCTACCTTATACTGCTATCCTACTAAGATCCAAACACCACTGTCCATTAGAAAAATGTATACACACTTTAACAGATGATCTGCGTATTGGTTTCGCAGCTGAATTGAATTATCTTTACAAGTACATTTGCTATCTTTACAATATGTAACAAAACTATTTTTATTATTTTTACAACATGTATAGTATGGTGTTTGCTCATCACATGTTGGTACTGTCATGACTGTAATATGTTTAAGCAAATTAAGTGCATGCTTACGGCATCAAGAAAAGGGAACACCACAGAAAGGTTCTTAGGGACCAAGGATGGAGGCACCACAAAAATGCTTCATTGCTGGTTTTGCCATGGTGCAGATAAGACAAGATCGAGAAAGAAGCAATGAACAAAAGGAAAAGCATTGTATTGTAAATATGTGAGAGGCATCAAAATCTTTTAAGTGCTTAGGGCAGTGATAGCGAACTTTTTGAGCTCAGCATATCGAAATTCGGGAAAACCCTAGCTTAACTCTGGTGTCGTGTCACATATAGAATCATCCATCTGCCTTCCGTGTCATCCGTCTGCCAAGAATGTACTCGAACGCACCCAAGGTAAGCGCAACACATATTGACCATAACGAGGCCGCTGCAAGAGGAATATATCGGGTCAGTCCATAAGTTCGTGCGCATTAAGAGTATGCGTGGAATTCACTATGACGCATTTACTAAAACAATACAATTTTGAACCTGTTGAAACTTGTCATCGTTTGGCTAATTGTATAGAACAATCAGAAGTGGTTAGAGTAATTGTATAGAACAATCAGCTGATCTGCTTAAGGAACGACAACTTAAGTGATTTTAATTTCTATTTTAACCAATATTAATAATTAATATTTCATTAAGATACATTATTAGAATAATTAATTATTCTAATAATATATTTTAATTTAATAATAAATGACATCTGTCATTTTTTTTTAAACTCAAAAAAGGATGAGGGCAAGCTGATTAAAGAACTGTTCTTACCAACGTTCGCAGTGACCGCGGACACACTGACCAACGTCGTTCAAGCAACCACTCGTCGTTGTGTTATGTGTCTAGACGTCTCTCAGACACTTTGAGCGCTGTAAACAACCGTGCAGGTTCAGGTGCAGGAAGGTTGTATTAAAGATATTCTAACTTATGTATGATTACATTAACCTATAACTACTTTTGGTAGTAACAAACAATAAATTTTATTTCATTAAAGTGTGTGTTTCGGGATGACCCTGTATGTTGAAAATCTTTTACTGTTGCTGACTGAAATCCGAACCGGATTAAAGAAGTTTAATAAATTTCACTGAACAAGATACCGCCCAACCGGTATAGTGGTTAGCGTCGCTGACTGCCGGGCTTGAATCCCGGAGAAGGCATGGATATTTGTAAATGTATAGTGTCCATGCGGCATGGGGGGCACTCTAAATATACGGCGCGGCGAGCTGAACGTTCTCTCCAGAGGTTGGTGGTAGGACAAGAGGCGTGGGCGACTCGGACCCGTGCCCCCTGGGTGCTCTCCATCAGGGTGGAACTGCAATAAATCGCACTGTCACCTGTAAGGTGCTCAAGGCTGTTGCCAATGAGAGGCGTTGCACTCCTTGCCAAGAGTAGTTTCGTGGGCTTGGGGTGACTATAGTTTAGACAAGTCATCATTAGTCAACAATAACAATGAATACGATGGTTTATCAGAAACCAATTATGTTTGCGTTCTGGATAGTTCTGAAACCTGTTCCTAGTTTTTATGATTCTCACCAAGTTGCTTCTTAGTGAGATCTACACAAAATTTCTTTAAACAGAATATTTTACACTGCAAACTGAAAGCAACTGTAAATTTTACTGGCTGCAGTTTTTGTTCAGACATGAAGTTCACTATAGTAACTTTTGTGAAGCTGAAGTGTTTTTAAGATGTCTTTTGAAAAATCCCATCCTTTGATTTCCAAAACACTTATGAACTTTGGTGCATGAAGTTCAATCGGATTACTTTTGAGATGTATCTCTTAAGTATTTAGTGATACTTAAAATCTTATTTGCACGTAAGTGAAAATTAAATACAAATATATGCGAGTGTATATAAGACAATTGCATGTCACAGATGGGGGAAAAATGAAAACTGTTAAAGAAACTCTTGATGGCATAATAAATTTTTCGAAAATCTGAAGATTTCTTGTTAAGTCATTTTGTAGCTATCCTGACAACGGCACTTAGCTAAGATTGCTCATTTTTTGTGTCTTCTGCTTCAAAATAAATCTAATGTCTCTACAGTGGCGCCCGAACTAAAAGTTGGTGTATGATGATTTTTCACCACCAGGATTTGGCGATTGGGTCCCCTAATCCCCATTCACCTTTTAAAAGGGGGAGTATATAGGCATTATTTCCCTTCTTTCTGCGTGCCTTCGTGGTGTAAAGGTAGCACACTCGGCGGGTATTCGAGAGGTCCAGGTTCGAGCCCCGGCAAGGGCATTGCACATTTTCACGTCTTTCTGCTTTAGATGCAAAATAACCTAATGACTCTACATGTTTAGCAAGGAAAAAAATTGAAAATAACATTAATTTCCAAAGAAATTTTTGTAAAATGTTTTTAGGGTATTTTCAATAACGAAAAACATTGGTTGAATTGCATTATGATCAA
The DNA here is from genome assembly GCF_044657685.1 of Stegodyphus dumicola. Classification (NCBI taxonomy): domain Eukaryota; kingdom Metazoa; phylum Arthropoda; class Arachnida; order Araneae; family Eresidae; genus Stegodyphus; species Stegodyphus dumicola. Next base: position 6,834,173 of record NC_140769.1, on the reverse strand, counting down.
ATATCTATATGCATATATATATTTTGCTATATGCAAAATCTAACATGCATTGCCAATTCACAGAACATTATACATTCATAGACCTGGCTTTGTGGAGCGTAACGAGTCAAGATGTTGTTATATACAAAACCTATTATGTAACAGTAATACGTATTCATAGAACTAACGTTTTGGAACGTAACGACTCTAAATATTGTTATATGCAAAACCTAATATGTAATAATGTTACCAATTCATGCAAAACCTAATATGGAATGGTATTAACAATTCATACAGATCTCTTCTAGATGGTAATGAGTGAAGATAATTTTATATGCAAAACCTATCCTATAGTAGTATTACCAATTCATAGAACTATCTTCTTAGAAAGTAAAGACTCTAAATATGGAAAACCTGTCTTTGCTACCCGATTTTACGGTTATTAAAATTTGAGTTCCAGCTAAAGTTTATGATAGCCAAAGATGATGATTCAGCTTCTGATAGAAAAGAAATAAGGAATGCACAGAACAGAAAAGCTGTTAAAAGTAATAAATGCAATTAAACATTATACTCGCTATTATCGTACTCATGAATATTATTAATCATTATACTGACTTTGGCACTTTCCGAAGTATTCGATAGTCAACTGCTTGTTCTTCCGGCATTGCCTCTTTATCAGCCTACAGATATGTCTGTACGTCCGGCCATCTGAACCACAAACCTCTCCCATTTGCCTTTTCTTTCGGGAACAGGTGGGTGCGCAGACGCAAGCAGGTCGTTGCCTGCGCATGATGCACTTCATTCCTTTTCCGCAATTAACACCATCACAGGACACTATCGAATAAAGAAAATACATAATATTTAATAATCTTTATTTAATTCTGAAAATTAGCGAATTACATATTTATGAGAGATTACTATAGTGGACTGCATTTGAAAAGAAGAAAGAAGATTATTTTATGTCGCACTATAAGGCATTTCTTACTCCTTCTAGCATGTCTTCGTGGTGTAATGCTCAGCACACTCGGCGCGTATTCGAGAGGTCCAGGTTTGAGTCCCGGCGAGGGCATTGCTCATTTTTCACATCGCCTGTTTAAAAAAAAAATAGTCTAATTGCTCTAATGACAGTGGCGCCCGAACTAAAAATGATGGTGGATGATGATTCTTCACCACCAGGATTTGGCGATTGGGAGTCCTAATCCCGAGTCACCCTTTAAAAGCGGGAGTATATAAGGTATTGCTCCCACCTTCTAGCATGCCTTCGTGGTGTAATGGTCAGCACACTCGGCGAGCAATCGAGAGGCCCAGGTTCGAATCCAGGCGAGGGAACTGCTCATTTTCACATTTCCTCCTTCAAAAAATACCCTAATGACCACAGCACAAAAAGTATACAACTTTTGTTTTAACCTTCAAGGGGCTATATAATCTCGAAACAGGATTTTTCGTTAGTTCACTACAAGGAGTTTCTAATAAATGGAGTAAGCCTCCTCCGTATGTCCCAAGCAATAAAAACGAAGCCATAAAACGTCACGGTATGACGTCACGACTTATCATGGGTGCTGCCATAGGCTGACTCCTGGTTTTGTTTACATTCTAATCGGTGTTTTCTACATATTAGTTGTTCATCATTGAATGTTCATAGTTCAATGAATAAGTTCTCTGAATAATTTTCTACTTACTACATAGAAAAATCACGAAGACTGCAAATATCCTTTTCAAATTTAATAAAATTTAGGTACATGAAAATGTGTAAATGATAACTATAAGACGTATGAATACATAGTAAAATCTAAAAGACCAGTGAACGTTTCAATGGTATTTTATGCAAATTACGCCTACAGACACTTTTTTGAGCCTCCGGATATCGATATTTGCTCTCAAAGTGAATCTAATTTTATTTACCAAAATGTTTCGTAGCCATATCCACACGCTGTATGGCAGCCTGATAAGCCGTGACGTCACGTTGTTGACATTTCTTTGCTTCATTTCTGTGACGTCATGCTTGCGCTATCTATTCTAACCTTCTTGGTTCACTAAAAACGGCGTATCACTTTTAAAGTTGTTGCCACCAAATACTATCGCCCTGTATTATTTTTGAAGAAATAATGAATAATCTGCATGTATGTACGTTCCTCTCAGTGTCAAAAAACGATGGTACCTAGAACCATCCACTTTTGAATAACGTAGTCCTCCATTCGAGCATGGGCACCTGGAATCCTTAATTTTGAATTAGTTTTATTATCTACCTCATATTTTGTAAAACTTTAAAGAATTTTTGATTATCAAATTCAACGATCTGAAGACGAGCAATGGCAACACTGTTCGAAATACATTTTTATCTCCAGCGCGCGAGACTGTTGCCATTCGGAAAAATGTCAGATATTGATCTTTCAGTTTAAATTAACAAACTCGGCTCTAAGAAAGCGATATGTTGCCACGGATGGAAATAAAACCTTTTTAATCTTTTACCTGTCAGTGCATTGGCATTCAGCAAAGCCTAAGATACTTTGGAATTTAATCTGTCAGGTTATTGAGTAATAAATTTAATAACGATTTAAAACCATGCGAAATCATCGGTCTTGAACACAGTTTTGATGAATATTTTTATCTGCTTTTTAATGTGATTCATTTAAAAAATCTAGAGACGTTTAATTAGAAATACTGAATATTTCTATAAAATCACTTAGCTGGGCAAATTACACTAGCTAAAATCATAATATTCTATTTATTTTTTATGACAATCATTTTAAGAGGGAACCCGCGCAAACGTCTATTTTTTAAAAACATGCTATAGAAAATATAAAAATAGGTCGGGAATTCTTAAGGTAGGATGTTTTCAAACATTTTGTAATTTGCTGTTGAATTTTATGTGGCGTAAAGTGCGAAAGCGTGGCATTTGATAAATAAAGTTAACATACAAAAATTTAATAATAAAAAGAAAAAAAATTGTTAGCCTTCTTGCTACGAAAACTGAATATTGATATAATAAATTGAGAAAAGAAAGAAAATAAACAAAAATGTTATGCCAAAACTGCACCGGGAGTTATAAACGCATGCTGCTAGGCAGCTTTTAAAAATTTCGTGATTTTCTTGTTGAACTGTATGTGACGTAAGTTCGAAGAAAACGATACTTAATAATAAATCTAAAATATCCGATGTGAACACCACGTGACTTCCTTGTACAGTCCACTTAATTATACACATTTTTGCTGCATTTCATTTAAACTTATTGGATTGAATTAAATCTTAATTTAATCTTAATTTAAACTTATTGGTTGATTTAAATTCGAGGTCTAAATGGCCGAGTTTGTGTCGATTTCTTTCTTTCAATTGGATACGTCGCAAAAGTGTCTTCAATAAATTTGAGCAAAACGTTGATACGCGATAATGTTCCATTTTTTTTATATAATATGAATGCATTCAGACACATAATATCCAAGAAATGGAGAAATATCTTTTTGTAGTACTTTTTGAGTCGTTTTCTTGCTGTGGAGTACGCTATGATAATTCCATCGCTCCTATACACTCCACCCATTTTTTTTATTATAATTAATCACTAGCTCTGGTTTCTTTATTATTATTTTTCTTTTATCTGTTTCTATTACGTTGTCATTATGTACAGTACTTACCCACTTATCTTTCCATTTCATAAACATAACACACGCAAGACGAGCATACTCGTCAATACACAAAATCGTGCCTCTTCTCCATGACGAGTATACTCGTCAATCACAGTTAACTGGTTAAACGCATCAAAACGATTGAAGTGCTCATAGGCTTCGAAAGCCCATTAAGAATTGTCAAATATAAAGCAAATGTATCTTTTTCAGAACATACAGTAAACGCCACTTAATGTAATCAAGTTTCACCATGATATTTTGTTAACACCAAACGAATAAAGTCAAAAGGGTTTATAAAAATAGGCCAAGGTCACTGAAATAAATGCTGCTAAGTAAAAGATTATGTCGTCAAACAGCATGTTTCCAGTTTTAGCCAACCATTTAAAATGACGCAAACAAGACACCTTAGAAAGAGTAGATTAGGAATAACTCTGTCAATTTTGAAGGTGATTTGAAGGTGATAAGACACAGATGCCTCTTGTTCAGTAGCAAAAGCATTTCTGCAGACTTTTCCCGCTGGTTTTGGGGATAAAAGAATCCTTTAAATGCATCAATCCCAAAATAATGTTGCTTTTTTCGCTAATTTTAAATTTTACATTTGCATGCTTTCTTCCAATGGATAAAGGATGCTGTACGAGTATTTGTTATGTGTCAAAAACTTCTTCGGTTATAAATGAATTTTCATATAAAAAAAACACACACACATACACACAAAAAAACCGAAAGCTTTCATATTTTATATATTACGCCCAAAGGATCATTTTTTAACCTTTTGTGTGTTACCTTTATTTATTAAATATCATGTTCTTCGCACTTAAACCATAAAATTCAATTCAAACGCAATATCACAAAATGCTTAAAAGAGCATATCTTTAGAATTTCCGATACACAGTCGTTGGAGTTTTTTTAAATTTTTTTTTAATTTTTAATTTTTATTATTATTATTATTATTATTATTTTAATTTTTACACCGTACACTGTTGCTATTGCTTGCTGTGAAATCATTGTGTTTCTTAATCAAAATTCATAAATGCTATACAAAATATGAAATAGATAATGAAACAAATTCCAAATTTGGACATCCAGATGCGCATATTCGGATGGAGACGTACGTTGTTCAAAATTGGATGGGTCTAGGTACCGTTGTTTTATCACAGTACGACAAACACATACATTTATGCAAATGCATAATTCCTTTAATTATGATAATGTATAGTTTCTTGAATTATGCAGATGCATAATTTCTTTAAATATAAGACAGGGCTTTATTATTTGGTGGCAATAGTTTAAAAAGTGATTCGCCGTTCACTTTAGTTTTGTAGTGATATTAGTGAATTTGTAGAGACATTGGGTATTTTTTGAAGCAGGAAAGATGAAAAATTAGCAACGCCTTCGCCAGCAATCGAACCGCTCACCTCTGAAATACACGCCCAGCGTTCAGACCACCACACTACGAAGTCATGACAAGAAGGCGGAAGAAATACCTTATATAGCCCCCTTTTTTAAAGGGCGACTGGAGCTTTTAGGGGACTCAATCGCCAAGTACTTGGTGAGGAGAATCATCATTCACAGTCGTTTTAATTCGGGGGCTGCTGTAGAGACATTAAGAATTTTTTGGAAGCAGGAAAAATGAAAAATTAGCAACGCCTTCGCTGGGAATCGAATCGCGCACCTCTGGAATACGCGCCCAGCGTTCAGACCACCACACCACGAAGTCATGACAAGAAGGCGGAAGAAATACCTTATATAGCCCCCTTTTTTAAAGGGCGACTGGAGCTTTTAGGGGACTCAGTCGCCAAGTACTTGGTGAGGAGAATCATCATTCACAGTCGTTTTAATTCGGGCGCTGCTGTAGAGACATTAAGAATTTTTTGGAAGCAGGAAAAATGAAAAATTAGCAACGCCTTCGCTGGGAATCGAATCGCGCACCTCTAGAATACGCGCCCAGCGTTCAGACCACCACACCACGAAGTCATGACAAGAAGGCGGAAGAAATACCTTATATAGCCCCCTTTTTTAAAGGGCGACTGGAGCTTTTAGGGGACTCAATCGCCAAGTACTTGGTGAGGAGAATCATCATTCACAGTCGTTTTAATTCGGGCGCTGCTGTAGAGACATTAAGAATTTTTTGGAAGCAGGAAAAATGAAAAATTAGCAACGCTTTCCCTGGGAATCGAATCGCGCACCTCTGGAATACGCGCCCAGCGTTCAGACCACCACACCACGAAGTCATGACAAGAAGGCGGAAGAAATACCTTATATAGTCCAACTTTTAAAGGGCGACTGGAGCTTTTAGGGGACTCAATCGCCAAGTACTTGGTGAGGAGAATCATCATTCACAGTCGTTTTAATTCGGGCGCTGCTGTAGAGACATTAAGAATTTTTTGGAAGCAGGAAAAATGAAAAATTAGCAACGCCTTCGCTGGGAATCGAATCGCGCACCTCTAGAATACGCGCCCAGCGTTCAGACCACCACACCACGAAGTCATGACAAGAAGGCGGAAGAAATACCTTATATAGCCCCCTTTTTTAAAGGGCGACTGGAGCTTTTAGGGGACTCAATCGCCAAGTACTTGGTGAGGAGAATCATCATTCACAGTCGTTTTAATTCGGGCGCTGCTGTAGAGACATTAAGAATTTTTTGGAAGCAGGAAAAATGAAAAATTAGCAACGCTTTCCCTGGGAATCGAATCGCGCACCTCTGGAATACGCGCCCAGCGTTCAGACCACCACACCACGAAGTCATGACAAGAAGGCGGAAGAAATACCTTATATAGTCCCCCTTTTAAAGGGCGACTGGAGCTTTTAGGGGACTCAATCGCCAAGTACTTGGTGAGGAGAATCATCATTCACAGTCGTTTTAATTCGGGCGCTGCTGTAGAGACATTAAGAATTTTTTGGAAGCAGGAAAAATGAAAAATTAGCAACGCCTTCGCCAGCAATCGAACAGCTCACCTCTGAAATTCACGCCCAGCGTTCAGACCACCACACTACGAAGTCATGACAAGAAGGCGGAAGAAATACCTTATATAGCCCCCTTTTTTAAAGGGCGACTGGAGCTTTTAGGGGACTCAATCGCCAAGTACTTGGTGAGGAGAATCATCATTCACAGTCGTTTTAATTCGGGCGCTGCTGTAGAGACATTAAGAATTTTTTGGAAGCAGGAAAAATGAAAAATTAGCAACGCTTTCCCTGGGAATCGAATCGCGCACCTCTGGAATACGCGCCCAGCGTTCAGACCACCACACCACGAAGTCATGACAAGAAGGCGGAAGAAATACCTTATATAGCCCCCTTTTTTAAAGGGCGACTGGAGCTTTTAGGGGACTCAATCGCCAAGTACTTGGTGAGGAGAATCATCATTCACAGTCGTTTTAATTCGGCCGCTGCTGTAGAGACATTAAGAATTTTTTGGAAGCAGGAAAAATGAAAAATTAGCAACGCTTTCCCTGGGAATCGAATCGCGCACCTCTGGAATACGCGCCCAGCGTTCAGACCACCACACCACGAAGTCATGACAAGAAGGCGGAAGAAATACCTTATATAGTCCAACTTTTAAAGGGCGACTGGAGCTTTTAGGGGACTCAATCGCCAAGTACTTGGTGAGGAGAATCATCATTCACAGTCGTTTTAATTCGGGCGCTGCTGTAGAGACATTAAGAATTTTTTGGAAGCAGGAAAAATGAAAAATTAGCAACGCCTTCGCTGGGAATCGAATCGCGCACCTCTAGAATACGCGCCCAGCGTTCAGACCACCACACCACGAAGTCATGACAAGAAGGCGGAAGAAATACCTTATATAGCCCCCTTTTTTAAAGGGCGACTGGAGCTTTTAGGGGACTCAATCGCCAAGTACTTGGTGAGGAGAATCATCATTCACAGTCGTTTTAATTCGGGCGCTGCTGTAGAGACATTAAGAATTTTTTGGAAGCAGGAAAAATGAAAAATTAGCAACGCTTTCCCTGGGAATCGAATCGCGCACCTCTGGAATACGCGCCCAGCGTTCAGACCACCACACCACGAAGTCATGACAAGAAGGCGGAAGAAATACCTTATATAGTCCCCCTTTTAAAGGGCGACTGGAGCTTTTAGGGGACTCAATCGCCAAGTACTTGGTGAGGAGAATCATCATTCACAGTCGTTTTAATTCGGGCGCTGCTGTAGAGACATTAAGAATTTTTTGGAAGCAGGAAAAATGAAAAATTAGCAACGCCTTCGCCAGCAATCGAACAGCTCACCTCTGAAATTCACGCCCAGCGTTCAGACCACCACACTACGAAGTCATGACAAGAAGGCGGAAGAAATACCTTATATAGCCCCCTTTTTTAAAGGGCGACTGGAGCTTTTAGGGGACTCAATCGCCAAGTACTTGGTGAGGAGAATCATCATTCACAGTCGTTTTAATTCGGGCGCTGCTGTAGAGACATTAAGAATTTTTTGGAAGCAGGAAAAATGAAAAATTAGCAACGCTTTCCCTGGGAATCGAATCGCGCACCTCTGGAATACGCGCCCAGCGTTCAGACCACCACACCACGAAGTCATGACAAGAAGGCGGAAGAAATACCTTATATAGTCCAACTTTTAAAGGGCGACTGGAGCTTTTAGGGGACTCAATCGCCAAGTACTTGGTGAGGAGAATCATCATTCACAGTCGTTTTAATTCGGGCGCTGCTGTAGAGACATTAAGAATTTTTTGGAAGCAGGAAAAATGAAAAATTAGCAACGCCTTCGCTGGGAATCGAATCGCGCACCTCTGGAATACGCGCCCAGCGTTCAGACCACCACACCACGAAGTCATGACAAGAAGGCGGAAGAAATACCTTATATAGCCCCCTTTTTTAAAGGGCGACTGGAGCTTTTAGGGGACTCAATCGCCAAGTACTTGGTGAGGAGAATCATCATTCACAGTCGTTTTAATTCGGGCGCTGCTGTAGAGACATTAAGAATTTTTTGGAAGCAGGAAAAATGAAAAATTAGCAACGCTTTCGCTGGGAATCGAATCGCGCACCTCTGGAATACGCGCCCAGCGTTCAGACCACCACACCACGAAGTCATGACAAGAAGGCGGAAGAAATACCTTATATAGTCCCCCTTTTAAAGGGCGACTGGAGCTTTTAGGGGACTCAATCGCCAAGTACTTGGTGAGGAGAATCATCATTCACAGTCGTTTTAATTCGGGCGCTGCTGTAGAGACATTAAGAATTTTTTGGAAGCAGGAAAAATGAAAAATTAGCAACGCCTTCGCCAGCAATCGAACAGCTCACCTCTGAAATACACGCCCAGCGTTCAGACCACCACACCACGAAGTCATGACGAGAAGGCGGAAGAAATACCTTATATAGTCCCCCTTTTAAAGGGCGACAGGAGCTTTTAGGGGACTCAGTCGCCAAGTACTTGGTGAGGAGAATCATCATTCACAGTCGTTTTAATTCGGGCGCTGCTGTAGAGACATTAAGAATTTTTTGGAAGCAGGAAAAATGAAAAATTAGCAACGCCTTCGCCGGGAATCGAATCGCGCACCTCTGGAATACGCGCCCAGCGTGCAGATCACCTCACCACGAAGGCTTGCCAAAAAGGCGGGAAAAATACCTTATAAATTAACGCAAAATGCCAAAACGAAATTAATTGCCCTTCTAGGCAAATAGCTCCTTGGGGCTATTAAATAAATTTTTGCATTTTTCCTAGTTAAAATGTTGTGAAAGTACTTAATTATATATTTACGCTAAGTCAATTCATTTGCTGTTTTGAAGGCTATTTATCTCGTCGTTTAATGTCATCATTCGGTTAATAGTCATGGACAAACGTGATCACATTAAACTTTGTACACTGTAGTCATTAAGTTTCAATAAATATTTAGTCAATAAAATTTTTAATTTAGTTAAACATATTTGTTTTGTTGACAAAGCAAACTGACACATTTTTGTTTTGTTGTTTGTCTTTTTCATTTTGTGCTAAAAAAAATCGGCCCCTTTTTGTTGTTGTTTTCAGATACGTCTTTGGCCTACATGCAGTTTGAGTGTGAGACCACTGTCTCAGCTCATACCTGCAGCCAGCCCTTCTTACGTTATTCCACTTTCTCTTTGTTCTGCCAAACATATTCTGAAAATGTAATTTCGGTAATAGTTGGCTATCAGGAGAAAAACCAAATACCATCCATAGAGGCTCATGCATCGTTATTGAACAAACAAGGGCGGGACCTAACCAATGACGTCTTTTGCCGGATGAAGGGGGGGCGGATGAGGTAAAAAAATCCACTTTGACACAGAGAAAAATGACAGCAGCTGTTCCTTGGAACATTAGCCCCTGAGAAATGAACTTTTTTCTCACACCCACACCATTGTCAGCTCGCGTTCCAGAGCTCAACAATCCACGTCATCCAGGAGACGATGTTCGCTAGGAGCTTAGGTCCAGTTGGGTGTTGTTCCAGGTATGAGTTAGTTGCCAGGAGAAAGGTATATCACCATTCGAGTTGGGAAACTGCATGGTCGCCAGTTTTTTGGGTACGTGATCAGACACGTTATTTAATGCGGGTCTAAACATACGTTTTTGTACGGAATGCTGGAAATGGAAATGTGAATCACCGTATTCAGTGCAATTTTATTGCTTTTCTTAACCTTCTTTATTTTTTTCAGAAGCAAGAGGGAGGGGAATGGAAGTTGCATTTCAACGTTGCAGTTGGGAGGGGGGGGGAGATGCGGAAAAATATTTTGTTTACTAATTCTTGAAAACGGTGTGACGGTTTTATTTCTAATAACCCCTGGTGTGAATTTTACGTGCTTTAATTCAAGGCACTAAATATTTCTTTAAAAAAATCTGATGTGTACACCACATGACTTCCTTATACGGAAAATAAATTATATTATTTTTTACTGCATTTCAATTTAAACTTATTTCCTCGAATTTCATTAAAGATACATTTATCATTCAATTAATTCAGTTCTCACTTCGCGACAAGGGGAAAATACATAAAGCCTCAAAGTAACTTTATTAGAAATTGAAAAATATAAAACATGCAGTTAAAAATTAAAGTTTCAACGCAAAAACAAGCAATTCGGTCAGAGGGCAAGAAGGTAGATTTTTCCGTGCGCAAAACTGAAAACTTACTTTTGATCTGGGCTTCCAGATACCCACATTTAGTGGAAGTTGGTATTGCTCTCTGGCAAGAAGTGAATATTCAGCTATTTAACATTTTTGGAGAACTTAAGAAGAGCAGTACCAATGATGTCCAATATCAACAAAATTTCCTATCGCATAGAAGCAGTGATTCTAACTATAAAGCAAATTTTACTGATCGCTCAAAGAATCGTGATCATGTAGGGGCAGCTTTTGTTTGTGATAAAGAAATCAGGAGTAGTAAACTTCATAAAGCTGCACTGTCTTTACTGCAGAAACGTTTGCCATTTTGAATTCTTTAATCTTTATCTCTAGGCAGAATAGCAGAAAGTTCATCATCTACTCTGACTCTCTGAGTGCTCTTGAATCAATAAATACAAATACTAGCCACTCTTTCGTCTTAGAAATTTTAAAGGCACACCTCCGTTTGAGAAACGCGGGTTATTATTCTATTGCGTACTGCTGGGTGCCTGGACATGCTGGCATCAAAAGCAATGAACTCGCCGATGTCGCAGCAATATCTGCTGATACTACCTCTGAAAATGATGGGTCTTTTACAGACACACGGAATTACATTAGAACAAAATTCTTGTCCGGGTGGCAAGAACTTTGGAAATGCCAGACACTGAACAAATTAAGGCAGGTAAAACCCAATTTGGACTATTGGGAATCGAAAGGAGGATGTACTACGGACTCCTCTACGAATTGGTCACTGCAGACTGACATACCAGTATCTCTTGAAAGGAGATAATGAGCCTATTTGTGGCACTTACAACGTCAATCACATTTTAACCTGCTGTCCTGGTTTTAGTCAGAAACGTGAATATCATTTTAACTGTACGAATGTTTTAACAGCTCTCACTGGAAGAAACCCTCACATCAACCTCATAAGATTTTTAAAAGACGTCTCTTTTTACCATATGATTTTTCCTTTTAGCCTGCTTTACCTGTTGCTAGAGCATTTCTCAAAAGTCATTTCTCCATGCCTTCATCAGCATTACAGGTTCGTTTGAACAATTCATCTCATACAGTGTGTTTGAGCATTTTTTATTTCATTCACCATTCGTCTGGCGCATAATAACCTTCAAGGTTTTGTGCCATTAAAATTCAACCAACCAACCATTCAATGGAAGATTACATTATTTAAAACTGGATGGCTCTAGGTACCGTTGTCTTATCACAATGCGAGAAACATACATACATTCATACAGATTCTTCATTGTTTCATTTCTTTAAATATAACACAGGATTCTGATATGTGGTGGCAACAATTTGAAAGCTGAATCGACATTTATAGTGAACCAACGCAAAATTCCAAGACGAAATTATAGCACTTCTGAACTAAAGCCCTTTGGGCTAGAAATATGCGAACAGCCTGTATATTATAACATTCAGAACATTGTTTCAGAGGTTGTATTTTAGAATAAACTGCAGCAGTTGAAAAGGACTGCCCTTTCACGATTTCCCTAGCAATAATGGAAATAAAACTCAGAAATGTGTTTCTTTTGACGAAGAATTCTTTCGTACGAATGTCATAATTTAATTGACATTCGTCCTTGTCAATTTTACTAATATATTTTTATAATTAACGGAATCTTGATCTATGTCTATGAATCGTCCCTCGTATTCGGCTATCGACCCATTAATCGTCATAGACCCCCTTTAAGCGATCCCAGGGGGTCCATACCGATCCCGTTGGCAATCCCTGCTCAACAATTTAACGGCTGATTACTTTATAATGAAGTACAGGATGACCCAAAAGTCCGTTGACATTTCAAAATTCAATTATTCACTGAATATTGTAGTTAGAGAGGTAAAAACTGACACACAAGCTTGAAATGTCACGGGGTTTTATTGAAAGCAAAAAAAGTGCTTAAAACGGCTAACAGGTGGAGCTTCATTTGATAACAAAAGCAATAATTAGCATAATAATTTGTTTTCAGCAAAGAATATGTTCTTCATAACAAATGTTCAACATGTTGGCCGTCATTCATTAACAATACCTGAAGTCGAGGGACAATGTTGTAAACAGCACTGTACAGCATATCTGTAGGGGTATGGTGAGAAATTGCCGTCGGATGTTCTCTTTCAGCATCCCTAGTGAGATCGGACGATCGCGGTAGACTTGCGATTTCAGGTATCCTCATAACCAATAATCACACGGTGTGAGATCTGGAGACCAGAGAGGACAAAAACTGACTCAAGTGTTGGCTCAGTACGGGATCCTCACCAAATGATGTATGTGTGCAAGAGATCTTTCACACGTGTAGCCCCGTCCTGCATAAAATTCATACCAAGTGTTTATTAGCCAGACTAGGGATGATGCGGTTCTGTAACATATCAGCCTACCTCGCATCCGGCATATTTACAGTTTGAATAGCAGAACCACACATTTCCTGGAAGAGAAAGAGGTCCGATCAAGATTGATGTGATAAATCTACATCACACCGTCACCAACACCCGAAGGCGAGGATAGAAAAGTATCATGAAGGGACTGATTCCCTTTCTCGCTACAGCTCATTTCATACACGATTTTCATGCAGCATCACTGACATTTTGCTGCCCACTTTTTTTTGCATTTGTTTCTTTTAGTAAAAACCCGTGTCATTTCAATCATGTATGTCAATTTTTACGTACATTTTACGTACATTACGTCAATTCTACGTACAATTTTATGTACATTACGTCAATTCTACCGTGAATTTATTGACTTTTGGGTCACCCTGTATTGTAGATAACTGGAAGCCTTTTATCAATGACAGTAAGAATATTCGGGTAGACAATCTCACAAATCCCGAAGTCACGTCTTTAATAAAGTAAACCACCAAATTTATAAATTACTATGCAAAACCAGAGGATCAATAAACCTTTATTTACCCTTATTACGGAACAATTTGCCGGATTCAAATTTGAGACCAACTTCACACTTTATTCCATTGATTAAATTTATCTGCTATAAAATATTTCACTCTTCTCCCAATATTTACAATTTTCCCAGACTTTCATCTTAAAATTCAACCAATTGTGATTCGCGGCAAAATTTTCCATCTGCATAGAATGCAAAAACTACCCAAAAAGTGATAAAAAAAATTCTTCTAAATTAACCGTATTCGCAACGCAGCAAATAAGAATCCAATAAAATGTTGGTTCAATTGGGGCTTTCCGATGCTCTCAACCGTTCCCGGTAAAAATGCAATCGAAACGAAAAAGTGAAAAACTTGTTGGTCTTCTTTGGCAACAGGGAAAGACGTGCACGTTCGGAATTCATGCTGATAATAAAGTTCTTTGGGGTTTCATTAGCTTTGTGGGAATTTTCGAGGAAATCGCTAATAAGCAGTCTTCCTAATGGCAACTAACAGTGCAAAATGCAGCAATAAAAGAAAATTCATTTTTGCATGTTGGGAATAAGTAGGTAGATACTTATAAAACCTCTTCACAATCCAATTGACTTAATTCCGAATACAATTTCCTTTTCTGAGACATAAGCAATTTTTTTGCCAATTTAATAGTTTGTTGTAGCTTTCGCGTTTTAAGCTATAATAGTTTTTTTTTATTATTATTATTATGAAAAAGTGAAATGTACAAAACTTTTGAAAATTATTGCTTTAAACAAACTTGTGATCCGCTTGGTTCGTCGAACAACTAAGAAACTATGATAGCTGAATGTTTTTTTGTTGCTATCAATTTTTAACCATTTGCTGGCTAGTTGACTTGTTAAAAGTTTTCTTATGTAATTTAATTATCTTATTTTTGTATGTACTGTAGGGACATTGGGTATTTTTTGGAAGCAGGCAAGATGAAAAATGAGCAAACGCTTTCGCCGGGAATCGAACCACGGACCTCTGGAATACCGGCCCAGCGGGCAGAACCACTACACCACGAAGGCACGAAAGGAAGACGGGAGAAATACCTTATACACACCCCTTTTAAAGGGTGACTGGGGTTTTTAGGGGACCCAATCGCCAAATCCTCGGTGAGGAGAATCATCATCCAACACCCTTTTTAGTTCGGGCGCCACTGTAGAGACATTAGGTATTTTTTGGAAGCAGGCAAGATGAAGAATCTGCAATCTCCTTCGCCAGGAATCGAACCACGGACCTCTGGAATACCGGCCCAGCGTGCAGAACCACTACACCACGAAGACACGCAAGGAAGGCGGGAGAAATACCTTATAGTATAAATTATATTTCTTTGTGATTATTTACATCAAACACTACCAGACTTTTTCCTACATCGACCCATTTTGAAGGAACGATTTTATTCATCGGCCCTCCCCCTAATAAGGTATTTTCTCTGTTCTTCCAGCATGCCTTTCGTGGTGTAACGGTCAGCACGCTCGGCGAATATTCAAGAGATCCAGGTTCGAATTCCGGTGGGGGCACTGCTCATTTTTCACATTTTCAGAATTAAAAATAACCTAATGACTGTACACTGGCGCCCGAACTAAAAACTGTGGATGATGATGATTTTTCACCACCAGGATTTGTCGATTGGGTCCTTTAATTGCAGACAGACAGACAGCCAAAGAAGTACAGGGGGCACCTGAACATCGCCATGAGTAAAACTGGTATCGCTCCACTGCACTAACTAATAAAGTGCACCCTAACGGACATGGGGCACGCTAACGCCATGTTTGGGCATTTGTTTACATTGCAGCATCCATAATACTTACATATTAATGGTGCATAATTTGCATTACAGACAATATTGACATAAGATATACTTTACACGGGTACTTTGCAGTTGCATGTATAAATACAATGATAACTTCTAATCCCCAGTCGCCCTTTAAAAGGGGAGTATATAAGGTGATTTTCTTCCTCCTTCCAGCATGCCTTCGAAGTGTAACGGTCAGCACTCTCGGCGCGTATTCCAGCGGTCCAGGTTCGAGTCCCGGCCAGGGCATTGCTCATTTTTCACATATTATGGATTAAAAGTAATGTAACGGACTCCACACCCCTTAAATATTTCTCTACAACTTGCAGCATTGTCATAATATAAATAATTCCACATGAATAATTTTAAGACAGCACTACACTAAGAATATGAACAAAGCTTTCGAAAAATTTATTAGATTTACGTTTTATTACTGTTTGTATCATTACCTTCTTGTACGAAGTAAAGGAAGTATTGTAATCGCGAAAAATTTCGGGTGGCATATTTCAACGAAAACATCCACTTCGACCGCTCTCGAAACCATTTTAACAATGTTTTTACGTGACATCTCTACGTACGGACAGAATAAAGAACTGTTCTTGCTAAAACGGATTGTAAAATGGATTCAGAAACGATTTTTTCTTTAACATCTGTATGTATGTACGTATCTCGCATATCTCAAGAGCGAGTAGTCGTAGAACATTCCAAATTTGTACACAGGACTGCTATAACATACAGTTGTGCGCCTCCCCTTTTTTTTTGTTGCAGTCGGCTGCACCAATCGTGTATAAATATATATATATGTATATTACCACACTGTTACGTGGCTCGGCGAGTTAAGTTTTCTTTATTCTTATATGTTGATAAACTATGCATTTTTTGCTTTAATAGTGATTGCATTATAGGGTTTTTATGTTCTGCTGAATGCAGTATTTGTAGAATTATCAACAATTTAAAAATAGCCAGTTAAGACTAATGAACCGACATTTGTTTACATTTGAAACTCAGTAGACTCCTGAATCAAGTCAGTTTCTGCACCTTCACTGTCTTTTTGCCGAGTAGGACCAAAAGTCAACTTTCAGTTTTGTGCACCGAAAAATCGGCTTTCTCCCTCGTTGGCCGAATTGCTTATTTTTGAGTAAAAACTCTTTAATTTTAATCGTAATTTTTTACTGTATTTGGTGTTTTATGTTTTTCAGTATTTCACAAAGGCAGAAGTGGTGTACAGGGGCAATACCACTTCTACCTATGGCGACGTAATGGTGCCCCTTACACTTTTCTCCTGTCCTGTATTTTACAATTTCTAATGAAAATGGTTTGAGGTTTTATGTATTTTTGCTTCGCCGCGAAGTGAGAACTGAATTAATTGAATGAGAAATATATCTAAGGAAACTCCAGGAAATAAGTTTAAATGAAATGAGCAAAAATTGTGTATAATTTAATAGGCCACACAAGAAAGTCATATTGTGACCATATCAAACTTTTGTTTTTAATTTTACAAATACAAACAAGATTTCAGAAACAAAATCACAGATTCTTATTGCATCAGAGTTCGACTTTTAACGATTGTGATAGCTGTGCTTGATATATTGATGTAAATCTTGTAATATTTGACATAAAGTTCCTTAATGCAATTTTTAAATTACCTCGTTCAAAAATATTAAGCTTGTTTCTTGCTTTTTGTTGTAAATTATCGACTTGACAAAACAAACCCTGCTTCCATTAGATGACTGTTTGATTTGATTACGGCAAAGCATGCAAGGAGTATCTGCCTAAAGGGAGGGATGCCTTCGTGAGGAACTTTCTAAGAGAAACTGTGTCCCATGGCAGGGAGGCAGCGAGTAAAAGTACGCGGGCCGCCGGACTCTCGCAATACCACGACTAAATATTTATTAAATTTGTCATATGTAAGTACTTAGTGAGTATGAAATAAAACTTTTATTAATCATTGAGCGTTTTTGTTTTAATTTGGAGCCGACAATCCTAAGAAAGTGCGCGGCCAGCCAATGGCTTAGGAACGGCCCCGCTGGGCCCACTGGATAAGCGGATGTACAACTCAGTAGTGTTAGTTCAGTAACAGTCTTTAATTTGAGATTATATCTTTGGGATGACTTTCAAATTCTAAAACTTAACCTACCCATGTATTTTGTATATTATTTGTATTTAAAATCCTCCTTCAAAGAAATTTATATTTAACATCATCCTGCATAAAACATTTCTATTTAAAAAAATTACTATTGATTTTTAAAGTATATTGAAGACTTTGGGTGAATTCTCGGGTTATATTTATGTTAAGTAAGTTCTTTCTTAGCATATGACAGAGTTTATATCAATAAAAAATTAATTAACAGTTTATTTATATGTTTGTTTATTTGTACTATGTTTGTTTGTTTATAGTTTATTTGTTTTTCTTTGTTTATATGCTTGTTGTTTGTATACAGTTTATTTCTTTGTAATTTGTTTATTTGTTTGTGAGTTTATAATTTGTTTGTTTATAGCTTACTAGAACGCCCGGCGGTCATACGAAATGACCGCTGTTCTAGATATTATAAATTGTAATTAAAATGATTTGTGCAAAGGTTTCTGCTAATTTAATCTGAATTACCCATGGCAGGCGGCGAGGACGCCCCTTTGCTTACTGCCCCACGGGGTACCCCCTTCTACTTGCTTAATTGCTTAAAGTAGAATGCAATGAAGAAAACCACTGGCGGTATATTTCTCAAGACCACCGCTAGCTCAATCAATAAAGGTGATTTAAATAATGAAATGCTAATTCACATGCCAAAGATCTCTTTGTACACAACACTTCTTGGGTAGATCTTTCCATCATTTTTCAGCTCGCCTTCAGAGGACCATCCATTATTTTTAATTTTACGTCCATTCTTTCACGAACGCTTAAACAGGCAACATAAAGATGACCGTGTTCAAATGTAGGCTCAGGTAAAAATATTCCAGCATGCTTAAGCGTTTGGCCCTGTGACTTACGGATAGTCATAGCAAAGGGAGTTTTACAGGAAATTGTCTACGTGTCAATTGAAACGGGAACCCTGTGCCGTGGCAACTTCAGCCCATTGGCTAGTAAAGTTACGCAAGCAACCAATAAACTATCGGCGACAAACAGACGCATAAGCGGCATATATATGGGGTATATCATCTCCTCCTAAATGGCTGGCTCCCGGGCTTAGCGGTGCACGCCGTTGGATTCCACAGGTCTATGGCACGCCATTTTGACCATTCGCGTCTTCTTAGGACTTTAATTAGCCGAGATATTAATTAAAAACTAATTTTACCCTACGTTTTCCCTACATTCTCCGCTTTCGTTTTGGGGTTTTTCCTATTACAGGGATTTGGCTACGTGCCAAATTCTTTTTTCTCGAATACCTACGGAACGACGCCGCCGAATTGAAATTCGAGACGCGTATCCTCAGATTCCAAAAAATTCTCCGAATCCATCGATACCATTCTCATCTCCGTACGACTTTAATCGTACGACTTATTAATTAAAAATTGCGGAAACGTTAATTTCCGCGCTCATTTTTCAGAGTGGCAACAATAAACTATTGGCGACACACACCTTAGCGCTTATATATATAAAGATTTGCTTGTTAGTTTTTAATTCGTTTTTTAAAAGTCAGCGCCTGGGAGAGTGACCTCCCTCGTGACCTAAGAACTTGAGTTCTACGTTCAGTCTTGTCGTAGGACTTTCTGCATTTTTTAGGACTGAAATTTCTGGTATTCCTTATATTTATCATATTGAAGAAATGAGAAAAATAGTGATTTTTCGCTATTGCAAACCATTATTTAATTATTTTACTCTTTTCATCAGTTTTGGACAAGTTTACGCTAAGCGAATCAGAATGCCTGATTCCGCTCACGTGATATGTGACTTATTCTAAGTATACTCTGGGATAGACATTTTGAATTTGTAATATATGTATTTTGTGTTAACATTTGTTCTGCATTTATTTTGTTATTTTGTAACTCTTACTAAAATTATTGCTTTCCTGAAACATCTTCGACTGTTATAATGAAACCATGATTCTGTTTACACCACCCCCATCACGTTATCATGGACTCAGAATTTTAACTTACAGGACTGCTAGACTGTATTATGTGATGAAATTTGGTTTATTCCATATGTTGTTACTCTGATGATTACTAGAAAAATTTCCCTTTTATGTAATTATTTCTGCAAATTTGTACATTTAAGGTTTTCTTCAGCATTTCTAACCTGAAATCTCGCAACGTATTAACGACTTCTTCACACCTCACGTGACAAGGTAGTCACGCCCTCTCAACATCTGCAATCCTGACTTAGGTCTCACTCATGTATTCTCCTACTTTCAGCGCTCTATAGCAACTAACTCAGACAGCCGGAACAAAACTTGCAAATCCTGCAAATTAAACAGCGGCGCATCCAGCGGTACTTGGAACTTGGAACATTTTTAATTCGTTTGTTTAGAGT
The DNA here is from genome assembly GCF_044657685.1 of Stegodyphus dumicola. NCBI lineage: Eukaryota > Metazoa > Arthropoda > Arachnida > Araneae > Eresidae > Stegodyphus > Stegodyphus dumicola. The sequence continues at coordinate 6,814,340 of NC_140769.1, read as the reverse complement.
TTATTTACTTGTAATTTGTTTGTATACAGAACTTCCATTTGTTAGTCTCCGCCACGTTAAGGGCGACTGAGGACAGACTCGAGGCCCAGATATCTAAATCCTGATAATGACTAGTTAGCATCTACTATATTGGGTGTTTACACAAGCACCTTGGGATGCACGGATGCCACTGTAGAGAATACACAAGCACCTTGGAACACGAACGCCTCACCTGATTAACAATTAAGTTCACGAATTACAAACAAGTCATCTTGAACACGCCTCATATGACAAATGGTGTCTCGAGTTACGAACACTCAAATCGGAAACATGTAGTTTTTGAAAGATGTTTTGAGGTAACGTATCCTACATAATGAACATTCAAGTTATTCTTAAAACATTATCTTAATATTTCCATTGTATATCTCTGTATTATTTAAAGCCTTGGAATTACGAACTTGCAGGATCATGAATTCGGCTTAAATGAAAAGCAGGCATTTTGTATACTTCACACTTTTGTTGGATGTTTTTGTTATTTATGGTGTTACGCATCTAAGCAAAACCCTTTGGGCTTTAAATTCATAATTATGACATGTAGAATGTACTGCAGAACTGCACAAGAGAAGGAAAAAAAGATAATCTAAGAGGATATTTTAACGCGCATCGGAGGGGCTTTTGCAGAGCATCGGAGATTACTACTAGTCCACTACTGGACTGACCCTGCTATTTTTTTTTTTTTTTTTTTTTTCCCAAGGGAGCTTCATCTTGAGGAACTATTGTTTCCGTTTTGCGATTTTGCATCGAATCACTCTGAATGTCCGTTTCACTTTTCAAACTGTTGCCACCCAATATTATCGCCCTATATTATATTTGAAGAAATTAAATAATGAAGAATCTGCATAAATGTATGTATGTTTCTAGCATTGTGATAAAACTATGGTACACCTAGAGCCTAAGTAAACTATGGTACACCTAGAGCCTAGGTAAAACTATGGTACCCTACAATTTTGAGTGACGTAATCCTACTGCGAATATGAGATGCTGGAAGTCTAAATTTGGAATTTTTTTATCATCGATTTCATATTTTGTAAAATGGTAACAAATTTTTGATTAACAAACTTAAGGATTTCAAAGCGACCAATGGCAACATTGTACAGAAAAAACATTTTTGTTTCCAGCGTGTGAGACTGCGTATCCGAAATTCTAAAGATATGCTCAATTTAAAATCATTCTGCGATATTGCTCTTGAACTGAATTTTATGGTTTAAGTGCGATAAATATTAAAATATATAAATTAAAATATATAAATGATATTTAATGAATAAAGGTAACACACAAAATGTGGGAAAAAATGCCCCTTTGGACGTAATTTAAAATCTGACACCTTTTAGATATTATTTTCCCCCTTTTCTTTAAAAAACACTATTAGTCTTAAAATGGCATTTTGCGTCGTTTTCACTTTCTGCGTTGATTCACCTTTCAAACTGTTGCCACCAAATATTATTGCCGTGTGTTTAAGGAAACTAAATATTAAAGAATTTGCCTGAATGAATGAATGTTTCTCGCATTGTGAAAAAATGACGATATCAAGAACCATCGAATTTTGAATAACCTAGTCTTCCAACCGTTTGGAAGCCCAAATTCTCAATTTCGAATTTGTTTTATTATTTATTTCAAATTATGTAAAATCTTAACGAATTTCTGATTACCAAATTCAAGGATTTCAAAGCGAGCAATGGCAACACTGTACGGAAAAAAAGCATTTTTATATCCTGCACGCGATACTGTGCATCGGAAATTCTCAAGATGAGCTCATTTTAAAATTAATTTGCGATACTGCTGTTGAACTGAATTTTATGGTTTCAGTGCAAAGAACATAATATTTAATACATAAAGGTTAAAAAAAAAGTCCGCTTGGGCGTAATGTGAAAATTTTATTCAACGTTTTTAGTAAAGTCAAGGATGAAATGTTTGAGAAAACTGATACATATAATTACATTCACGAGTTTGACCTGCTTCAAGAGACGACGCCAAGATCGGTAATCCACCAGCGTTCATTTATATCCATTCGTTTTCTTTTCCTCACAGGACGAGCAGACAAACACACGATCGGGGAACATTTCCTACCATAGTAATGATTAATCGATATAATGGTTAAAAAACGCTTCTCACCCTCCAGCAAATGGCCTAATTAATGGCTTTTAGATACTGCATTGACAATTAAGGCGGCCATAAAAATGGCGCGTAAGCATCATCCGGCATACCCACCATCTGAAATTCGCGGTGCTTGTTTTTTGAACACGTGTACGACCTTTTTTGCACTCTTTGAATGCTCCCTTCAACAGCACTACCATTTGACAAAACAAAATAAAACTTGATGGTACTGCTGCGATACTTTTTACTAACGCCACCTAATTCAAAGCCCCTCAGAGTGGATACATTTCAGACAGATGGTAACCTTCTGAGATGGGTCGTTATAAAAGTGCTAATTAAGGAATGTATCTATATTGCAGTATATCTATATATCTGTATTACATAATTAAAAAATGCATGCAACTCTTTAAAAAATGCTTATTAACTGTTTAATACCAGGGACCAAAGGGTCTATGCCTATGGTTCCATGAAATTTTAAAGGGGGTCAATGCTGACCAAGGGGTCGATTGGGTGTCGATAGCTGAGCACCGGCAGTTAATCTGCATAATCATGTTATCTGTGATTACAAAACAAAATGTGATAATAAAATTCATTAAGGCTAAATCATGTAGTAAAGAACAAATCATATAAAATAAATAAGGAGGAAAATGTTCTAAAATCATTTAATACGCATTAAAGATCCATAATAGTGTTTTAAAATATATAAATTTTTAAGGCAATACGTGCAATATAAAAATGTAAAATGCAAGCTAGCTAAATTGTAAGCTAGCAGTTAGCTAAACGACTTTATTTTTCTTTTACATATATATACTACCGATCACCTATTTTGAAGCCTGCTTTTTTTGAACAATGTTATTTTAAACGTTCTCGCGCCCCCCCCAAAAAAAATTATGAAAGGTTTAAGATTTTAATGGTCTTACAAAAGGGTTTGCTAAGGTTTATCACACACTCCCGCTCAGCTCGCAGTCTACCAGTCTGTTGTTATACTCACTCCTACGAAACTTTTTTTTTTTCCCTTGTCTTTTTAGCTTAATTATCAAGTATCATTTTATTCCCACTTGAGCTATCTACAATTCAACAGTAAAATTACGAAACATTTTAAAAGCGGTATACGTTTAAAATTCCCGATGCAGACTTTTCCGGTTACCCTCCCCCCCCCCCTCGATTCAACATACCAATGTTTAGTTTTCTTACTAAGATGGATTTACAAAACCTTTTTCAGTCGTTATATCATTAAGGTTTTGTGTGTTTCTTTTATTTATTAAATATCACTTTCTGGCCGCTTACGCCACATAAAATTCGATCAAACGGAAAAATAAAAAATTATTTAAAAACAGCACATCTTTAACATTTCCAACACATAGTATTGCGCACTAAAAATAATTTTTTTTTACTCCGTATAGTGTTGCCATTGCTCGCCTTGAAATCCTTGATATTGAAAATTCGGGCTTCGAGGTGTCCATGTTCGTGTGCAGGACTACGTTATTCAAAATTCGATATTGAAATTCGGTATTGAAATTCAAAATTCGATATTCAATTTGATATTGAAAGTTCAGGCTTCCAGGTGTCCATGTACGTGTGGAGGACTACGTTATTCAAAATTGGCTTGGTACGTTGTATTCGTATTTTCAAAGTGCGAGAAACATGCACACATTCATGCAGATTCTTCATTATTTAATTTCTTTAAGTATAATGCATATTTGGTGGCAACAGTTTGAAAAAGTGATACAATTTGAAAAAGTGATTCGACGCAAAATGCCGTTTGGAGACTAATATCCTATATGGCACTAAGAGGCTTTTTTGGCTACAAATACACTAGAACACAGAGAAAAAAACCGGTTAATATTTTTGAAGAAGGTGATTTAAAAATTAAGTTAAGGAATTTTACGCCAAATATGTAAAACCCTGCATTAATTCTTCAATCTCCGACATCACATTCATCAAAATTGAACTTTCTGCAATTACAACTTGTTATTTTCTTTCTGAAAATTGTTTATATTGGTCGAAAAATAATAGCAGTACAAAAAATAATAAAACTTACATCTAAAAAACCACTTTTTGCAAAACTTTTGTTCGTATTCCTAGTCTAATTAAGTAATTTATCTGTAATTATTTGCAATCTGGTTATACTGTGCGCTGCATATTATGGAATATCATAGATAGAAACGTAAGGGTGTCGATGAGGGAAAACTTTCTTTTAAGAAAGGTCCATGCGGAAAAAAAAGTTGGGAATCTCTGATGTTCTACTTGCCAAGGTTTTGACAACAAGGAACTTAAGATACAATAACACGCCGAACAAATATTAACTTAGAAGCCAAACAACAAAAATCATTTTTATATTTTCAAATTTTTCACAAGACCAGTTTCCATGGTTTTACCGAACCATCATCCTCAGCTGTAAAACCGCAAATGAACAAGATAAGATATAATGAATAGATAAGATAAGAAAGCCTGGACAGGAGATAAGCCACTGACGCCATCTGTTGATGCAACCAGAACTAAAACATAATTTCTTTAAAGGCTGAAGGCAAAGATGGATTGGAATTAGGATCGTTAACTAAAACAGAAAGATTTTTTTTGATGTGAAATGTCTCTAGAAAATCCAGTTCACCAATGGAAGATGTTTGTTGAATAATTTTGGCAGCAGAGAAATTGAAAGTGTGATTTCGGACCAATAATGTTGGGCAACAGAAGATTTCTGTGGTTTCTTTTTTCTAACATATGTCTCACGTTCCTTAATGTGAAATTTTAAGGCTCTCCTAGTTTGGCCAATGTAAATTAAACCACACTGGCAAGGAATCCTGTAAATACCCCAGGAATTCATATCCGGAATGGGGTCCTTAAATATGGAACACGGAATTTTATTGATGGGAAAATAAACGACCCGAAAGTTAAATTTCTGCAATACAACTTTATAGCTAATTGATGGAAATAAGGGAATGACAACAGAATTTTTATAATCTCCTAAAACAAGAGTGTGCCTTTCGGTGTGTTGAGATGAGAATTGTCTAACTGCTTGATTAATAATGCTGGGTGAAAAGCCCCTGTCAATAGCTATTGCTTTTAAATAATTTAGTTCTTCCTCAAGGGATAGTTTGGAGGAGCAAACTTGAAGAGCACGGAAAACATCGGAATAAAATGAAGCTAACTTTTGTTTAGTCGGATGATATGATTTGAAGTGTGGTGGAAGGCATCATTTGAACTGTGACATTATATCTTATCTCGTTCATTTGCGCTTCTGCAGCTAAAGGTGATGGCTCGGTAAAACCATCATCAGTCCTGTGAAAAATTTGAAAATATAACGCTGTATTTTGTTGTTTGGCTTCCAAGTTAATATAACAAGGAACGTGTTGGAAATAAATATATATATTTATATTTAGAAGAAACGTCCTTTCATCTTTTCCGGTCTCTTTTTACTTCCTTGTACAAAGTAAAAAGGAAGTATTGTAATCGCGAAAAGTTTCAGGCAGCATATTTCAACGAAAATAATCCATTTTGACCGCTATCGAATGCAAACGATGTTTTGGCGTGATATCTGTACGTAAGGAAAGGATAATCTTTTCCTCCAAAAAATTTATAAAACTGCTTTAAAATGAATTCCGAAGAGAATTTTTCGTGGCGTCTGTACGAACGTATGTACGTACATACGTATCTCGCATAACACAAAAACGAGTAGCCTCAGAACGTTGAAATTTTATATATAGGACTGCTATAACATGTAGATGTTCACCTCGTATTTTGGTTGGAATCGGCCGCACCAAATGTATATAAATATATTTATATATATATTCACTCTGTTACCCGGCTCAGTGATCTAAGTTTCTTAACTCTTATATGTTTGAAAATTGTACATTTTGTGCTTTAAAAATGATTGAATTATGTTGTTTTTATCTTCCGGTTAAGGTTTTTATGCCTTTAGTAAATCTGTATGCAATATTTTTAGAATTATCAACAATTTTAAAGTTGTTTAAGTGCCGCTAAGCCTAATAATTTTTTGGATGGCGGTCATTGCTTGTTTACATTTGAAACAGCAGGATAGTGTATTTGTTGCCAATGTAGAGAAACTTAGCTTCGCAACAACAAAGGTAACGCCTTCTTTTATTATCGCGAATTAAATCATGCTTAATCCTTTCTGGAATTTTTTCGAGAAAATAAGTGTTTAAGATTTACTTCGTAATTTTTAATACAGATATTTTGAGTTTTTATGTATTTTTGGCCTTGTGGCGAAGTGAGAACTGAATTAATTGAATGAGAAATACTCAATCGTCTGGGAAAAACAGTGCTTTTTTGTTTTGTATGCTTAATTTCTTTTAGGCATCGTTCTAGCTTTATTATAGTATTTGAATAGAACACGTGGCAACGATAAGATAATTGTTTAAATCATATCAATTTTGTGCATTCTGAGTTATAATATGAACGAAATATTATACTGTTAAGTGAACCTAGCGCCAGAGTGTCGCTATGGTACACAAACAGAGTGAATTTTAAAGAATGCATTTATTCTATTGTGGTTAATGCGCTGTCGGCGAAGTAGATTTAATTCAATCCAATAAGTTTAAAGGAAATGCAAGAAAAAATGCATATAATTTAATATTCCGTACAAGGAAGTCATGTGGTGTACACATCAGATTTTTGTTATCGCGATCGGATCTGAATTTGACATGGTGTAACGTGATAAACATATTTGATACAACAGATTCAACTGTAAGCTAAGCTAAACGACCGCCTCTTGTCATTGACGGCTTTAAAGCTCTGGCGCTTTGGAATGAAAAGTGTGTCTCAGAAAGTCGTACCAAGTTGAAACCTTGCTATATGTTTAGAAGTAATGCTTCAGACTTCAAATTGGTTATGTTCTGTTGACCTTCGGGCAGGTTTTGCAAAATTTCGTTACTACTTTCGTCTTCAATGTCTTTAGCAAAATTTGTCTTTAATCATCGAAGTGCAATAAAATGGAGGGACTAGCCACGATGTGGTTAGATCTGCCATTATCACGTGCCTGCTAATATTTTGATTGGGTATTTTTTCTCGAAACGGGATCTTGGATATTCTACACTACCACCAACACACACTGATCTCCTACGAGACAATTAGCTTCCTCCTTTCCCTTACTTGCTTATGATTTCGTCATTTCGTCTTTTTCATGAGAACAACTCAGTCCTGAATTTGTATGCCATGAGCCATGACGGCCCCGGTTGTCTGAGCTTTCATGTCCTCTTCTGTTCTGTTCAGTTGACAGCTCAGACGAAATGTGTGGAGGTGCCGGCGATTTGCTGGCTGTGGCAGAGGTATTGATGTTGGCTACACAGATGCACCATGAGGAACCGAGGATGTTACTTATCTAGACAACTGGTGCGAAGGCCTATACTTATACTTGCTTGGTGGCCCCTGCACATGTGACATGTTTGTTCTGTTTAGCGGACTGAGTTGGTTGTAGATTTTCAACTGTTATGAAGAAGGACCTTGTAGTATTTCACGAATGCGGTTGCGGTTATGCTACTGCAACACAAAAAAGTTTGCTTTGATCAAATAGAGTGTGTCCCACTCTACACAGCACACGAAAAGGTGTGATAAAAATCTTATAACAAAAGGAAATGAAACCAAATTTTCACATAACATGCCTTTATGTTTGAGAAGAGAAAGTGCATTAGAAGAGGTGCTGGATGTGATCCCCTCCTTCCTGTATGCACAGTTCAACACGGAGTTGCATTTTCGTGTATGTTGCTCCCAGATTACACGTGGTAGAGTGATGAAGCGTGGTTCCACTTGTCAGATTAACGTAAACTAACGAAACACACTTTTATAGAGTAGTGACAACCAACATGCAGCCGTCGAGGAACCCTTTCAATCACAGAAGGTGGGTGTGCATTAACACAGCGGCGCATTATCGGGCCAATTTTTTTAGATTAATGTCACCAGTGAGAGGGTACCCGGCACTTTTTCATCAATTTGTGAACCAATTGAATGATGACACTTGGCTTACCAGCAAGGTGTGGCAACATGCCACAAATCTGTAGGGAATATGAACGCGGTTGAATCACCTTTCCCACTTTTTCAGACTGAGTTTTTTTCTATGGGGTCGTCTTAAGGGTAATGCGCACAAGAACAAACAACGCATATCGACGATTTACACTGGAACATCCGTCGTGAAATCCAAGGAGTGACACTCACTACTCTGGTAGCAGCATACTCGAAAATGCAGCGTCATACTGAACTGTGTGTACAGGTAAGGGGGAAGATCACTTCTAGCTCCTCTTCCAATGTACACTGCGAAAAAAAAAAAAAAAAAAAAAAAGAAGGGAGCAGTTCAATATCTCCCGTTCTACTGGGCCGAATGACGAAATTCAACTTGCGTTTTTCATGTCTCGAAAGCGCGACTTAGGATATGTATTAGGTTTATATATAGCACTGTTCTAACATAGGTATTTTGACACAAAATCGGACTTTTTCTGAAATGGCATGCCATTTTTTTCCATATTTCGATCCTACTACTCAAATTACAACAAACTACCTAGCTTAGTAAAAATCGCACGAGTCTCTTTTAAAAAATTAGCTCTCAAAATTTTATGTCCTCAATGTTAATTCAATTTGGTATGTATTCATTGATAACTCCTTTTTTTATTAAACTTATTCGATTCCTTCTTACACAGTTCAAAATTTAAGTTCATTTCAAATAAAATTCGCCCATTTTTTAAGATTTATTTTTTAAATTTGTATTTTTGAATAATTTTCCTAAATTTTTCGGAAAAAAAAACATTTTAATTATAGCTTATAAAATTTTTACAATCATCTTAAATTAGATGTATTTTTAAGCATACCTGCAAAAAATTACAGATTTTTATTCAAAATTTCCGAAGATATACGTGAATTTATATATTGGCGCATTTTGAAATTTGGCATATTTGTTGAAAGCGATAATAACGAAAATGTGGTTTACGTACTTCGTTAAAATTATTTGAAAGTAAGAACGTATGACTTTTTTTCGCTCATCTACAATATAAAAAGATAGGAAAGAGGTGCCTTTTTTTCCCGTTCCGGCATAATGGAAGGGTAAGGAAAATAGGTTGCCATACATTAAGAAGTTCGGAGTGAATTATTCTTGGCGCAAACTGAAAATATTGCGCCAAGATATATTTTTGAATTTCTCCGTAAATTTTGCCCCAAATTCTACAGAATTTAATATCTAGGCATAATTGAATCGTAGAATCGAAATATAAAAAAAAATGGGTATGTTATTTCAGAAAAAATCCGGTTTTTTTTTTATCAAAATAGCTATGTTAGACGCTACCGACATAATTCCACTAAGAAATGTAAATGAGATACATTCCGCAAGAGAAGAAGAGGGAAAATGTGGTCACGTGGTTTAATAGCAACAACATTCGCATGCGCTATGTTTACAATGGAGTCGATTGCAGATATTCCGCTGAAATTAATTTGATTTTTCGAATTTAGAAATTTATGGCGATTGCGGAAAATTAAAAAATACGTTTGAAAATGATTTCTCTTCCCTTGATGTCAACAAGAATATTCAAGCAAAAACATGTGAACAATATTTGTTTCAAAGTAATGCCGGCTATCACGGTTCTCTTCGTCGTCCGTAACGCGTCTAGCGCGTTCAAGTGAAACTTTCTCAGGGCGGCCGTAACGCACTTCAAGCCTTCTCCTACAGTGAGAGATGGCTTCAACGTCTACTCAGCAGAAAAAGAGAAAAAATGAGGTTGTGAATTGGAAAGACAAGAAGGATATACGTTTAATGAGTACAGTCGATAACTCGATGATTGATAATGGAACACGGAAAAGAACTGTAAAGAAGCCAATAATTGAAAAAGATTACAACAACAAAATGGGAGGAGTGGACCGCCTGGATCAGATGTTACCAAATTATCCTGCTGTTAGAAATAAGCACAGCTATTATTATTTTTCCCATTATGCTTTATTTCCTTATAAGTTTACTTAATACTCATTGACATTCATTCAGTACGAAAGTCATATATGGAAAGTTATGATGTACAGAGAAAACAACATTATACGCTACGAAAAAGCAGACGGCCGCTGGAGGGGGGGGGGGATTTTCGCGGACAGGAGAGGATGGCGAAAGGGTTAAGGCCGAAATGAAGAAATCAATTAATTATGAAACATCTGTGCAAATTTCTTCAGAAAACGAAGTAATATTTATAAATTTTTCTTATGCGTGATGCTTACCAGTATTAATAATGTTTTTTTTTTAAAGAATCTTAAGTGTATGTGAGTTAATTGAAAACTATTCCCGAGACCTTGAATAACGTTTTCCAAACTTTTAAATGTAAGTGTAATAATAGTATATACATAGTTCATGAATAGTTGTTCTAAATTACTGAAATAGCCGTGAAAGATTTGTTTATCTGCAAGAACATAAATACAAAGCCAATTTTCTCTCATTAATATTAAATAGTGTCATAGAATATTTTATGCAGCTAAAATTTTATTAATTTCATCAGGACATGTTTTAATATTTTAGCTGTTGTAATCGATTTTTAATGAATACACATAAATATCGGAATGTTAATTTTTTTAATACCTTCCATTGCAGATATTAAGGACACCAACAGCTGCAACATTAAAAGCATCAGTAATACTGAACTTTTTAATATAAAAGGATGCTTTTATAAGAATTTAGTCTTAATTCTAAATTTTCATGAAAAATTGATGAGTTTTTTTTTTTTTTTTTAGTTTAAATATTAAATTAGCATGCATATTTAGTCCTTGAAAATCAATGATTGTGTCAGTCCATAGTTTGAGATAAAATGTGCCTTAGGTATATGCATTAGAATTACACTTGTCTATTTTCCTATGATAGATCTTTTCAATAAATACATTTGAAAATCTTTTTCAGCTACATGACTTTAAAATAAAAAATCTGATGTGTACACCACATGACTTCCTTGTACGGAATATTAAATTATACGCATTTTCTTGCATTTTGTTTAAACTTCTTGAATTTAATTATATCTACTTCGCCGACAGCGCATAAACCACAATAGAATAAGTGCATTCTTTAAATTTCACTCTATTTTTTTACCACAGCGACATTCTGGCGCTAGGTTCACTTAACAGTATTACATTTCGTTCATATTATAACTCAGAATGCACAAAATTTGTATCATTTAAAGAATTATCTAATCGTTGCCACATGTTCTATTCAAGTACTATAATAAAGCTAGAACGATGTATAAAAGAAATTAAGCAAACAAAGCAAAAAAGAAACAGTTTTTCACAGACGATTGAGTATTTCTCATTCAATGAATTCAGTTCTCACTTCGCGAGAAGGCAAAAATACATAAAAACTCTAAATATCTCTACTAAAAATTACTAATTATTAAAAATTAAATTACTAATTATTAAAAATTAAGTAAATCTTAAACACTTATTTCCTCGAAAAAATTCCAGAAAGGATTAAGCATGATTTAAATCGCAATAGTAAATGAAGGCGTTTATCTTTGTTGTTGCGAAGCTACGTTTCTCTAGATTGGCAACAAATTCACTACTCAGCTGTTTCAAATGTAAACAAGCAATGGCCGCCATCAAAATAGGCTTAGCGGCACTTGACCAACTTTTAAATTGTTGATAATTCTAAAAATATTGCATACAGATTTACTAAAGGCATAAAACCCTTAACCGGAAGATAAAAACAACATAATTCAATCATTTTTAAAAAAACAAAATGTACAATTTACAAACATATAAGAGTAAAGAAACTGTGATCATTGAGCCGGGTAACAGAGTGGATATATTTATAAATATATTTATATACGTTTGGCGCGGCCGATTGAAACCAAAATACGAGGTGCACATCTGCATGTTATAGTAGTCCTATATACAAAATTTCAACGTTCTGAGGCTACTCGTTTTTGAGTTATGCGAGATACGTACGTACGCACGTACGTACATATGTTCGTACAGACGCCACGAAAAATTCTCTTCAAAATTCATTTTAAAGCAGTTTTTTAGTTTTTTTGGGTGTTGGAGGAAAAGACTTTTATTCTGTCCTTACGTACAGATATCACGCAAAAACATCGTTAAATTGCTTTCGAAAGCGGTCAAAGTGGATATTTTCGTTGAAATATGCTGCCTCTGAAGCTTTTCACGATTGCAATACTTCCTTTTTACTTCGTACAAGGAAGTAAAAATGCTGAACATAAATTATGTAACTTACAAGATTAAACATAACTTCAAATTTATGTTTTGAATATTTAAAATATATACAGATAGTACTTTTTTATTATTTATTACTATAAAATGAAGAAAAATGTATTATGAGAAATTATTAGTTTTACAGCTAGTACTGAAGTGAACTCAGTTGCACAAATCTCTATATTTTGCTTTTTGACATTTATATTATAGTATAAATTTTAAGTTGTATAAGATTATATATTAATTTTGAACTGCGCAGAACATTGGCATCGTTATTCTTACATGATTTAAGGGCCAACTGCATTTACAGTGCTCCGGAAATTTGGCTATTACGATTTTCAAAAACCAGCTATTTATATTTACTGTTCTGCTTGTTATGCTGATAAATTTATGACTTCAAAATATTTATAGTAACTTTCTTTTCAGTGTAGAAGAGCAATCTATGTAAACAGGATTTTATGTATTGATTTTTACATTTTTTATAAATGAATTAAGTATCAGATTAAGGAAAGAATTCGTAAATAAATATTAAGAATCAAAACATGGTAAATCAGCGAACAAAAGAGTATCATGAAGATAACAATAACATACAGTGTCTCAAAAAAGTGATGGGACACTTCTGCTTTACAAAAGGAAACTGCAATAAAATAAATTTAAAAAACATGTAAAATATTTTGTGGGTGTGTTTCATACTTAAATTTAGTAACAATTATTACATAACATACATTTTCTCAAAATATTAAAATATTAATTTAATAAAAATACAATTGTTTAGAACGGAGCAGAAAATGGCTCACTTAAGTGATGGGACACTTACTTTTCCACCAAATATTTATCCAAAAATTTTGCTTTTTAAAAGGTTTTAATATTTTGTTGGATTTCCTTTTACTTTTAAAACATGATTTAATCTTCTTGGGATGGATTCGACTAATTTTTTTTGTGATTTCTGGAGTGATTTTACCCCATTCTTCTTGAAGCACCGATTTTAATTGTTGTTTTGAAGAAATGGTGTGTTTGCGAATTCTTGATTCCAATTCTTGCCAAATACTCTCTATGGGATTTAATTGTGGAGATTGTGGGGGTGTTTTTATTATTTCAGGACAGTTATACAGAAGCCAGAGTATAACGTTCAAAGCACTGTGCTTGGGGTCATTGTCCTGGTAGAATTTAAAATCGTTATGAAGGTTCAATTTTCGTGCTGAAGATTTCAAATTTTGATTTAAAATGTCAATATACTTGTACTGATCCATTATACTGTCAATAAAAACAAGATTACCGACTCCAGCGGACGACATACACCCCTATACCATAACTCCTCCTCCACCATGTTTTACTGTTGGCACCAAGTTCTGTTTGCGAAATTCTTCCCTGGGTTTTCTCCACACCAAGATTCTACCGTCAGAACCAAATATATTAAATTTACTCTCATCAGCAAATATAACTTCATTCCAGTAATCAGAATTCTTATTTATGTTGGATTTTGCGAAAGTCAGTCTGAGTTTTCTATTCTTTTCACTTACGAAGAATTTTTTCCTGGCTGCTCTACCGTGATATCCAGTAGATCGAATTACTCTTCTAATAGTCTCAGAATTAACAATTACTCCATATAATGCTTGTAAATCAGCAGCAACTTTAGGAGCACTCATTCTTGGATTTTTTTTTAAATATTTCGAACGATAATTCACTTTATTCCATTGGATAGCTTTGATGGTCGCCCAGGTCTTCTTTTATCCTGAATCATATGATTCTTTTTATATCGTTTAATGATATTGAAAACTGTTGAATGACTGAAGTTAACTGTTTCAGTAGTTTCTCTAATAGATTTTCCACGTTCAATATGCAAATTAATAACTAATTTTCGAATTCCAGGCAAAGTTTCTTTTCGTTTAGCATTCATGGCTGCACAGAGCTAAAAAACACAAAAATTTCAAAACAAACTGGAGAGAAATACTGCAGACGATTTTATAAATTATTGGCAATTGCTTTTGAGTAAAAATAAATACCCCAAAAGATATTTTTATTACTTACTTCAGACGATTTTTGTTGCATAGTACGTAGTGTCCCATCACTTAAGTGAGCAATTTTCTGCTCCCTTCTAAACAATTGTATTTTTATTAAATTAATATTTTAATATTTTGAGAAAATGAATGTTATGTAATAATTGTTACTAAATTTAAGTATGAAACACACCCACAAAAATTTTTACATGTTTTTTAAATTTATTTTATTGCAGTTTCCTTTTGTAAAGCACAAGTGTCCCATCACTTTTTTGAGACACTGTATAAGAGTTACCAAAATTTATACTAATCAAATGAATGAACAGTTAATTTATGGATGAAATAATAATTAAAGATGAAATGCAAATTTCATAACTAATTAAAAATAAACAATGTTTCTGAATTTTCAAAACATCTAGCACAACAGAAGCTTGTTTGTTTACATTAGCAGTTCTTACATCACGTGATCTCCGACGTCACCGGAATGTATCTCATTACCGCTAACGATTATCCGCAAAGAATATCCGCAGACGATGCGCGCGCTTAAAAATGTTTTCCAGTTATTCTGTAAGTTTTGACTAATAAAGTTTGTTGTTCGTTCAAAAATGGCGAAAGTTGTTTAAACTTCATTACAAACCTACACAAGAATAAATATCTGGTGGTAGTCGCTGGAATTGAAAGGTGTGAAATCAGAGTTTATTTAAAAGAAAAGAAAATATAGTACTTGTGAGTATAAGTTTTAATGAATACTGTGCCATTTTTTATGAAAATGTTGCATCTTATTATTGAATTAAACTAACAGAACGATATTCTATGTTTAAGCTTTTGGATTAAAGCGTCAAAATATTTAACTTTTTTTTTTTTTTTTTTTTTTTTAAATTTGAGCTCTTACATTAGAGTGGTAAATTTATTACGTTGATATTAGAATATTTCTATTCTAAAATTTGAGCTCTTGTATTAGAGTGGCAAATTTATTACGTTAATATTAGAATATTTATATTATAAAATTTGAGCTCTTGTATTAGAGTGGCAAATTTATTACGTTAATATTAGAATGTTTATATTATAAAATTTGAGCTCTTGTATTAGAGTGGCAAATTTATTACGTTGATATTAGAATATTTTTATTATGAAATTTGAGCTCTTGTATTAGAGTCGCAAATCAAGAATTTTGTTGTTTGAATCAAGTTACAGGCTTGAATTCTTTTTATTTACTTTAAAATAATCGCCCAGACGGTATAGTGGTTAGGGCAGCCTACTACGGTACCGAAGTGCCCGGATTCGAATCCCGGAGAAGACATGGATGTTTGTAAATGTATAGCGTCGGTGCGGCAATCTAAATATGCGGCAAAGTTGAAAGTCTTCTTGTGTAGATTGGTGGAAGGGGAGAATGGTGGGAGACACCCTTTCCCTTCCCGGGGTGCTCTTCCTCAAAACTGGGCGAAGAACTAAGAGGTCCTGGAATTTGTGGAATCTAAAACAAAGCCATTAATGGCCCACAGTAATGTTTAAGGTTAGTTTCACAGATCTTTCAGCGAAGGGCAACAGTCGATCAGAATAAAACTGTTCGAAAACTTATTGTAGCTAAGTCCTAGAGCTGGACGATCTGCTCCAAAACTGGCCCACTAGCGGCCGAG
Organism: Stegodyphus dumicola; assembly: GCF_044657685.1. Classification (NCBI taxonomy): domain Eukaryota; kingdom Metazoa; phylum Arthropoda; class Arachnida; order Araneae; family Eresidae; genus Stegodyphus; species Stegodyphus dumicola. The sequence goes on along the minus strand of NC_140769.1, from coordinate 6,798,406 downwards.
AGGTAAAGTCGCTGAACACTGGTAGTTCCGATCTGGTTTCGAATCCAGACGAACGGGCTGGCTGTACGGGCGTTTTCGAAGTTTTTCCGATGTACAACGTGTATACGAGCCAGTTTCCTTTAGAAAGGCCTCCACAGAGGCATCCTTCCCCTTAGGCAGGTAGCCCTAGTGTGCTTTGTCATAACAAACCAAATCTGCGCCGGAACTGATTCAAAGAACCGATTCACTTTACTGAGCGAATTTACTCTGATTTCAAAAAAGGAAGTTGTTTTATAGTACGTGGAGAGTTCTTGTTGGAAACGTGCCGGGAACAGAGATCTGCTCTTTCGGTCACGAACTGATTCATTTTACTGTGTGAACTTACGCTTGATAGGCGAAAAAAGAACGAAGCTCTTTTTGGAAGCGTGGCAGAAAATTTCGACTTCCATTTTAGTGGAGAAAACATTGCTATTCTCCCATCTTAAAAGTGATTTTAATTATTACCATTTCACAATTTTTTTGAAAAATTTGTGTTCTAGAATTTTGTTATTAATTCTGTGCAGAAAGGAGGTTTTAGGGAATCTCAAAACTACGGATGAAAAAATTAGTTCGGGCGCTTGCTTGAGTCCATTCTTTCGATCCCACTTTTCGTTCGATTCTTTTTCCCGATCCCACTGTTTGTTCGAATTCTTCCCGCTTTATCCTCACTAGCCGCTGTTGATTCATCCGCCGTTCTGAATATTTTTCATCAAAGTTATTGAGCGGTGCGTCATAAGAAAAGAACCGAATCATTTCAGTGAGCGAACTGTTCTGATCCTATTCCATAAAAGATGGGTTTTGTCCAACTCTAGAAAGAACTGGAACTGAATATCGCTATTTCTATCGTGTTTTTGTTATTTGTGTACGTACTGGAGCTGATTAATTTTGTTATGGACCACAACATTTTTTCAGAGACCTGTATAAAATTAAATAAAGCTTTTGAAGTTACATTTAAAAATGAATAACTGAATTTACCTTTACATGGTTTGCAAGCTACACCACCACCCAGGGATATCCAGAAGAAGAGATCTCCAGGTCTGAGATCTTTAGAACTCCAAGCCGTTGTAGGGCTGCCGTCGCTGCAGCACTCTTCCCTGGTTACGTTGGTACGTAAACTTTCTGTGCACCTTCCATTTCGATTCACCAAGCTCCAACACTGTCCACCTGTGACAAAAAAAGTTTGATGTTAGTGAATTTTAAGACAACACTGAATTAAACACAACTTAAGATTAGAATTCCCATCTGTGTAATACTAATACAATTGTCACCACTTAATGGGATCGCGTTTGCCCTTAACTATTTTGAGAACATTAACCGAATTATAACATTAGGCTATGAAAAAAATATCCTTCAAAATAACAATGGAATTTAGCTGATTTAACTTAAATATATAACTAAATAATGTTGCGAAATGCCCAGCTGCGGTGAGATGGCTTAAACGCAAAGCGAGTTTAGGGTTGCCAGCAAATGGCAAGGAGAGGCAGGGTTGTCATATTTGGCTCAAAATCGCCCGTTTGGCGACAAAATTGGCGATATTCCATAGACGGATGAAGAACACTCTAGAACGAATTCTTAGCGGTTTGGCCCAGAATATTCTCGGAGGCAAGCCAAAAGCTATATAACACCTGCCTGTACGCAGTATATCGTCATTGCATCCTCGAGGTATCATCGAATTTTATCTTGAATGTGTTGAGCTTCGGAGAGCGATCGACCGAGTCGGGAGCTGTACTTTAGTGTTTTGCCGTGAAGCTGTCTTTACCGTTATAGCCTGATAGCCTAGTAGTTTTTCGACGCCTGTAACGTGTCTTAGGAACTGTTCTGGGCAATACTAGCTAAATAAATTGTGTTTTGATTCCTCATCAAGTGTTGTCATCAATCACTCCAAATCCACGAACTCGGAGAAACGCAACAATATATATAAATAGGTACTATAAAAGCATTTTAATTAGGGAAAAGTCATTAACAGTTAACTGTTTGGTATCCTTACGCAAAAATTCCTTTTTTGAACTGTTCATAACATTTCCACAAGTTACCACCATTTTACCGATCCTGTGGCCCTAATCTTAATAATCACAGAACATTCCTTATCTCGGTATTTGGAGGAAATTTACCAATTTCCTTATTTTGGTCTTCAGAGAGTGTACCACATGGTGTTTTTGAATTTGTTTCAGGAAATCTTCTTCTGTCATTAACGCTTCAACTCGAATTTTTTCCAATATTTTGGCGCGGAAAAATCTATTGTTCGCTAATTCTGATGAATCTATTCGATCTCTGTCAAACTTCGAAAACGCGATCGTTAGAGACTTAATCCCTTACCTGGCGACATGTCTCTGCCATTTGTCCATTTCTATATTGTATTTCAAACTTTATTTGCCAATTCTGTCTTTTGTTTGAAGATTTTTTATCTTTTATTTGGTGATTTTACTTCAGCTTAAAAAATTCTGTCTGCAAAATTTCGAACCAAATCTTTTATCAGGATAAGCAATGTATTTCCTACGTTTTATAAGGTATTTCCTCCCTCCTTTCCGCAAGCCATCGTGGCGTACCTGGAAGCACACTCGACGCGTATTCGTAAGTTCCGGAGTTCGAATCTCAGCAAGGGCATTGCGCATTTTTTCAATTTCGTGACACTAAAAAAATTCTAAATGACTCTAGATGTGGCGTCCGAACTAAAAGGTGGTGGACGATAATTCGTCACCTCCAGGATTTGGCGACTGAGATCTATGATCCCCAGTCTCCCTTTAAATGGCGGAGTATATAAAGTACTTTCAGTCTCCTTCCCGCATGCCTTCGTGGTGTAATTGAGGAACATACTCGACGTGCGTTCCAGAGTTGCAAGGTTCGATTCTCGCTGAGGACATTGCACATTTTTCACGTTTTCTGCTTCACCTAACGACTCTACATCGTATACAAACGGACAAAACTTCACTAGTTCGATCACAATACTCGAATTATACCATTAGCCGCGATCACACTAAAAGGCGCTTACTATAAATTGCAATAATCAGTCTCTATACATTAAACTTGTCTCAAATACATTTGAGCTTCATTTAAAGTAACACGTGTGTTGATTTAAAGTTATATACATACTCCTCACTTCGCCAGGTTGGTACAGACTTGGTAATGTTTTTGTTTATAAAGTTTCGATACTCCAGAGAATCCGTGTTATTGCAATTCGTAAAGTATACTGCGATTGTTGATCTTCAGAAGTGTTCGTGTTTTTGATTCATATTCTTTATTTTGCTAATAAAACGCAAGTACATAAATGCATTTCGATTTTAAATTACTTGAATATTTCGGCTGCTAGATTCTCGACGCGTTTCGAATGTTCGAAATAGCCTGAGCCTGTAGTGGAAAACCACATCAACTACAGACTGAAGACATGCTTTTACAAATTTTCCATCAACGAAAGTTTTTCTACATTTAGCAATTTTTTTTTTTATGTAGCTAAAAAGAACACTATTTTCGGACTCTTTATTCGCTCTAAAGAAAAACGACAGCTGACAATTAAGCTTTGATTTTAATTCACTAACATAATGGCTTCGAGAACATGCCTAAATTCATTGCCTACGTCCCTGGATTCCTATACACAATAAATAATAATACTTAAAAGAAAAATAGGAACAAAAATTCAAATCTACACGCTAATGCATTTTTAAAAACTTTAAGTAATGAAGCCAACAATATACAATAATTTCACAATATATATCTATCTATACATATAATAAAAGAAAGAGTCTGTCTGTGTGTGTGTCTTTCGTTCGCGCTTCGCGTAAGCTAATAGAGCCACGTCTACGAAATTTGGTACATAGGTGCATCTAGACAAGCGCCAGTGCACCTCGAAGCGATTTATTCGAAATTCGAATTCGAAATTTTTTTATTATTATTATTTTATGTTTTGTGACGAAATCGCGTCATTTTGAGACATAATGGGCTATAGGAAAGCGAGATTTTGCTTTAAACCACTCCATTTTCACATCGTCATGAAACGTAGGCACTTAGCTATTTTATGAACTTAAAATAAATTTCGTGTTTCAATAAATCGATTAAATACGAATTTATTTAAGAAAGTGAGCTTAACACCTTTTCAACGGGACTTTTTCTAAAAAAGTTTATTTTTAAAAATTTACAGTTTATTTTTCTTTGATTTTTGGACACATTAAACTTTCATCCTTGCGACTGCTTTTACAAAAAGAGTTTTGGAAAAATGATAATATTTTGTATTTAAATTTTTTTTTAAATGAAGCTTCCGAGTACACTTCTCACATCTCACATCTTTAAGAATGTGATTTTGGCAACAATTTTCCTGTCTTATTGTTGTTGATAGATTTAAATTGAAATCGCATCATTTTGAATAGTTTCATTCTTTTAGAAATATGGGTTTGGCTACAATTTTTCATTGTATTTCTTATGTCACTGTTTTTAAAAGATTGACATATTTCATTGTCATTTTTATATATATATAGTGGCTAGCAGATAATAAATTAAATTAAATTAATAAAAATATTAACAGAATAAAACTGAATTAACGTCAAATCGTGCACTTGGAGCGATCACAAATTAGCGACACGACTTTGGATTTTGCCATATAATGAAAATAAACTGAAGATCAGCCCTTTCCCTAATGAACTCACTCAGAGCAATTAATTATCGCTATATAATTTTTAAATTAAACACAAATTAGTTATTATTTAATTTTCAGTTTTCTCAAAGAAAACGATTTTAGTCTCGAATTTTTATATTAGAAAATTTTTGCCCTTAGGAAGTGGATTATAATTTATTTCTAGTTTTAATACCAATACTCATGCTTCTTTTTAGCTTAATATCTGTTGTTAATGAAATTATATTCATATTTAATTTCAGTTGTAAATATAAGGTACTTTCTCCCTCCTTTCCGCATGCCTTAGTGGTATAATTGGATAGTACGTCATCTAGTAATTGGGAGATCCGATGTTCGAATCCTGGGAAGGACATTGTACTTTTCTCATGTCTCCTCCAACGATGAACCAACGATGAACCTAATGACCCTGTAATATGTATAATGATTTCTATCGTTTTTAATTTATGAACTTTGTAAAGCTTTAATCAATCGCCTGGTGTCCAAAAACAGATCAGTTTTACAATCCATTTTACATAGATTTCTTTAAGAAAAACTGTTCCAGTTTACAAGCATTTCGGCTGACTAATGACCATAGAAAAAAGAAAGAACATGTTCGTAAACTAAGGTTGTAATTTCTTTAAATTTTGACATTAAATTTACTCATATTTTTACTTACTTGTACGAAGTAAAAAGGAAGGTATTGTAATCGCGAAATGTTTCAGGCAGCATATTTCAACGAAAATATCCATTCTGACCGCTTTCGAATGCGATTTAACAATGTTTTTGCGTGACCTCCGTACGTAACGACAGAACAAAAGACTCTTTCCCTTAAAAAAAATATATAAAACTTATTTAAAATTAATTCTGAAGAGAATTTTTCGTGGCGTCTGTACGAACGTACGTACGTACGTGCCTACGAGTATCTCGCATAACTCAAAACCGAGTAGCCTCAGAACGTTGAAATTTTGTATATAGGACTGCTATAACATGTAGATGGGCACCTCGTATTTTGGTTTCAATCGGCCGCACCAAACGTATATAAATATTTATACATATATATATCCACTCGGTCACCCGGCTCAGTGATCTCAGTTTCTTTACTCTTATATGTTTGTAAATTGTACATTTTATGCTTTAAAAATGATTGAACTATGTTGTTCTTATCTTCCGGTTAAGGTTTTTATGCCTTTAGTAAATCTGTATGCAATGTTTTTAGAATTATCAACAATTTTAAAGTTGTTTAAGTGCCGCTAATCCTAATAATTTTTTTTTTTTTGATGGCGGCCATTGCTTGTTTACTTTTGAAACAGCAGAATAGTGGATTTGTTGCCAATCTAGACAAAGGTAGCTTCGCAACAACAAAGATAACGCCTTCATTTATTATTCCGAATTAAATCATGCTTAATCCTTTCTGGATTTTTTTCGAGGAAATAAGTGTTTAAGATTTAAGTTGTAATTTTTAATACAGATATTTTGAGTTTTTATGTATTTGTGCCTTGTCGCGAAATAAGAACTGAATTAATTGAATGAGAAATACTCAATCGTCTGTGAATAACTGTTTCTTTTTTGTTTTGTTTGCTTAACTTCTTTTATACATCATTTTAGATTTATTATAGTATTTGAATAGAACATGTGGCAACGATTAGATAATTCTTCAAATGATATACATTTTGTGCATTCTGAGTTATAATTTGAAAGAAATATAACGCTGTTAAGTTATCCTAGCGCCAGAGTGTCGCTACGGTAAACAAATATAGTGAATTTTAAAGAGTGTATTTATTCTATTGTGGTTTATGTGCTATCGACGAAGAAGATTTAATTCAATCCAATAAGTTTAAATGAAATGCAAGAAAAATGCGTATAATTTGATATTTCGTACAAGGAAGTCATGTAGTGTACACATCAGATTTTTTAACTGTATTTTCCAAACATATAATACACTAGTAGGAAAATAATTGTGTGTTACTTACTAGGAACAAATAAAGGTGGTTAACTCAAAAGTTATGACAAAAAAACAAGAAATTCCGTTTAGATTCGTCTATTTTATTACCTAATCCGTTTCAGCGTGTGACATTTTACGATGTACTACCATATTAATACTTTCTTTGTTGTATTCTCTTATTTTCCTCAGTCTGTGTTCTTAAGTGCTGTAACACTACTTGAAAAAAAATGATGTCACTCATACTAACTTGCATATAACATTATGTGACACATAATTTGTCTGGCGAGTCTAAAAAACCAGAACAAATATTCCAGAATCAATGGACATGTGAACAATACGCCGTAAATCTCTTAGAATTCTTTCTGCATATAGTGGTCTCAAGAAGTTTGTGTCTGACAAATAAAATGGAAGTGTTTCATGACTTCAAGTAGCAATTAATAGGCAGATAGATTTTTGTATAGGCTCATAAAGAATGTTAATAACATTAAAATGTGGAGCTACTTAACCACTTTTAAATGCGACAACATAGTGAGTTTTTGCTCGTTATTTTGAAAAATGGTACGTTGAACCAATTTAAATTTATTGGCTCATAAAAAGAATGTTCATAATACTAATTAGAACTACTTAACGAATTTTAAATTCGACAATACAATGGTTTTTTTTGCTCGTAGCTATCGGACTATTTTAGAAAATGGTGCGTTGAACCAATTTTAATTTATTGGCTCATATAAAATGTTCATAATATTAATTAACTTTGAAGTACTTAACTACTTTTAAATGCGACAACCCAGTCATTTTTTTCTAACTATCGTGCTATTTTGGAAAATGATCCGTTGAATCAACTTAAATTTATAACCAATTTGCTGTACAAGCATGGTATTACCGCAACTTGCAGCCTGATGTTTATGCGACACAAAAGACAGTATTCGCAATACGCAATAAATTCTTCGATAGACTGATTTTCCCCTTCCAATAAATAAGAAACTTAGTTCTTCATTCGAACTGGATATCTATTTTGACTTCTCAACAGTTGCAAATTTAGTTCGAAGTGGTCAATAACTAAAATAATGTAAAGAACAATCACATTTCCCCGTTTGTGCTCTAGAGTTGAACGATCCGCTCTAGAATTGAGTCAAAGAGCTGATTTACTTTATGTGAATTTAGTCCGATTTTAGAAAACGAAGTTGCAGCTCTTTTACGGTTTACCTATCGTTAGAAGAGTGCCAGGAAAGAAATCTCCTATTCGTTCGTAAATTGATTCATTCTACGGAGTGGACTGACGTCTGACTGATTAAAAAAGAACGGAGCTCTGTTGGAAGAGCCAGGAAAGTTCAATTTTTATTTCAGGGGAAGAAAGAATGTTTATCCTCTCTTTTAAAAAGCGAATTTAATTTTAACATTTCCCAAATTTTTGAAAATTTCTTTTCTACAATTTTGTTCGTTTTGTGTAGAAAGGAGGTTCAAAGAAATCTCAAAGATATTGTTGAAAGAAATCAATTGAGAGAGTTAATATTTGGTTGAGAGAGTTTATTCATTCTTCCGATTCCATGGCTCGGTATTTTTGCTTTTCACTCCAACCTCGCTAACCGGTCCCGATCCCACTGTTCGTTCGACTTTTTTCGTTCTCCGCTTCATCCTCGCTAACCGCTCTTAATTTGTTTCAAATCTTTTTTATGAAAGTTATTTTTCGTGAATGTTGAGTTAATAAAATAATAGATTATAATAATTTCAGAGAGCGAGCGTTTCTGATCCGATTTCGTAAAACAACGGTTTGGCCGATCTCTAATCCGTAGAGAAGTCTCTGTTGCACTGTGAAGTCTATAAGAAGTCTCACTTTTACTTGTACTTGTGCACCTGTACGCTCAGTTTAAATGTTTTTGATAATTATTACTTCAGTATTTCATCTTATCTAGTCTATTTCATCTTATTGTTTCAGTATTTCACGTGAAAAGACATCTTCTCTCCATTTAGATCTCATGTCTTATAAATATATTAAGTTATGCTTAATAAATAATAAGCATTTTTTATTACGTGCTTTGTCATCAGGCACTACACGGAGAAAGAGGGATGCTTCATGGAGGAATTTCTAAGGGAAATTGGCTCGTATCCATGTTAAACATGGGAAAGGCCACGAAAACGTCCATGCAGACAGCCCATTTCCCAAGACTCGAACCCCGAGAAAATTATCAGTGTCCAGCCGTCCTTTACCCCTCAGCCGCTGAGGAGCCAAACAATAAGCATTAAATAGTTAAAAGTTCATTACACAAATATAAAGAAATTTTTGTATACTCTAGTGTGCAAAACTTACGCAACAAATTCATTTTTCAACATGAACTGTGAAACTATTGAAAAGGGATTTTTGCGATCAGTACAGTAAAAAGCCAACTCAGTAGAAATATGATGCATATGTCAGCAACATGATGTCAAAGGCTACGTCAGATGGGCACAAAATGCAAGGAGTCAGCGCGCATAGTTCGAGGCAACTAGGGACCATGTTAAATTGGCCATTTTCGATGTACCTTTTCTCAAAATCTGTTGTAGATACAAGCTTCAAATGTTTTATGTAATTAAGGTATACCTATCTGATTATACTGAAATGAGCTTTTGAAGCATTTTGAATTTTAGAGTAAATTACAGAATATTTTGTTAGGCATAGTAAAATTTAGCACTTTTCTCTCTCACACACACACACACAAAAAAAAAAAAAAAAAAAAAAAAAAAAAACTAAGTTTATTACAAAAAGCTCATTTCAGTAAATATAAGAGAACATAATAAATAAGCCATAAAAAATTTAGATACCTGTGAGCATTAGTTCCTGAGAAAAGGTACATCGAGTATAAAAAAATCACGTTTGGAGAAAAACGCGCCTTTATGTAAAAATCCTCATTGATCAAAGCAGTAGATGACAAAACTAGATTTTTTTACAGTTCTAATTTTCATGCAGATTAAAGAATGGTATTTTTAAAAAGATAAAAGAGTAGAGAATTCGATAATGCAAAAATCCGAAATCACAATTTTTTAAAGATTTTGGGGTTCCAACACCCCTTAAAAAGTAGAAAGGCGCATTTCCAAGGTTTTTTTTCTGCAACGGAAAGAGTGATCGTATGCGCAGTATAGCTACAAGAAAACACGAGGACGTCTTTACTGTCTGTCTACGAGAAGAAGAGATCCCGCCACAGTATCTGGCCGGTGCCGGTCGCTATAGCAACAGGGCTAGTATATTTTAAGAGTTGCTTTATTGTTACTTTATTTTTGGCGACTGTTGGCTGAGTAGAAAAGAGTTATCATTCGTCTTCAAGACACCCCTACGGTCAAGGCTCGTTTCTACGGCGACAGACAGCTGCAGACCAACTGGCGAGAGCTTTTCTTGTGATAGACACACTGTACACGTAGTAGAATAGCAAGCTCGATGAAGGAGGTAAATTGACGTTTGTTGCTCAAGGGTTTGGAATTCATAAAAGTGTTGTTTGAATTTGTAAAGACTTCCAAACGACAGGTCCAAGTTAATCCACGTTAAGAACGGTTAATGGTGGTCGGCCAAGGAAACCAACGGTGGCTGATGACCCAGCACAAAAAGAGATCGAAACAGGCAGCGGGCAATACTGCACAGCAGTTGCGCACGGCAACCGGACGGCAGATGTCCCGGTTTAGTGTGGTCAGATGTCTAAACAGGGGTGGTCTATTGACCCACCCTCCTGAACCCTGCATACCACTGACACCAATAGATCGGTGATACCGTTTACGATGATGTTGAGAACACAAAGATTGGCTACCTCGTCAATTTAGTCACGTCCTCCTTGCCAATGAAAGTCGTTTTAATCTGACAAACCATTCTTGGCGCTAGTTGATATATAGAGAGATATGGACACGCTTTCATCTCAATAACATCAGGAAAAGAGACCATAGAATGGTTTTGATATGCTTGTACGGGAAGTCATTATGATAAACTGACGAACGAAGCATCACATTTTTGACAGAGGTTCACCTACTGTACATCGTTAATGCGATGAATTTATCCTCCCCCACATGCGTCTTTTCAGGGGTGCCGTTGCTTCCGATTTTGCTTTTATAGATAACAATGCACGGCCACACAAGAGCCATGCTGATGAGGACCCCGTGGAAAGTGAAGATATGCACAGAATGGATTGGCTGGCGTACTCCCCCGATTTAAATTTCATTGGACATGTGTGGGATACTTAATCGTACCTGGCTTCTCGATCGTACCCTCCGGAGAAATCAGACAATTGAAGCACATGCTCCTTGAGGAATAGCAACTCATACCTCAAGAAATAATAGATAACCTGGTTTTGAGTATCGACTAAAGGTGCAATTCTACCATTCCATCATATCCCTTACTAAAACTCTTTGGTTTGTTATTCTCCCTCTTGGCTAGACAATTTTTTGAACCATTTCCATTCTGTCAGTAAAGTGTTTTCTTGTTCAGTCCTTGCTGTATGCATCCTATTCATTGTTTTGCTACTGTAGTTTTTCTCTTAAGTATTACATTGTGCCTCTTTAGTGGGAATTTTGTTTCCCAGTTTACTTTTCGTGTGATTCCAGGCCAAACAATAAAAGTTGCTTAAGTTTTGCACACTAGTGTATGTTAAGATGAATGTCTCAATCTATGATCCGCAAATCACAAACGATCCTCGAAGTAGTCGTACTAAATTTCCAAAAAGACAGCAAATAAATTTCAAATTAACTTCTGTACTACGCAATAGTTGAAAAATCTCCGAGTTTGGAAATTACACATGGCAACCGTCTATCACTTTTTCTCCCAAAACTGATATTTAATGAAATGTATTACCAGTTTCCCTACCTATGGACTTCTCACTCTAAACTTAGTAACAAAAGAGGGATTTGAAGCACTATAACTACGGTGCTTATTAACAGAAATAGAACAGGTATGCAAGAATCGACAGGCTTGTTCATGTCATTAATCTAAGTATTTACTAACATTTAATTTTTAACTAACAAGATAAAGATTATCTAAACTCTTTTATATTTGAATTATTACAGATATATAAATCGTCTTCTATTAACTTAATTATGTAATAGCAGTGCAAAATTACATAAATTTTAATTAATTATGTTTTTAAAGTATAATTATACTGGTAGTAAGAAGCATATGTTAAAAGATTTTCTTTGGAAGGGTATTAGACTAAGGTGGTGTGTAAAATATTCTAATTTATAAAAGCGGTCTCCGCTTTACAAAAAATTGACGGTAGGCTCTCCCTTTTAGTTTAGAGAGTCACGGGTGTTTAATGCCTAGGATTATTTAACGGCAGTGCGAGGATGTTGTACAACAAATAAAAAAAAATTGACAGGTGTTACTATGTTACATGAAGGTGATGCTTCTTTCGCCACAAGAAAGTAATTCGAGTCAATGAATTTGATTTAGTTTTCTCATACACTGGTGGACAACTGCTAAAGATGCAAAATGGAACCACAAAATGGAATGCAAGAAAATGCTGAAATTAGTACAAGTGTGAGATACAGAAAGACGTGTTGTGCATATGCAAATTTTGGATTCCCGACGTTTTTCCTCAGGCTACAAATAACAGATGTTGCTAGGAAATACGACATTAGCCACAATCTTGTTCCAAGGCTTTGAAAATGAGCATTTTTGAGATGTCATCGGCCGGCGACTCACTCGGTGGTGCACTGAGACTGAAATTCGAAATCATACAAATGGAATTTCATTCCCCGGGATTACAATCAGAACCTGTATGATTCAATGCCATAATGTGGACAGGATATCATCGTTCAGCAAGGCGGGCACATAAAATACTGATTTCAAACGTTCCCTTTTTACTTCCTTGTACGAAGTAAAAAGGAAGTATTGTAATCGCAAAAAACTTCAGGCAGCATATTTCAACGAAAATATCCACTTTAACCGCTTTCGAATGCAATTTAACGATGTTTTTGCGTGATATCTATACGTAAGAAAGAACTCTTTTCCTCCAAAAAAACTAAAAAACTGCTTTAAAATGAATTCTGATGAGAACTTTTCGTGGCGTCTGTACGAACGTATGTACGTACGTATCTCGCATAACTCAAAAACGAGTAGCCTCAGAACGTTGAAATTTTGTATATAAGACTACTATAACATGTAGATGTGCACCTCGTATTTTGGTTTCAATCGGCCGCGCCAAACGTATATAAATATATTTATAAATATATCCACTCTGTTACCCGGCTCAGTGATCTCAGTTTCTTTACTCTTATACGTTTGTAAATTGTACATTTTTTGCTTTAAAAATGATTGAATTATGTTGTTTTTATCTTCCGGTTAAGGGTTTTATGCCTTTAGTAAATCTGTATGCAATATTTTTAGAATTATCAACAATTTTAAAATTGTTTAAGTGCCGCTAAGCTTAATTTGATGGCAGCCATTGCTCTTCTTTACATTTGAAACAGCTGAGTAGCGGATTTGTTGCCAATCAAGAGAAACTTAGCTTCGCAACAACAAAGATAACGCCTTCATTTATTATTTAAATGCTTAGTCCTTTCTTGAATTTTTCGATGAAATGAGCGTTTAAGATTTACTTCGTAATTTTTAATAGAGATATTTTGAGTTTTTATGTATTTTTGCCTTGTCGCGAAGTGGGAACTGAATTAATTGAATGAGAAATACTCAATCGTCTGTGAAAAACTGTTTCTTTTTTGTTTTGTTTGCTTAATTTCTTTTATAGATAGTTCTAGCTTTATTATGGTATTTGAATAGAACATGTGACAACGATTAGATAATTCTTTAAATGATATAAATTTTGTGCATTCAGAGTTATAATATGAACGAAATATAATAATGTTAAGTAAACCTAGCGCCAGAGTGTCGTAAACAAAGTGAATTTTAAAGAATGCATTTAATTTATTGTGGTTTATGCGCTGTCGGCGAAGTAGGTTCAATTCAATCTAATAAGTTTAAATAAAATGCAAGAAAAAAAATGCGTATAAGTTAATATTCTGTACAAGGAAGTCATGTGATGTACACATCAGACTTTTTTTTTTTTTTTTCCGGGGAGGAGGCGGTCGTTTATTTGTACTTTTATCAGTAACATGCGGAATAAACTTCTTCATGGCGTTACATTTTTCAGAAACATTAGTGTAAAATGGATGAAATGCTAATACAAACTAAATGTACTCAATAATAAAAAATAATAAAATAAAAAAAATGAAAGCTTTCCGATTTTACATTAGAGGCCTTTTTTAACGTTTACTGTTCAATACAATAGCAATATCGCAAAATACTTAAATTTCAAATTTGCGAATAATTAACTGCAAAATTTCAAAATAATAAATTTCTTCATAATTTCCGATACACAGTCTCGCGCACTGGAGATAAAAATGCCCCCCCGTACAGTGTAGCCATTGCTTGCTTTGAAATCGTTGTGCTTGTTAATAAAAAAATTCGCTAAAGTTTTACAAAAAATGAAATAGATAATAAAACCAATTCCAAATTTGGGCTTTCCAGATGCCCATATTCGCAGTACGATTACGTCATTCAAAATTGTATAGCTCTAGATACCGTTGTTTTTTCACACTGCGAGAAACACACATACATCCACGCAGATTCTTCATTGTTTAATTTCTTTAAATATAAGGCAGGGCTCTAATGTTTGGTGGCAACAATTCGAAAAGTGAAACGCCGTTTTACAGTGGACTATGCAAAGTGCCAAAGCGAAATTAATAGCCCCTCTGGGCAAATGGCAACTTTGGGCTAAGAATTTAGATGTGAGAAAATGCGGGTTCTCCTGGAATTTTTTTCATTATTGTGTGTGTAAATATATAGATTGGTATTGTGTACTACGCACGATGACACATATTACGTAACGTAATTTTGTAAATGATTAGAATAAAAATAGTGTTATCGAAATATGTACATACAAAACTATTATAAGAGGGCTTGCGCATATCCATTAACGTCCTAGAATGAAACTGTGTTATAAGAGGGAGACTTGTACAACAACAACAACAAAAAAAAAAAAAAAAAAAAAACTGAAAGGTTTCAGATTTTAAATTGTGTCCAAAGTTGCGTTGTTTTAACATTTTGTGTGTTACCTTTATTTATTAAATATCACGTTCTTCGCGCAAACCATAAAATTCAGTTCAAGAGCAATATCGCAAAATAATTTTAAATTGAGCCTATCTTTAGAATTTCCGATACAGAGACTCGCGCGCTAGAGATTAAAATGTTTTTTTTTTTTTTTTTTTTTTTCCCTTTACAACGTTGCCATGCTTCGCTTTGAAATCCTTGAGTTTGTTAATCAAAAATTCGTTAAAATTTTACAAAATAGGAAATCGATCATAAAACAAATTCCAAATTTGAGCTTCCCCATGCCCATATTCGCAGTAGGATTACATCTTTCAAAATTCGATGTCTCTGTGTACCGTTGTTTTATCACAATGCCAGAAACATACGTACATTTATGCAGTTTTTCTTTATTTAATTTCTTCAAATATAATGCAGGACTCTAACATTTGGTGGCAACAGTTTGAAAAGTGAAACGGACATTTATAGTAATTCAACGCAAAATGGCAAAACGAAAACAATACTCCTTCAGGGACAAAGCCCTTTTGGACTAAAAAAATCGGTATATCGTGTCAGAAAAAGTCCAATTTTGTGTCAAAATAAATGTTAGAACAACGCTATATATAAATCTAATAACTATCCCAAGTCGCGCTTTCGAGACATGAAAAAAACAAGTTAAATTTCTTCCCCAATCGTGATTCAACAATAGTGATTCAACACAAAATCGCAAAACGAAAACAATAGTTCTTCAGAGAAAGCCCCTTTGGACTAAAAAAAGTGCTCCTTTTCGCGAAAATAATCACGAAAATTTGTTCCGTGGTAAAAATTATACCGAAATCATAAAAATAAAGAAACCAAGCCACATGGGGAAATAATATATCATCAGTGCTTCTTATTGAAGCCAACGAGATAGTAAAAATCCTTAATATTATAAAATAAATCCACAAAAAGTTTTCCAGAATGTTAGTCTTTTTCAAATATTCAATAATATTAAAAAAAAAGTATAATTTGAGCATGGAATCACTAACTAATCAGACATACATGCAAATATACTTTTCTCATACACTTATTCCCCTGACGATCCGCTTTGATCGGGACTGCTCTACTTCGATGATGTGATCTCTGCGTCCGACCAGTTTGTCATTTTGTGCCGGTTGTTTGATAAAATTTTAAAAGTGCCTAGTGTACCAGAAGTAAAAGCAGTTCAGCCTTACGTAAAAAGGCCATTTGGTAATTAAATTAGCCCTCTTCTACACGGATTATTACCAATCTATATATTTTATATCTAGAAGTACTTGAGCTAAAAGAAAAAAAATTTTTGTGGAACAAAACCTTTTAGTTAGATAAACAAAATTTTCTTTAATTTTCTTTCAATTTAAACAAAAGTGAATTAAATGGTCTGAAATTGAAGCTTTTCGAGGTAAAAATGAATGAAAGTGTCGCAAATAATACTTTAGAGCTGGTGTTCTCAACCGGCGGTACGCAAGAGAAAAATAGATGGTACGCAAAGTATTTTTAACTATTAAATTCAAAAATTTAAACCCCAGCATCCTGATGGAGTGTTTTCTCTAAATTAATGGGATCTGAGCTTTTTCAAGAGTAGTGGTGGTAGTAGTACTTTGTAGTAGTACTTTGTAGTAGTACTTTGTAGTAGTGGCGGCACTAAAGGTTTTCTTTTTTTTTGTTTAGGTGGTACGCGTTACTCAAAAGGTTGAGAACCGCTGCTATAGGGTCATTACGTTAAAGCAAACGTGAAAAATAAGCAATACCTTCCCGGAGTCGAACCTGGACATAACGCGAAGACAAGGAGAGAGAAAATACCTTATATACTTCCCCTCTTAAAGGAGGACTAAGGATTAGGGGACCTAGTCGCCAAATCCTGGTGGTGAGAAATCATCATCCACCACCTTTTAGTTCGGACTCCACTGTAGAGTCATTAGGTTATTATAAAGCAGAGGTGAGCAAAAAATTAGAAAAGTAAAATTTGTGAAGAAAAATGGGCATAATTTTTCAGTCATTTAAAAGTAAAAAAAAAAAAAAAAAAAAAATATTTCATTACCCAATCTTGCTCAAGTAACAGAATAAACTTTCAGCGTGCCATGTACATCGGACCCGGTCGAAACATTATTCTCAATAATGAACATCCTACGGTCGGAAGAAAGAGGTAAAACAGCTGAATTGAACGTAAAAGCTTTGCTGTAAATATAACAAACTAACTAAATTATAAACGTTATAGTGTTTGACTTCCTTTGAGAGCATAAACTAGCATCAAACTCTTAACAGACGTAAAGAGAATTACCGCTGGTCTGGAGTAACAATACAACCTGGAAAGGGTTTAAACAATCCTTTTACTGAAACAGAACTTGTGAACATAAAAGGCACATATCGCGCTTGCAAATTAGCCACTACTTTTGGCGATGCAACTTACTTAAAGTAACAGGCGGTTTCCAAAAGTTAAACTAAGTCTAGTACTCAAAGACTACCCAACAGATTTAACGCGAAGTTGGCTTAAAACGTTTCACTGGCGTAACAATTTAATTGCCGGTAGCAGGTGACAGGTGACGGAAGACGGGGACGCCTGGTGTTTAACAGTGGTAAACAGGCATATGTCCCACGCCTTCCCCTGTGTAGAAGCATCAACTTTAAATAATAATGCAAAGCCGAAGCATTACAGTTTTAGCAGAGCTGGCGAGCGTGCTCTGTCTTAAAATCCAAAAACCTTAGCTTAAATAGTGCCCACTAGCGGCCGAACGGTAAAGTCCCTGAACACTGGTAGCTCGGTCCGAGGTTCGTACCCCGCGAACGGGCTGGTTTCATGGGTGTTTTCCTGGTTTTCCCCGTGTCTAATGTGTTTCCGAGCCAGTTTTCCTTTGAAAGTCCTCCTCGAAGGCATCTCTCCCCTTAGGCAGATATCCCTCGAGATTAAACCACTAAACCAAACCTTAGCTTAAATACTCTCTAGCTGATTTCCATTCTGGTGAGAAAACGGAAAGGAGAAGTGATAAAAAAGCTGAAATCATAAATAACTGGTTAATTTAAATATTAATAATCCTACAATTTCT
Organism: Stegodyphus dumicola; assembly: GCF_044657685.1. Classification (NCBI taxonomy): domain Eukaryota; kingdom Metazoa; phylum Arthropoda; class Arachnida; order Araneae; family Eresidae; genus Stegodyphus; species Stegodyphus dumicola. Next base: position 6,780,752 of record NC_140769.1, on the reverse strand, counting down.
TTAGTTAGATTTTTCAATCCTAGGTACTTGATTTTATTCTCCGTTGTGAGTGTTTTCTCAAAACTGTTCCGGTTTCAGCAAAAAGTAATATGATAAGCCTACCTAAGCATAACAATAACAATTAAAGGCTTCCTTGCCTCGCGAGACTGAATCGCATTTACAGGTTCTCACTCCCCTCAGAACGAGGCGCGGAGGTTCAATCTCCCCTCTCGCACCTTGGAGAGCGAGACGCACCGCCAGACGGCACTGTTCGTTAATTTGCTACCTACCAGACCCTCAGGCAGCCCGTCGCAACGGACATTATCCAGCGAACCCAGGAACACTACCCCCCCCCGGGATACTAGAACCACGCCGCGCTAGGACGGACCACCGGGCCGGCCAAAGAGTGACTTTTCGTGGCCTTCAGAACCACCCAGTTCATAAATGTTATACCCTCGTGGCCGAGACTGCCTAGGTATAGATCTTAGCCAGTAGCTTCGCAGAGTTCTCTATGTCAATCGCCGGCGGGTTACCTAAGCATAAAGCATCTTTCATCTAATAAGATACAAAAGCGTCGAAAACACCTTGCATCATATACTGCAGAATCTTTGCATCTTGAAACTCGAAAGTTTAAATTTCAAGTTTGAAAACTTGAAAGAATCTTTGCATCGAGCATTGCATAAAAAAATTTAAAGAATCATGCATTGCATAAGAAAAAAACTTGAAAGCATGCATAGCATCAGAAAAACTTCAGAAGAAAATCAGAAGCACTCAGCTTCTAATTCTTTAAAGAAATTTAAAAAAAAAAAAAAAAAAAACTGAAAGGTTTCAGATTTTATATTACGTCCCAAAGGCGCGTTTTTTTTAGCGTTCTGTGTGTTACATTTATTTATTAAACCTAAAATTCAGTTCAGCAGCAATATCTCAAAATATTTGAAAAGAGCATACCTTTAGAATTTCCGATACACAGTCTCGCACGTTGGAGATGAAAATGCTTTTTTTTTTTTGCCCCTACAGTGTTGCCATTCCGCGCTTTGAAATCCTTGAGTTTCTTATCAAAAACTCATGAATGTGTTACAAAATAGGAAATATATAATAAAACAAATTCCAAATTTGGCCTTCCAGATGCCTATATTCGGGTGGAGGCGTACGTTCTTCAAAATTTGATGGATCTAGGTACCGTTGTTTTATCACAGAGCGAGGAACATACATATATTTATGCAGATTCTTCATTATTTAATTTCTTTAAATATAATACATGGTTGTAATATTGGGTGGCAACAATTTAAAAAAGTAGTTCGCCGTTTATAGTGAATCATCGCAGAATTTCAAAAGAAAATTAATAGCCCTTTGGTCTACAAAAACATTCCGACGTAATAACTATGACAAGAGAATGACAACATGAAAACATTTAAATCAGCCCAGGATATGCGTTTCAGTAACGGAATCTTGGAATCATTCCAAGATGAACGAAACGTCATTCCAAGGAGAAAAGGACATCATCGAAAACACCTCCCACCACAGTTGCCGAGAAAACAACACGCCAAATAACAACAACGCATCACACGGAAAAAAAAAAAAAAAAAAATCCAACCAAAGCAAATATTACATTTTGCTCGGGAGAGGGCGCTTCGATTTTCATAATAGTAGTTGTAGTAGTTATAGTAATGGCACGATGAATGGACGGAGCAAGTAAACAAGCATGACCTCGGACAGGAAACTTCATTCATGCTCCTCCTGAACGTCGGCTTGAAAACATCCGCTCTCCATTAGTGATGACGCGACGTAGTAAATCAAGGCTTTGTTTCTCAGACATTTTCAGTCTCATCTTCTGAAATAGCAGCCGTCACTGAACACGTGGCTAGCGCAAAAACAAGTCAATTGACGGAATGCCGGATTTCTGACCTTTCATTAAACAGGGCGATGTTTGAATCGCAAAAACATGGCATTTTACTTAATCAGTGGATGTTATGATTTCGAAAACGCGCCCACATGATTTTACGTTAAGTTGACTGCGGCCTCCGCTGGTATGTTCGAACGTTTTGCTGTGATGTAATCAGGAATAAAAAGGAAATCGTATAAACCTATATCCAACGATTCTAACAGCATAATAATAGTAAAACTCACGCTTAAGTGTAATACAATACAGACCGTTCCTGAAATTCAGCGCTATACCAGTTACAATCAATCTTCTTCCTGTTGTAGTCTAGAATCGGAAAATTTAGAAACCTCGAATTGCCTCAATAAAAATTAAACAAAATGCTCTTCTGTTAAGAGCAATTTAGAGGCGGTTTTACGAGACCCTACCAATAGATATCCCGCATTTCGAAGGGCCCAACAAATCACTTTCAAATGCTAAGGAAAAAAAAAAAAAACAGAAATTTAGATTTTTACGTCGCACCGGAGGTTTTATTAAGATTCTTTATACTGTCGCTGAGCAACCAATCTGCTCTTGGATTCACGCCTACTAACAATTCTTTAGCCCGAAGGGGAAATGTTCCCAGAAGGGCTATGAATTTCGTTTTGGCGTTTTACAGCGTCTACTATAAAACGTTTCACTTTTTAAATTGTTGCCACCAAATATGAGAGCCCTACATTACATTTAAAGGAATTAAATAATGAAGAATCTGCATGAACGTATGTATGTTTCTCGTACTGTAGAAAAATAGCGGTAGCTACAGACATCAATTTTTGAATAACGTAGTCCTCCACTAGAAAATGGGAATCTGGAAGCTCGAATTTGCAATTTGTTTCATTGTCTATTTCGTATTTTGCAAAACTTAACGTATTTTTAATTAACAAACTCAACGATTTCAAAGCGAGCAATGGCAATATTGTACAAAAATTTTAAGTTTCAGTGAGAAAAACATAATATTTAATAAACAAAAGTTATACATAAAACGTCAAAAAAACGCCCCTTTGGGCGTGATATAAAATCCGAAGGCTTTCAGATATGTATTTCTTTTTTGTTTTATTATTAAGCAACTCTTTGTCGCAGTTATGCTACATAAAATTCAAGAGCAAAATCACAAAGTATTTAAAAACAACCCATCTACAGTATCACCGATAAAATGTTAGGTACTACCATATATTTTTAAAAATTATTATTATTGTTAGTCCAAGGGCTTTGTCCTTGAAGGACTAATTTTCGTTTTGCGATTTTGCGTTGGTTCACTATAAATGTCCGTTTCCCTTTTCAGACTGCTGCCACCAAGTGTTAGAGTCCTGCATTATATTTGAAGAAATTAAATAATGAAAAAAAAAACTGCATAAATGTATGTATATTTCTCTCATTGTGATAAAATAACGGTACGTAGAGCCATCGAATTTTGAGTAACGTAATCTTTACCGGATATGCACATGTGGAAGCCCAAATTTGAAATTTGGAATTTGTTTTATTATCGATTTCATATTTTGTAAAACTTCTTAACAAATTTTTGATTAACAAACTCAAGGATTTCAAAGCGAGCCATGGCAACGTTGTACAGAAAAAAAATTATTTCCAGCGCGCGAGACTGTGTATTAGAAATTCTGAAGATAGGCTCAATTTAAAACTATTTTGCGATATTGCTGTTGAACTGAATTTAAAGGTTTAAGTGCGAAGAACGTGATATTTAATAAATAAAGGTAACAGACAAAATGTTAAAAAAACGCCCCTTCGGACGTAATTTAAAATTTGAAAGTTTTAGTTTTATTATTATTATTATTATTCGTTATATTATTTATTTGAAAACTAACCGGTCTTGCGGGGAGCCGCCTAAAAGAGCTGTCATAAGAAAGCATAGAATCATTAAATGTTTAATATTTTAATTAGACATCACATGATTTAAATGCATTTTTACTTCCTTGTATGAATTAAAAAGGAAGTATTGTAATCGCTAAAAATTTCGGGTATCATATTTCAACGAAAATATCCATTCTGACCGCTATCGAATGCAATTTAACGATGTTTTCGCGTGACATATGTACGTAAAAAAACAGATTAAAGTACTTTTTTCCCCCCCAAATAAAGTATAAAAATGATTTAAAATGAATACTAAAGGGATTTGTTCGTGGCGTCTGTATGTATGAACGGACGCACGTATGTATCTCGCATAACTCAAAAACGACTAGCTTCAGAACATTGTAATTTTGTGTATAGGACTGTATAACATGTAGATGTGCACCTCTCATTTATGGTTGCAATGGGCCGGCTAAGCGTAGTTTTTGGTTACCATTGCAGCCGTATTTGTTTACATTTGAAACTCAGCAGAATTGTAGATTTGTTGCCATCTAAAACTAAGCTTCGCAACAACAAAGTAACGTCTTCTTTTATGATTGCGAATTAAATTACGTTTAATTCACTCTGGAATTATGATTTAAGTTACTAGCTTGTTTTTGCGTAGAAACTGTAATTTTATTGGTTTTTTAAATTGTTTTTAAGTGTACTTGGTGTTTTATATTTTTCTATAGCTTTCAATTTTTAATGAAAATATCTTGAATTTTTATGTATTTTTGACATGCGGCGAAGTGAGAACTGAATTAATTAGTAGAGCATGCGCATTAGATAAGCGGCGCTGAAAAACTGTTTCTTTTTTATTTGTTTAACTTCTTTTATACATCATTTTAGATTTACTATAGTATTTGAATAGACCATGTGGTAATTAATTCTTCAGATGATATTAATTTTGTGCACTCCGAGGTTTAAAATGAATGTTATGTAACGCTGTTAAGTGAACCTAGCACGGGAGTGTCGCTATGGTAAATAAATATAATGAACTTTAAAAAGTGCATTTAAAAGTGCATTGTGGTTTATGCTCTATCTACGAAGTAGATTTAATTCAAAATTCGTTAATTATTAATTCAATATGTTTAAATGAAATGCAGGAATATTGCGTGTAATTTAATATTCCGTACAAGGAAGTCATGTGGTATACACATCAGACTTTTTTTTACTGTAGCAGCCATGTTTGTTAACGTTTGAAACTTAGCAGAATAGTGAGTTAAGTCAGTTTCTGCATTTTCAGTGTCTTTTTGCCGAGTGGGGCCAAAAGTAAACTTTCAATATTGTACACCGAAAAATCTGCCTTCTTGGCCGCTGGCCGAATGGCTTGTTTTTGCGTAGTAACTGTCATTTTGATTGTAAAAATAGTTTTTTTAAAATTATTTTAACTGTATTTGGTGTTCTACATTTTTTATTTTTTCAATTTTTAATAAAGATATTTTAAGGATTTATGTATTTTTGCCTTGTCGCGAAGTAAGAACTGAATTAATTGAATAAAAAAAAATATATATAATGAAATTGGAGGAGTAAGTTTAAATGAAGTTCAGGGAAAAATACGTATATTTGAATATTCCGTACAAGGAAGTCATGTTGTGTACAAGTCGGATTCGTTTTGTGGGGTAATCCCACCCCCACATAAAACGAATGCTATATTATTAAGAACTTTAAAATAAGAGAACATAAGCTTTATTCTTTAAGACTGGAGTCTCAAATTATCTATATTACTCAGCCCGGGAATATATTTTCCATATATTAATTAGCATTATGATGACAAGAATTTTATTAGCTGATTTGCTTGGAATATTGCAACTGCTATTATAGTTGTAGTAATTATCAAGGGAGGATATTCATTACTGTTCAATTTGTTGGGTATTAACTGTCGTTAAAGATAACTACACTAATCTGCTGCTCCATTATCCTCAAGTTATCAGTTCAATGTGCTTCACTTTTGCAAAGCCTCTCCCCATCACCTTGGTATGCTATTGAAATTATGTTGCGGTGATCCAATTCTTAAGGGCAAAGTAATTTTTGATACCTTGCTGAGTATAGTTTGATCCCCTCCTGTATCTTACTTTTCGCTTGCTTGTTGCCACAGGTATTCTCCGCCCATTGCGGTCAGTATTCACTACTTAGTGTTTTAAAATGCAATATTTCGATCTGTGGGCAGTTGAAGAGGTGGTGATTTGCATCGCCTACCGCTCACATTCGCATAATTCTGAGTCTGGTTTGCCGAATCTCTTCAGATTATGTGGGAAGAGACCATGGCCAGGTTATAAATGAGTTTGTGGTCCGCTGGTGTGTTTTCATTGAGTGTGATACTATCAGAAAGAATTTGTAGGTTCTCATCCCTGTGCTTTCTCTTTCCTATCTTTTTCGTTATTCTTGTAGAAGGCTGTTGAGGGTTATTTTTGTTTTTTAATAAGACCATGGCACACTGAGTTTTCTAGTCTACTGAGGTCATTGGCTGTAGATTTCGCAAGCAAGTCCGCCACTTCGTTGCCAGTAATATCCACGTGAGCTGGAACCTAGATCAAACTGAGTATATCATTTTTGTAAGCCTTGCACTAAAGGACGCCTAGTCTTTTGCCCTCGGATGGCTACCAAACTTGAGGCGAAGTCTCTATATATATTTACCCTTTGTTGCTAATTAGTATTTTGCCAAACTGATGGCAGCTTTTAATGCTAGAAGTTCCACATGAAAGACGGTAGTCTTCCAGTCGTCTTTCCCAACTTTTGACCACTTCTCTTTCTTAGAGTACATTGTAGGTGCAGCCTGAGCCATTCTCCGTCTTTGAACCACCTGTATATGTAGCTAGTGCTAGAAAGCACTAGCTACATATACATACAGATGAGAACATCTGGCGAGGTGTATTGCAAGTGTACTTCTCCGCCGGCAAGTTCGCTGAGTCCATCTCGGCCTCAGTATATTATTCTAACTTTATCACTTTAACCCTAACAGACATGTAACGAGTTATCGTTACGTCTGAGATAGTACGACAGAGTCTTACGAAGGATTTAACCCATAGAAAACCGAAGCCTTTTCTAACCTGTATGCTTAAAATACCGAAACGCCCGTCCTCATACACTATCCGGACCGTCCGTTTCCTCCCCTCCTGGTCCATTAACGCTCAAAGAGGTGTGGAGATGTCAAATGACATCCTTTTTATTTCCTAACAAAGAAGCTTTCATGAGCCTTTTAGGACAAGCTGTCTGCAATAAACTGATACAATACATTTCGGGGAAACTGCTACTGTTACTCCATACCTTATAAGATATTTCTCCCGCCTTCTTAGCATGCTCTGTGGTGAAGTGGTCAGCACGCTCAGTACGTATTCGATAGGTCCGTGGTTCCAGTCCCGGCGAAGGCATTGCTCATTTTTCAAGTCTGCTGCTTCGAAATAACCTAATGTTTGTACAATCTTAGGGAAAGGAAAGAAAACATCATCGCGATATCTGCCGTTTCGGGCGGTTGTTGTCATTTGAATGAAAGGTTGTCTCGGGCGTTTTGGCCTTCAAAGAGTTAAAACAAACTTTTATTGAGCTGAAGAGACTACACTAACGACCGTTTTGGTGATGCAAACAAATGAGAACACTGAATAAATTTAAAACCTTAATTAGTAGTTTAACATTACGCAGTTAAATATTAAACCGTAAGCCGGCTCAAATAATTTACCGCGTGAGTTTTGAAGTATCGGCGGCGAGAGAATGCAAAACCGAGATATTTACATTTAACTATAGCTAGCGGAATCTAAGAACACTACACTAGTGCCAGGAGCTCTCTCTCTCTCTTAAGATCCCCAAACCTCATCTTAAACACACAACCAATTAATTTGCATTCTGGTGAGGTATACGAGATACGAACGGAAGAAGTTAAAGTAAAGATCCAAATCGCAATAACTGATTAGTTTAAAATAAGAAATTGCAAAGGTCAAAGTAAATTATAAATACTCCCAAATGACAGAAAAACATAGCCAATAAGGTAGATTTTCAATAACTGTATAGATTAAGAGGGGATAAGATATAAGTCCCTCTTCTTAAGAACCAAAAAAATTATCTGCGGAATTTTTTCCCTGAAAATATGTACCTCGAGCTAAGATTGCTTTTATGCCTAAGTTTAACTTTTCCATTGGCAGTTCTCGTGTAATAAGTAATGATCTAAGAGTATTAAGAGTACGGTTAATAATATCGGTCAAATCATTCCCAGAAGCGTCACAAACAATTCATAAATGAACTTTTGCATTAAAGACATAGTGCACACTTCATAAACAAGCTTTTGCATATCTCTAAATAAAATGCTGCATTGAAAGTACCTATTTTTATGTTTCTCGTTATATCTATATTAAATGAGTTTAAATTCCATTGGTATTTTAAACGATATTTTCATCGGCGTTTAATGTAATTGCAGAGACATTAGGATTTTTTTTTTTTTTTTTCTGAAGCAGGCGATGGAAAAAATGTGCAATGCCGTCGCCGGGACTTGAACCTGGACCTCTCAAGTGCGCGCCGACTGTGCTACCATTACACCACGTAGGCATGTGGAAAGGAGGGAGAAAATATATACTTCCTCCTTTCCGCATGCGGAGCATTATGTGAAGACATGTAAATATTTTTCTGCTATCAGGAATGAGTTTAAGAAAAATGATGTTTTTAATATATATGATATTTTAAATGGTTTTAAAAGACTGAAAAAATTTGCCAGGAAAATGATGGAGAAGATTAATTATGATAAGTTTGCAGTAGGGATTTTAATTTTAATTTTGTTTTTTAGTTATGTTCTCTTTGTCTGTTTGTTGAAAGTGTCTTGCTCCGGCGCAGCCTGCAAAAAGTCCATCGGGCGACGTAAAGTCTGCCAGGAGGGGTCGGGCTGCGTCCCTCATATCATCATATCATATACTCCCCCTTTTTAGGGCGACTGTGGATTAGGGAACCCAATCGCCAAATCCTGATGGTGAAGAATCATCCTCCATCACCTTTTTATAGTTCAGGCACCAGTGTATATACATTAGGTTCTTTTCGATGTCAGGAAGCTGAAAAATGTGTAATGTCCTCGCCAGGACTCGAGCCTGGACCTCTACGCGCCGAGTGTGCTACCCTTACACCAGGAAGGCATGCAGAAAGGACGAAGAAAATGCCTTACATTATGAATCGGTTAATGTTATAAAAATAGCCGAGGACAAACGCGATCACATTATAGAGCGCTTACTCTAGCTAAATATACAAGAGAAGAAGTACCTACAATTTTAAATGTGATAATCTGAGGCAATTTTAAATGTGATAATCCGAGGCAATGTGAAATTTTTATCGGTTCGGAACCATTTCCATGCTCTTGCTGCCAGGATGAGCAATTTCAACATGACCACATTGCGGTTAGAGTTAAGTAGGAAGCATGGTATCTCCAAAAAACGAAACTACGACACACAGACAGCGCGCCGACAGGAACACTGACGATTCATTCTATCGGTCAAGGTCACTTGGTGCCACCTGATCCTCTGCATCTCTCACACCTTCCCCTAACGCTCTCCCGCCTCTTCTATTTTCTTTCTTTCCTTCTCTTTTTTTCTTACAAACTTTTCACAACAGTTGCAAAAGCCGACCTCCTCAGATTTTCCTCGTATGTCACCACTCGCCACGGATACCGTCAAAGGCAGAGACATTTAGTAACTGAAGATGTAAAAAGGTGCACATGAGCCAGGACCAATCGAACTTCCGCTCACCAGCATTTTACGTCTCTCTCTCTCTCTCTCTCTCTCTCTTTTTTTTTTTTTTTCTTTTCTTTTCTTTTTCCACAGTATCGCTTCTCTCTGCAGGTTTGTTGCCAACTTAGTGTTTTTATTAAGTGCATCTCCACAACTAGAGGTTTTTTATTTCGTGCCCCTCCACCCGTCTTGGCCAAGAACAGCTGTAGCTCTCCTTTCCTTCTTTTTTTTTTTCCCCTCAACGTTCTACATCGTTTTTATGAAAAAGGAAATTCGATAGTCTATTACATCATCTCGCGAACGAAGCCGGAAAATTTTTAAGCTAACTCATCTCGGAATACTTGTAAATCTTCATTCGCAAGCTAGTCCAGGGTTTATGGGCAGTGTTCATATTATATTATTATTATTGCTTCAACACTCATGTTTTCAACATTAGTTCACAGTCGTACTTTAGCTCTCACATCAATAGTAACAGAAAATATACAACGGAGAATGTTCAGTAAAATGTGTTTTTACATTAGAACAGGAAATCCAAACATCTTTGTTGCATCTACTTTTTTTAAAGAACAATTTTCTTCACAGACCCCCCCCCCTTATATTTGTGTAATATGTCAGCATACAACATAAAAGTAATATAAATAATTGCCTATAAATAACGATAAAAATTAGATTAAGAATCGGAACAAATGTTTAGAAAAAATTGGTTCATTAGATTTGTGTTTAGTTACATTTTGTAATATTATTATTTTTAATTTTTCAGTTATAAACAAGTTTGTAAAACAAAATCACAGTTTCTAACTGCACAAAAGTTCGATTTTAATGATCCATTTCATGTACTGATGCATAATTTTTAAAACCCCAGCTGGTTCAATAATATTTAACCTGTTTCTTGTTTTTCATACTAGTTCAGCCTTCTTCGCAAATTGTTTATGTGTTTGTGTTCTCGCGTTTAATTGGTTTATATTCGACTTATTGCATAAAAAAGTATATATTTTAAAACAGTTTCATGCATTATTAAAGTGTATTAAATAATTCTAGCGTATTGTCTCTCTTATACGTTTTTTATATGATTTCTTCCTGACTAAATGATACAGCTTTTTTATCGATAAATAATTAATTTTTAATCTGTATTATTAAAACCTGTACGCGTCTGTCTATTTGTTTGTGGTATTATCTCCTCCGGAAAGGCGGGGAGTTGAAATTCGAGGGAAGTACCCCACCCCCGGATTCCAAAAATTCGTGGGAAGAAATTTCGACCATTCTCATCTTCGTACGATTTTAATTAGCGGAGATATTAATTAAAAGCTCTGAAAACGCTAATTTTCGCCCTCATTTTTCCGAGTGGCAACAATCTCGCACGCTGGAGATGAAGATCTGCTTTATTTCGAGAAGTGTTGCCACTGCTCGCTTTCAAATCGTAGAGTTTGTTAATAAAAAATTTCTAAGTTTTATAAAATACCAGCAGTTACGCGGCCAGCCTGCGTCTGGCTTTTAAATGTACCGGAAAAATGCCTGAAGGGAAAACCCAAACGTTACATTTAAAAACTGCGCAGAATTTTACTCTGCAGAACATCTTCAAAAAAGTTTTTTAAAAATTAATTGTTACATATAACAAAATTACAATGAAATAAGCAATATCCCTTAATAGACATATTAATTATCCTAATAAATAAGTTAATCAACTTTCCGTTGCCTTGTCATCCACCAGCGGCCGAGCGGTGAAGTCGCTGAACGCTGGTAGTTCGGTCCGAGGTTCGAATCCCGCGAACGGGTTGGCTGCATGGGTGTTTTTCGTGGTTTTCCCCATGTGTAACGTGTCTACGAGCCAGTTTTCCTTATAAAGCCCTTCGCGAAGGCATCTCTTCCCTTAGGCAGATAGCTTTATTGTACTTTGCCGTAATTAAATACACCAACACCGTTGGCTTCTCTCAACAAACGTCCAGTATCCAAGAGAAACATTAAATTTGAAAACTGCACAGAATTTTCGCCCTCATTTTTCCGAGTGGCAACAGTAACTATTCAAAATGATGCGATAAAATCGAAAAGATGAAATAAAAGAAACCTGATTCGAATTTTGAAAAAAAAATCGCTTTGAGGTGCACTGGCTCTTGTCTAGATGCACCTATATACCAAATTTTCGTAGCCCTGGGTATATTAGCTTACGCGCAGCACGAACGAAAGACACACACACTCTTTCTTTTATTATATGTAGAGATGAAATAAAAACAGCATTGCCAAACATTAAACATATTGTTATTATATAAAGTCATATTCTAACGTAATGTCAATATTTTAAATAAATACCTGCTGTTGACAACCTTTTGGTTTCGGGTTAGGATAACTGACTTGCGACGTTAATTTTTTATTGATATGGAGAAAACGCTATTATATTATATTCAATCTAAAGCTATTATATTATATTCAATCTAAATCATGATGTCATACGTTTACGTATTAATAACAAGTGTGAAAAGTTTTTATTTCCTGGTTTGGCAACAAAAAAAAAAAATATTTACGAATAGGTTGTTGCTTGGAAAGAATGAACTGATTTCGTTCATAGTGAAATGGTTTTATGCATTTTCTTTACGTGTACATAGAACTTTGCTTTGGCCGCAGCCCGCTAGTTTAATTATTAAACTTTGTTCTGTGAATTAATTGACTGCGCATTTTTGGCTACCGACACCTTAATCATGCCCGAGCCTTTAAACACTCCATCAATAAAGACCACGCTAGGAATCTCTGCGTTAGACTTTCGTATTTAATTCTTTCACTTATAAATTGCATTTCCTCTAAGCTGTATTGTGTAGCTGCGCAATGTTTTTAAAGGTACTGGAATAAAATGCCTAGAAAGATTTATTTCCCACGTACCTATCTCACGCTACAAAGCGGATGCGTTGTGCAGAAATGATGTCGCAACAAACATTAACAATTACTGATGCTGACTGGAATGTAGAATTTAAAATTAAATAAGTTAGATTAAAAGGTAACTATTCGGGATGCGAAAGCTTTTAGAGTGACACTGTAGGAGAAATATGACCGAAATGTCAAAATAATACGGATACGTCAGCTAACGATTCAATTTTGAACGTGTACGTTTGCAAATTAAAACACAATAACACGCCGAACAAATTTGAAGTAATTTGTGAAAATTTGAAAATATAACGCTGATTTTTGTTGTTTGACCTCTGAATTAGTATTTGTTGTTTGACCTCTGAATTAGTGTATGTTTGCACTTTGAGAGCAGATTTGCAGATAAAGAATTAAAAGATTGGCAACTATTTGATAACGAAATTTTTATAAATTCAGGGAGCAAATTTTATTTCCGAAAGCAAAATGTAATACACCTTTCCGAAAAATACTCAGAATTTACGACAAATAAAAACGCTGATATAAATTTTAAAAAGTAAATAAATAAAATCTGTACACTTTCAGATTTTATATTACGCCCAAACGGGAAGTTCCCCCCCCCCTCCCATTTACAGACACATATATGTTTCGAGAGCATTTGGTCTAATGCCACACTGTGCTAAAAATATTCAAAACCAACGCATCTTTATCTCCCCCCCCCCGTGCAGTGTTGCTACTGCTCGCTTTGAAACTGCTGAGATTTTTAATAAAAAAAAATTGTTAAAGTTTTACAAAATATGAAAGAGACAATAAAACAAATTCCAAATTCGGGCTTCCAGGTGTCCATGTTCCGGTGGAGGAATACGTTTTCAAAATTTGATGATTTAGATATCTTTGATTTTTGAATAATGCGAAAAATACACATACATTCATGCAGATTCTTCATTATTTAATTTCTTTAAATGTAATACAGGGCGATAATATTTGGTGGCAACAATCTGAAAACTTATTCGACGATAAATGCCGTTTCGAGACTAATAGCCCTTGTTGGCTAAAAAAAGAAAAGGAATTAACATTTAGAATTGAAATTGACAATTGAATAAGAAACTAAACTAGCATTCGTCAAGACTTTTACCTTTGCTCTGCGACACATTAACCTTTGTTCAACCTCACCCTAAATGAAACAATTCAATTTTGTTAAAATTCAAATTTAGGTCCGTCAGCTGCTTGCGCAATCGGGCCACACGCAATTTGCGTTTGAGACCATTAACCGAAAAAACCCTGATGTCTAAGTTATACATTACTGTCCAGTTCTATCAGCATCGCTACCAGTGTCCCACATGTGTTGATGTAGTGCTTCCTTTCCATTATTTGACGATTCCTATCCACAAAAATAAAATATTCGTTATCATCAATGCTTGCATATGAAAAGTCTCCATTTATTTCAGAATTTCAGATACTTATTATTTTAGGAAAAAAAAAATAAAATCCGACATAATAAAGCAACCAGAAGCATCACACTAATAGGGCTTTACGATTGTCACTTACCTTGTGCCTTATCGCTATAAAAAGAACAGTCTTTGCGCAAGTTCAAATTTATTAAGTAATTCTTTAAATCGCTTGACGTTTCTGGCACTTCATTGTGTTCATTGGCATGGGAAACAAATGACGTGCCAGACACGTCAATTGTTGCCAAGTGGTTAAAGAAGTGCTTCCAAAAATATTTCCATTCCTAATTTCTCAAGCTTTTGATTTTCCTTTACGTTATTTCACAGATCTTCGTAAATTAAAAGGGCCAGACTTTTCTTAAATCAAGATGGAGACAAGATAATTTTGGCGACTACAAAGAAATATATCATTTTCTTTGAAACACGTTCTTCTAAGCCCACACGCATTAGCCTAGAAGGGCTTTTAATTTCGTTTTGATATTTTGCGTTGAAACCTGTAAATGTCTGTTTCACTTTTCAAATTGTTGGCACCGAATATTATCGCCATGCGTTAGAGTTAAAGAAATTAAATAGTGGAGAATCTGTATGAATGTATGTATGTATGTTTCTCGCACTGTGAACAAACAACAGTTTTTGAATAACGTAAATGTTCCATTGCAATATGGGCATCTGCAAGCCCTAATTTGGAATTTGTTTTATTATCGATTTCATACTTTGTAATACTTTGACGAATTTTTTATTAACAAACTCAACGCTATCAGAGCGAGCAATGGCAACACTGTATGAAAAAAAAAAAAAGAAAGAAAGAAAGAAAGAGGAAAAAAAACATTTTTATCTTATGTATCGGAAATTCTAAAGATATACTCATTTTAAACTTATTTTGCGATACTGCTGTTCAATTGAATTTTACGATATAAGTGCGACGAACATGATATTTAACAAATAAAGGTAACACACAAAACGTTGAAAAAAAAAAAAATGCCTCTTAGAGCGTAATGTAAAATCTGAAAGATTTCAGATTTTTCTTAAATTTTTAGTCCAAAGGGACAATTTGCCCTGAAGGATTATTATTTTCATTTTGGCATTTTGCGTTGGTTCACTATATTATGCATTATCCCTTCATTAAAACCATAATACTGCCAAGTAGGGGGGGGGGAAGGAAAAGAGCAAAGAATGAGAATAGTATCCAAAATGTAAAAAAGGTGAACAGTGGGGGGGGGGGAATTACGTATTACACTATCTAGGTACCCTTATTAACCTGAACTTGGCTAGGTGCTACCATTTGGGCGGAAGAAATATGAACGCTATATGTCAGCGTGGCTGCAAGCCAGTGAAGAACAAAGCCGCTGACAAGTCTGTTTTCCAGCCATAAATCAAGCCTTCCTTTCGACCTAAATCGAGTGACAGATTCGGAAGAGAATCTTTTTTGATTTCACCCCACAACCTCGACGCATATCTCGCGTTTTATTACGTTTCATGGGACACGAGTCTTCAGCCAATTGATCTGTTTACTTGTGTCAAATGAATCTTGCAGCAAGACGGATTGGATTTCAAAGACGAGGCGATATGTCTGGTAGAAACACAAACCAAGCAGCGAAGCATATTACGGGAAAGTGATTCATCAGTGGCAAAGAAAACAAGCTGAAGAACTGGGAATAGCTTCAACACCCCCCCCCCTCCAAAGAAAAAGAAACTATAGCTTTCGCACTTGTAGATTTCTTATTACACTAAGATCCCGCTTAACGGAGGGGTACGTTCCAAAAAGTTCCAACCAAACAGCGTAAAACGAGGTCATCTTAACGCGTCAATAATGGGATAAGCGAAATAGAACAGATAAAATAACTTGGCAATTTTGTTTTAGGCTAAAGGGCGTTAGCCCAGAAGGGATATTAATTTCGATTTGCCACTTTGCGTTAAAAACTAATGTCCGTTTCACTTTTCAAACTGATTCCACCAAATATTATCGCCCTGTGTTATAGTTAAAGAAGTTAAGAAAAAAAAAAAAAAAAAAACTACCCCCCCCCCAAAAAAAAAAATCTGAAGGGTCTCAGATTTTAAATAACGTCCAAAGAGGCGTTTTTTTAACGTTTTGTGTGTTACCTTTATTTATTAAATATTATGTTCTTTGCACTTAAACCATAAAATTCAGATCAGTAGCAATGTCGCAAAACAATTTTAAAATGAACATATCTTTCTTTAAAATTTCATATTACACAGTTTCGCGCCCGCTGAAGATAATTTTTTTTACCCGTAGAGTGTTGCCATTGCTCGTTTTTAAACCTTGAATTTGTTAATCAAAACTCCGTTAAAGGTTTACAAAATATGAAATCGATAATAAAACAAATTCTAAATTTCAAATTTGCTCTTCCACATCATATTCGTAAGAGGACTGCGTCATTCAAAATTCGATGGCTCTATGTACCGTTGTTTGATCACAAGGCGAGAAATATACATACGTTTATGCAGATTTTTCATTATTTAATTTCTTCCAATATAATGCAGGACTCTAACATTTGGTGGCAACAGTTTGAAAAGTGAAACGGACATTTATAGTGATTCAAAGCAAAATAGCAAAACGAAAACAATACTCCTTCAGGGACAAAGCCCCTTTGGACTAAAAAAATCGGTATATGGTGTCAGAAAAAGTCCAATTTTGTGTCAAAATAAATGTTAGAACAACGCTATATGTAAATCTAATAACTGTCCCAAGTCGCGCTTTCGAGACATGAAAAACGCAAGTTAAATTTCTTCCCCAATCGGCTCAGTAGAACTAGGGAGATACTGAACTGCTCCCTCAATTTTTTTTTCCTTGCGCAGAGTGCGTAATGCTACAATGTAACAACTTAGTTCCAAACTGCAACATTATTCATGTGTTGTTATGGCTGCAGTTTTCCTGGCATGTACTGCTAAAACATAGCAACAAATCTATGTAAAATTCATCTCGGAAGTAAGATTTTTTTTTCTATGATCGTGATGATCACAGTTGTCAAGACATTACATTAATGCTATGATGGAATAGGTGCTATAAATATGCCAGGTACTATAAAAAAGCTGAGATTAATGTATTCTAAATAAAAAAAAACGCAGCATTACAGCTAACGTTTCAAGAATTTTTGAAAGAGATAAAATATTCCAACCCACTCACTGATTATTAATGAAAACGTGGAAGTACTTTAAAACTTATGTTTATTTCCGCACATTCAACAGCCACTTTGATTTCTGATTTATTGCCACAAATTCACCGCGACAATATATTTCAATCTGAAAAGATAAACGATACACATTAATGACAGCAGCATGATAGTATGCAGATTCTTGCTTTCTGGACTGCAATAAAACGTTTCAAACGCACACAGCTGTTGCGAAATAGGATTGGGAAAAGGTTACTTTTTAATGAATTTTGAACCATTTGTTGAGAATGGAAGAAAGAGTTATATATCTGTTTTGACGTAGAGATCAAAAGCCCACCCGAACACGTGCTGATTGCAAGGAATGCAGTAAAAAAGATGGAATGGCACAAGCTGTTTATTTTTAGAATGGTTATTTATGGTATCTAGATCCATTTTTAATTAAGGACATTTTAAGAAACTATGTCATAAATAAAATTTTGCAGATGTGAGGACCGAAGATGTTAATTTTTCGTGGAGAAGTGTAAACAATTAACAATGTATCAAAATGAGAAACTTACTAGGAAGTACAAGTTTTGTAGTTTTTACTTATAAGGCATTTCTCTCGCCTTCTTAGCGAGCCTTCGTGGTGTAGTGGTCAGCACGCTCAGCGCGTAAATGAGCGGTCCGCGGTTCGATTCCCGGCGAAGATGTTGCTAATTTTTCAACTTGCCTGCTTCCAAAAATACCTAATGTCTCTACAACTAAAAAAAAAGTTACAATACGCCCAAGCAGGCCTTTTTTTAACGTTTTGTGTGTTACCTTTATTTATTAAATATCATGTTCTTCGCACGTAAAACCATAAAATTTAATTAAACAGCAGTATCGCAAAATAATTTTAAAATGAGCATGTCTTTAGAATTACCGATACACAGATTCACGCGCTGAAGATAATTTCCCCCCCCCCGTACAGAGTTGCCATTGCTCCCTTTGAAATCGTGGATTCGTTAATAAAAAATTCGTTAACAGTGTTACGAAATATGAAATCGATAATAAAACAAATTCTAAATTTCCTCTTCTTATTCGAGGCATAACACGATATTCTGAGCAAACTTCAAGCTTACAAAAGCACTTTCCGAATGAGAAATCCGCTACATAATTTTTCTTTAATGCAAGGCTTCAGGTGTCGTTTCTCCGTCGTACGTCGTCTAAATGCACTGAAATACTAATCATTTGCATATTCCAACTTCTTCTTCCTTTCATGTGATTTTGACCTTCGTCAGATCATTCCTTCCTGGTGTTGCAATTTTAATCGCAAGTAGCGTATAATAAACAATAGGGTATTTATAAATGAATGGTGTGGTTTTAAAAATTAATAAATTGATGTATTACCTTACCCATGTTGCACTGGCAAATAAGCACATACAAGTTTCTCATGTGCTCCCTGCTGTCTGCTTGCCATGCTTACTACGCAGCCGCAGCGCCGGTTTCCAAGATGGCGCCGCAACAGGAAAAGACTATCTCAGAGGTCCGTTTGGATTGAATGCATTTTGAGTTTCGTGCACGTTTTCTGTGCAGTGTCCCGCGAGAAAATGCACAAACGTTTTAATTCGAAGAAACTGTGACTGGTGGCATTTCTAGACATGTTGAAAACCTGGTTGTTAACCTAGCTGAACCCAGTTATGATGATTACATTTTACGATTGGACGTTGCTCCCTCACCCCCCCCCCCAAATTTTCATAGGAATGTACGAGAGCTTCTTAATCGTATTCTTCGCCAACGTTGGACTATACGTGCTGCAACAGCAGACAGCAACCTTCTCTTCTGGCCATCTCGTTCGTCGGATTTAGCACCATGCGATTACTTATGTAGGGCTTTTGTTAAAGACTGAGTTTATGTACCTCCAGTGCCCGTGTCCCTTGAGAAAGTTTGTGGTGGGATAAAGCATGCACTGCAGATCACTATGGCGGACATGCTACACCGAGTATGTGAAAAATTTGATTAATCTGTAGATGTGTGTCGTGTGACCAAGGGTGCACATATTGAAGGATTGTGATTAATGCATCAAAAACTGGGACAGCTGCCGCTGCTTATGCTATAAGGTTTGCTCATATAAAGTAATACATCGATTTATTATTAATTTTTAAAACCACGCCATTCATTTATGAACACCCTGTATATATATGTGTGTGTATGTATGTAATATTTCCGGGAACATAAAGTAATCAGCTTGCAGTCATCGTGGCTGGAAGTGTAAGGCGATATCCAGTCTTTGGCATCCGAGTCCGTGCGTTGTTTGGCGGAGTGGGATATAGCAGAAATGATGGCACCGAAGGATTTAGCTTCTAACTGCACATTTTTATTCAATTCAAATGGCAAATCATTATTCTTTCAAATTCTCCAAGATTACATATGTGATAGTAAATTAAACTAAATAGGATTAACTTTAAATTTACTGCGTCATACTATTCAAACAAAGAAGGACAGACGGCAAAGGTCTGATAGCGGCAGGAAGAGAAAAGCAGTCTGGCGAAAAATGGCGCGAATTTTACATTTATAGTAGCGGTTACATAACATGCCAGAATGTTCTCGAAAGTACTGCTCTATGGGGAAGATCCTGAAATTGCGGAAAATTAATTAGAGATTGCCTGTTCCCGTAGAGCAAAGCCATCGTATTTTTTATATTTTACATATATATATATGTAATTTCACCTTTCTTTATATAGACTGGTTATATTTTAAATAACTGAGAATGCAGCTGAGCGAAGAGACGTCACTTAGCAAGCAAATGTACGCGGCAAAAAGGGGATAGAGGGCATACTTGACTGTAGTGGTATTTATATTATTTTTTTTATTAAATCCAATTGGCTGAGAAATACGAAATGCAGAAGATTAAGGTGGCATAATGCGAAATTAATGTTCAGATATGATGAAATTTCGAAAAGGTTATTATTATTTTTAGAATAGAGGGGACTTTCCCAAATTAAAAAGAAGAATTTCGAGGCTACGGCTTAAGAGAATAAAACCGCGTTTGAATGAACACCACTTCTCCTAAAGTTTTTTTTCTTTTCCGGTTTTGAATCATCTCATATATCACCTAATCGCCAAACTATCTACACGTCTCTTTCACTGTGAGCAAAGTCATCTACACCGAATTATTACATGTATATTTGTTCTTATTGAAAAAATTATATATATATAGAGAGAGAGAACGAAACTTAGTTCGAAAACAAGATTTTCTAATACTTGCACAATAGCTCGAAAGTAAGATAATAATTATATATTGTTTTCCCCTTAAAACATTCAGCATTTTAAAGTATTTGATTTTTTATGTTTTTAACAACTATCTAAGTTGATGCCTATTAGCATGCTCTTGCAAGTGATTTAAATATATTTTCCCTCAATAACATTAAGGAATGCGTTTTTACTTCCTTGTACGAAGTAAAAAGGAAATATTGTAATCGCGAAAAGTTTCAGGCAGCATATTTCAACGAAAATATCCATTTTGACCGCTTTCGAATGCAATTTAACGATGTTTTTGCGTGATATCTGTACGTAAGGACAGAATAAAAGACTCTTTTCCTCCAAAAAATTAAAAAACTGCTTAAAAATAAATTCTGAAGAGAATTTTTCGTGGCGTCTGTACGAACGTATGTACGTACGTACGTATCTCGCATAACTCAAAAACGAGTAGCCTCAGAACGTTGAAATTTTGTATATAGGACTACTATAACATGTAGATGTGCACATCGTATTTTGGTTACAATCGGCCGCGCCAAACGTATATAAATATATTTTTATATATATTCACTCTGTTACCCGGCTCAGTGATCTCAGTTTCTTTACACTTATATGTTTGTAAATTGTACATTTTTTGCTTTAAAAATGATGGAATTATGTTGTTCTTATCTTCCGGTTAAGGTTTTTATGCCTTTAGTAAATCTGTATGCAATATTTTTAGAATTATCAACAATTTTAAAGTTGTTTAAATGCCGCTAACCCTAGTAATTTTTTTGATGGCGGCTATTGCTTGTTTACATTTGAAACAGCAGAGTAGTGGATTTGTTGCCAATCTAGAGAAACGTAGCTTTGCAACAACAAAAATAACGCCTTCATTTATTATTGCGAATTAAATCATGCTTAATCCTTTCTGAAATATTTTCGTGGAAATAGGTGTTTAAGATTTACTTCGTAATTTTTAATACAGATATTTTGAGCTTTTATGTATTTTTGCCTTGTCGCGAAGTGAGGACTGAAGTAATTGAATGAGAAATACTCAATCGTCTGTGAAAACGCCACCAGAGCTGCAGTCAACTAAAATACTTTTCATACCTACTAATAGATGGCGCCACACGAGCGCCTCATTTGTTCAAAGTTTACTTATTCTACGGATGGCGGCACAGGAGTCTCCGTCGCTAGTAATCTCTTGAGTTCTAGCACAGCATGTGCACAAGTACTTCCATATTATTGGATACAACTTACTCGATTCCTCAAGCATTTAAAAGTCAAGTATAATATATTGGTAAAGGCCGTTAATGGTCGATTGCCTCTTACTAAGTGATAAGACATAGACATAGTTATAATATGAACGAAATATAATACTGTTTAGTGAACCTAGCGCCAGAGTGTCGCTATGAAAAACAAATAGAGTGAATTAAGACACAATAACACGCCGAATAAATAACAAAACAGAAGTCAAATAACAAAAATCAGCGTTATATTTACAAAATTTTCACAGGACTAGTTTTGATGGTTTAACCGAACCACCATCCTCAGCTGCAAAACCGCAAATGAACAAGATAGGAAATAATGATTAGATAAGATAGGAAAGCCTGGACAAGAATAAGCAAGTGGCGCCATTTGCAGCTGAGGATGGTAGTTCGGTTAAACCATCGAAACTAGTCCTGTGAAAATTTTTTTGTTGTTTGACTTCTGAATTAAATAGAGTGAATTTTAAAGAATCCATTTATTCTATTGTGGTTTATGCGCTGTCAGCGAAGTAGATTTAATTTAATCCAATAAGTTTAAACGAAATGCAAGAAAAAATGCGTATAATTTAATATTTCGTACAAGGAAGTCATATGGTGAGCACATCAGACTTTTTTTTTCCTAATCTTAGGAGATAATTTAAATTCTTTTCATAAATAAAATTTATTTCTTACCTTGCAGCTTCAACCGCAGGTTTTAGGCTTTTTAGAACATTAAATACCTTTTAATCTATATATATATATACACATACACAAATACACACACACATATTATATACATATATCTCATTTTTTCAAAAATTAATTATTTTATTCGGCGAAAGTGTAAAATGCGTGTAAAAGAACTATTGTAACTATTAAAAATTTGTAGGAAATACAATAGAAATTAAAAATATTGTAACCTCTACTGAATTTAAAAATCACGTTCTTGAAATCAAACATAAATCTACAAAGAAAAAAAAAAATATGAAAGGTTTTAGATTTTAAATTACGTTCAAAGGGGCGGTTTTTTTTTAACGTTTTGTGTGTTACCTTTATTTATTAAATATCATGTTCTACGTACTCAAACTAAAAAATTCAGTTCAACAGCAATATCACAAGTTAATTTTAATGTGAGCATATCTTTAGACTTTCCGATACAGAGTCTCGCGCGTTGGAGATAAAAGTTGCCATTGCTCGCTTTGAAATCGTTTAGTTTTTTTAATCAAAAATTCGCTGAAGTGTTACAAAATCTGAAATCGATAATAAAATTAATTTCGAATTCAAATTAGGGCTTCCACGTGCCCATATTCTATGGAAGATTTACGTTATTCAAATTCTGATGGCTTTAGGTACCGTTGTTTTATCACAACGCGAGAAACATATGTACATTTATGCAGATTCTTCATTCTTTAATTTCGTTAAATATAATACAGAGCGATAATATATGATGCAACGATTTGAAAAGTGATAGAGCCTTTAAAAGTTTTCAACGAAAAATGCCAAAACGAAATTAAGAGTCCTTCAGGGCAAAATCTCCCTTTGGCTTATTAACCAAAGTTGAGAAAGCTAGTAACAACTTCAATATTATTTGAATGACTGCATAATAAATATTATGATAATATAATGTATTAATAATATAATGAATATTGTGTCTTAAGTTCTACTGTAAATGACTAAATTACTTCGCTTATTCATTCAGAGTTCGAGCTATTAAACTGCCACCGTCGCCAATCCTTTGGAGACTATTTTGCATAACTGTTGCGTCGTACTTCCCTTCAGGGAAAAAAAAAGGGGGAAAATAAAAAACAAAAATCCCTCGTCTGCGAAGCTGAGTGAGTGGGGAACAGGTGAGAGGAAAAACGTGGCCTAGTCGTCTGCCAAGGAATTTTTCGGATCTCCCAGACAAGACGGCAGGTTCAGGAATGACCTTCACCAACCTTCGCAGGTATAGGGGAGAGAAAGGGAGGAAAAAAAATAATAATAATGGGCATTTCGGTATGCTGACTCTTTCCCGTGAGTTAGCGACAAGTTGCTAGGGAAGGACACAATGTATTCGATAACCACTGCTATGTTTCATGCTTTAATCTTTCGATTTTTGGAACTAAGTTTTGCGATAGCAATCTCAAAGTTAAAGTTTTCCTCAATTATGGAGGCGTTTTCTTTTTAGGGAATTTTCTCGTAATCTGAATAGTCTCAAGTTATCAGAAATAAGAACTATCTAATGACTAATTAAAAAGATTTAGCCGAAGCTAACACAAATTCTAACCTATTTAACCCGTAATATTATATAAACTCAAAACATTGATTTCGTTTATTTGTATATTAAAAAATTATTATTCTGCATTAGTACATAATGTAATGTAAGATGTTGAAAACATGTTTTATTAGCTGCACTCACAGTTAAAATTATTATTTTGACGAATTATAAACGACACGAATTACGTGCAATATAAGTTACACAGAATTAGACATATCGTTAAAAAATTAAAAGATTCTATTCCTGGCGGGTAAAAATGCATAAGAAACATCTTATGTTACTTAAAATTTTATTGGAAATGTTTAAAAAACTATCTTCTGGGTATTTTTTAATTAAATCAGTTACGTACATTGTAAAAAAAAAATGAACTTATTGCTTCTAAACTCTCAATTCCCCATCCCCAGTACAAATATAGTTTGTATGATGAATTGAAGATCTTATGTAACATGAAATGGCAGCATTCTGAAGCTGACAGTTAAGAATGAGCGCTAAAGACTTTATAGCAAATAAATATGAACAAATATTTCCCTTGTAGTGCTCCCCCCTTTTATTCTACTAAACTTAAGTGTTGAGGAACCTCGTGAACAGTTAAGCAAATAATCGCTTAAGTTCAAGAACAGGAACATAAACTCAAGAAGGGTTAATTACACTTTATTTTACTCCAACTAAAAATATACAGACGGCACCTTTCTCAGGGCGTACAAAAAGCCTCTACTTGGGCTTAACTTAAAATGTAAGAAATAAGAACTATCTAATCACTAATTAAAAAGATTTAGCCGAAGCTAACACAAATTCTAACCTATTTGACCCGTAATATTAAACTAGGCAGCGAAACTATCAAAAGGCACGTAATACAGCCGAGCGTAGTAATAGTCAGAGAGATGTAGCCAGAAGGCAAACGCGCGTTATTCAAGAAGCCTAACTCTTCCTCTCTCTGGAAGTCAGTGGAACTTTGACTTAAATACTTTCTACTTCTCATTTGCATTTAACGCGATTCTAAAAACTCATTCTGGTAATTCAAAAATTTATCTTGGCTTTTTTTTTTTTTTTTTTTTTTTTTATTTCAGTTTGCTTCAAGAATAATTTACTTGCCTAACTTTTTAATTTACAGCAACCTATTTTTCTTTCATTTTTTTCATTGTACACGAACGGGGAAAAGTCATCGTCCATACTTTCAAATTTAACAAAGTGCGTAAATCACATTAGGCGTTATTATCGTTTATAACAAATATGCCAAATTTCAAAACGCCCCATTCAGTAAATTCATTGTATATCATAGAAAATTTTGAATTAAAAAAACTCTTAATTTTTTGCAGGTTTTCCCAGAAATACATTTACTTGAAGAGGATGTTAAAAATTGTATCGCTTATAATACAAGTTTTTTTTTTTTTTTTTTTTCGGAAAATTTATAAAAAGTTTTTAAAAATACAAATTTAAAAAATAAATCGTAAAAAAATGTGTGAATTATGTTTGGATTAAGCCTAAATTTCGAATTCTGGAAGAAAGAATGAAGTGCGTTTAATAGAATATTAGAGATATTAATAAATATATATATAATTCAATTAATATGGAGGAGCTAAAATTTTGAGAACTAATTTTTTAAAAACTACTCCTGCGATTTTTATAAAACTTGGAAGTTTGGCATAATTTGAGCCGTAGAATGGGAAGTATGCGGAAAAAAACTGGCATGTCATTTCAGAAAACGTCCGATTTTGTGTCAAAATACCTATATTAGAACAAAGCTATATATAAATCTAATACATATCCTAAGTCGCGCTTTCGAGACATGAAAAACGCAATTTGAATCCCGTCAATCGGCCCAGTAGAACGGGAGATATAGAACTGTCTTCCCTTTTTTTTCTGCAGTGTTCCTTCATAAAGGTACAGCATCCTTTATAAAAGCTATCGTAGAGATACTGTACCTTTATGATGGCAGCCATGAAGGTGCTCGTACCTTTACGAAGAGGTCTCCACGAAATGTCTCATGAAGAGCTCAACAATTAGTCTTCCCTTCACAGTTTTAGATTTTTCTCATAAGCGATGGGTGCTATGCTTGAAAGCCGTTTAGAAGTCAACATTGTACTGCATTATCTTAATATAGTTTTTTAAGATGTTTTTAAAGATTTCGAATTTTCTTTTATTGCATAATTTAAAACAATAATTGTAATAAATTATGTCTTTTATTTATATGAAATATTCCAGTCACTAATTAAGACACAATAACACTCCGAACAAGTTCTAATTCAGAAGTCAAACAACTAAAATCAGCGTTGTATTTTCAAAATTTTCATTATTTCCTATCTTGTTCATTTGCGGTTTTGCAGATGAGGATGGTGGTTCGGTAAAACTATCGAAACTAGTCCTGTGAAAATTTTGAAAATACAACGCTGATTTTTGTTGTTTGACTTCTGAATTAGAATTCCAGTCACTAGTTAACACTTGATTGCGAAATATACAAATGAATATTTAGTGTGTATTTCATATAACAGAAAATGTAGATGTGTGTTCATTTGCATTTAAAAGCGAAAGTAATTAAAAAAAAACTAGTTAATGTAAAGTGTTATCAATCTCAATTACAATTAATAAAATTTTATTCATGTCACATGATATGTTGGTCTCCAAGGTTACTACAGAAATGTTTGTAAAAGAGATATGCCAAAAATAAGCTTAGCGGCGATTTATTTCTCTTTAACGTCCTTCGAAGCTTACGCTGCTGAACTCTTGATTCAAAGAATTTTTATTTATAAAAATATTCCTAGAATTCATTTTTTCTGTCACTCCCACCATTATTTAACATCCGCCTATCAGCAAAAACAAAAGTATGTCGGCACGTGATTCACTACTTCCCAATATTCCTCGTCACGCCGTATGTTGTTCCTCCTTAATCCAGGCATTCCCTACCTTTCCCTTGCTCCAACCCCTTTTAAAGAAACGGCATGCTTTATAGACCCCCTTACATTTTTCTTTATAATATAAAGCATACAACATAATCGTAGTACATATGATTGCCCACAAACAACTTAAAGATAAGTATTACACATAAGAACACGAACAAAAGTTTTGCAAAATAAATGGTTATTATTATTAAAATATTATTATTAATATTAAAATTAATATTATTAAATCCAAAGCGGCTTTGTTCCTGAGGGACTACTGTTTTCGTTTTGCGAATTTGCGTCGAATCACTTTGAATGTCCGTTTCAATTTTCAAACTGTTGCCAGCAAATATTATCGCCCTGTATTTCTTGTATGTATGTATTTGAAGAAATTAAATAACAATTAAAAAACTCAAGGATTTCAAAACGAGCAATGGCAATGTTGTACAGAAAAAACATGTTTATCTGCAGATCGTGAGACTGTGTATCGGAAATTCTAAAGATAGGCTCAATTTAAAATTATTTTGCGATATTGCTCTTGCACTGAATTTTATACTTTAAGTGTGAAGAACATGATAATAGATAATCAGTCCCGAAGGACTATTAATTTCGTTTTGGCGTTTTGCGTTAAACGAAAACTATAAACGGCGAATCACTTTTCAAATTGTTAACACCAAATAGTATCTGCCTGTATTATATTTAAAGAAATCAAATAATGAAGAATCTGTATGAATGCATGCATGTTTCTCCCATTGTGATAAAACAACGGTACCTAGAGCCATCCAAATTTGAATAACATAATCTTCCATAAGAATATGGGCAAGTGAAAGCTCTAATTTGTAATTTGTTTTATGATCGATTTCATATTTTGTAACACTTCAACGAATTCTAAAAGTTACGCTAGTTTTAAAATTATTTTTCGATATTGCTGTTGAACTGAATTTTTATGGTTTAAGTATGTAGAACATGATATTTAATAAATAAAGGTAACACACAAAACGTTAAAAAACAACCCTTTGGACGTAATTTAAGATCTGAAACCTTTCAGATTTTATTTATTTACTTTTAGATTTATGTTATGTTATTTTTTGTGTTTTTATCATTTTTCATTTTACGTACAAATATAAACTAGTTTTCAGAAAGAAAATCACAGATTCTATTTGCATAAAAATTCTATTTTAATTAATCGAATGGCTAACCTTAATGCATTGGTGTATTTTTTTTATAAATATTTGGCATAAAATTGTTTAACTTAATTTTTTAATTTCATCCTTCAAAAATATTCAGCATGCAATATGTTTTTCGTAGTAAATTACTGGCTTCACTAAACCCAGTCAAAACTGAAAGGTGAAAAGTCAAAACTGAGGGAAAAAGTGAATAAACGTTGGTTCGTTCAAATCTTTTTGGCTGGGAATATTTGTGTCGCATTACTTTTAAATTCCAAAACTTAGCGCATTCGTGTGTTTCGAATAAGGCTTGTGCTTTCGAACATCCTCCTTCAGAGAAATCAACTCTTCTTGCATCATAATATTAAGATCAGGTTATCGCGTTTTAGCTGTTCTATGAGCCATGCTGGGACATTCAAATCTGAAATGTCTTGGAAACGAATACTAAAATCTTTTAAATTTCGCAAGTGAATTGTTTGTGGCAACGTACCTTTCGAGGAAATAACAGTCCTTTTCAAGTAACGGCCAATCGCATTAAGTTATTAAAATAATGGAATTCTTTTCGATTCATTTTACATGTAGATAGGTCAGTTTTAGAACAAAAATCGAAGATGATATATTTTCCGTGATTAAATAAATGCTTATCAATCTAATTAATTTTGCTTGCAATCAGTGGAATCTTGATTATGATTATCAACTGGCGATGCATATTTGACTATCGACCTCAAGTCAACCCCTTGATGGTCATGGGCCTCCTTTAAAATTTCATCGATACCTAGGGTGTCCACACGTCCTCTTTGGAACCGGCCCCGTCCATATAGTCTCTTCTTGGACCCTAATGCAATAATCAGATATATTGTTATATAGCCCTTCAAGACTAACGCCCTTAGGGCTAAAAAATTTTCTGCTTGGTTTTTTTTTCAACTCCAGCTATATTTGTGAAAGTATAAATTATCGTCTGCCACCTGGCAGTTTTATTTTCATGCAAAATATCGCTTTTAACGAAGAAATGGACGTAAGGTCATTGTTTGTGATCAGGTAATGTTGCCAATAACAAAGGAAACAAAAAGGGTCAAAATTTAACTTCCAATGGAAAAATTGTTCTAAATACGTATCCATGGAAGAAACGAATTGTTTCAGATTTTGCAAAAGTAAGATCTTTACTACTAAAGGAAAATTCGCCAAGTCAAAGGATAGTTGCAAAATCATTAAAATGCTCAGTGTCAACTTAAAGTGATTTGAAAATTAAAAAGACAAAAAGTATAATGCAGTGGTGCCTAACCTCTGTGGCCTCTCACGAGCACATTTCCAAAACATCAACTCTTTTGTTAAAAATATTTCCAATCTTATGTTATACATCTGAAATATTAATTCCGGCAAATGGGTTCGAGATGAATAATAATATTTGTTGAACTATATGGAAATCAGAGAAGCGGAGTTCAAAATTATTTTTCAGTGTATTTAGGTTTTCCGAGCATTTCTCTGTTGAATTACTAATATGGCTTGATAAGTTCTGAAAATGGGTGAAATTTTTTTTCTTTCATCTGATTAATCCACAAATTTAACTTTATCTGAAAAGCAGTTACAGTCCCGGTCTATTCAAAAAAGTTTTTTTTTTTTTTTTTTTTTTTTTTTTTTTTTTTCCCCTTCTCTGGAGATCTTTGTTCAGTTTAGCTGTTATATCCTTGAGAAAATATAGATCGGATAACCAATTATTATCGTCCAATTCTTTATAACTTTCGTTTCCGGATTCCTAAAACTGCTTTACTGGCGAAGGAAGTTCTACAAATCGTTGAAGTACTTTTCCCCTGATGAGCCATCTATCTATGTTCGCTATCAATTTCATCAGTCGTGCAATCAATTATTTTATAACGTCTTGCAAGATATTTCTTATGACTATATTTTAACAATTAAGAAATATAAATGAACGGTTATTTTTAAAATATTTTTTGTTCATAGTACCTAATCGGGCTGGAGAGCACATACAGGAGACCACTGGGTGAGCAGCTGTGCCGCCATGAAGACTTTCAGCTTTATTGCTCACTCAGTGGGACCACGTTTATTTAAAATTTTATATTACAATAAAAATTTTGATTTTGATGTGCACATAATTTTTACATATAATTGACATACATTGACAGAATTCATATAAATATTAACAGAAATTTTGATGGTACGTACATAGAACATAAAATGCGTAATGTAGAATACAAAAAAAGATTTAGATACAAAATTTTCGTTATTTTTTCGTAGGATTTTGATGGTTTGTTGAAATGCAATAATAGTTCACAATTGGTAAATAGTTAATAATTCATAAATAGTTCACTATTTTTAATAGTAAACAGTTCATAAGTCTGTGTACTATTATGAATAGTAATGTGCATTGTCTCCCTCCCCAACATATCCTCGAACGCAAAATTCGCTGCAGAATTCTTTATGAGAAAAATTTATGCGGACAAAAAATTGAAAAATATTGCCACAATAGGATGAATCTAGGGGATATTTAAATAACCACAATAGAAAAAGATTCATTTATTATCATCAAAGAAATCTTTTATTATCATCAAAAATCATTTATTATCATAAAAAAACTTATAAACAAGTTTCAAGAACAAAGAAAGTTTTTCTAAGAGTTTTAGGATTGTTGCTGGTTTTTCATATAATGGCAAATTAAAAATAAAGAGAGAGGAGAAGAAGTTGATACCAACTTCCCATATTATCAAAAATATATTTTTTACCTAATATTCAGATATGAAATACCTTGTCTTTATACTCGGTATAATCAGTCAATAGAACTGCATCAAGACAAAGCAAGCAACGACATAATCATAATCCCTACTGAATCTCCTGATCTAGCACTAATGTATTTTTGCGCTTTTGGACTTTTAAAAGGGAGTCGTCCAAAGGGATAAAATACCACAAAAGACTTTATTGTTTTTGAAATTACGGTCTATAAAGATAGTGAAGAATAAGGGTTACCAAATGGAATATTTAAAACATAAAAATTTTAAGTAAAATATTTCTGTAATTACAATGAACATCGTCTAAAAAGTGTGCGAGGAACCTCTGTAGAACAAATGTCGAATATTAAAAAAAAAAAGCGAAAGTTTCAGATATATCTTATCGTTTTTACTTATAAATCATTTTAATAATCTATAACCCTGAAAAATACGGGAGAAAAAGTGAGGAAACTAAGAAGAGATATACGCAAATAATTTATTTCACGATTTTTTTTTTTTTTTATTTCATCATGTATCCACTTGCAAATTCATGCGACAGATTAGTTATGATGAGTTACTTACAAAATAGTCAAGAAGAAGGAAACAAAAGTTTAAACTTTTTGGAATTCGGGAGGGGTACTAGAAATACTAGAAATGCATGTTTGAGGTGCATCATTTTTGCGAACTTAGGAAGGTCGCAGCAACCTAAAAGAAACTGGCGATAATTTATTCTCACGAGGAAACATCCGTTTCCAAATGAACTATAAATTCGAAAGAAAACAAGTTCGTTGCCGCATACGAAATCCTAAATCATAGTCGTTGCCAAAGGCCGCTCTTAAAATTTGCATCGAAACTTCATAAATGTTTTCATTAACATGCAAACTAGCGTGACAACCGCAAACGATGAGACCACCACAGCTTGTAATGCTTGAAAAAAATTGCTATCTTCAAGCAGTAACTCACACGGGTTAAAAGCCCAAAATACAGCAACCCCTCACTCTACAGAGAGACAAGCACGAAAAAATCTAATGCGAAAATAATTTGGATGCAAACACTAGCAGTTAGAATTCTAGGATGAAATTGACTGTATAAATGCCAGTCCATACAAAAATTTTCGCTATGCTGTAAAATAATGTTAGCTCCGTGTCCCCCAAAAGAGAACACTCCCACAAACAGTTAAGAGTTCAACCGTAAACCCCGCTTAATGCGATCGAGGTTAAAGTTATTCGGATACTGTTATGAAATTACCGAAGTTCCTTTCGTTTATGCACGAAAATATGGAAAAAACTTGGCTTATTATGATCAACAATTCGGTTAATGTGATAAAAATAATACAGAATATTTTTTTAAAGTAAAATAAAATTCCCAAATAAGATAAAAATAGATATTAAAAATTGACAAGGAATTATGTCGCCAATAATGGAATAATATTATGTCGCCAATAATGTTATGCCACCAATAAAGGATATAATAATATTATGTCGCCAATAATATAATAATAATATTATTATCTATATATATAAAAGGAAGAATCTGTCCCCGGGGTGTTCTTCCTCAGAATTGGGGTGGAAAGTTTAACAGTTAGCTAGGTTCAGCAATACCTCAATTACCTGTGGTACTACGGAGGTGCTGGCCTAGCTTCTACCTGTACCTGTGTGTTTTTCGTTCGTGCTGCGCGTAAGCATAGACCCAGGGCTACGAAATCTGGTACATAGGGGTGCATCTAGACAAGAGCCAGTGCTCCTCGAAGCGATTTTTTCATAATTCGAATAAGATTTTTTTTTCTGCTTTACATTTTCTGATGAAATCGTGCCATATCTTTAATTCTCTCATAATCGTGCCAAATCTTAATGCCAAATCTCTCATAATATTAACAACAATGGCACGCAGCCATCGCTGCTGATATATCACTCTTGCCATTGTTGCCGATATCAGTACTGTTGCCACTCGGAAAAATGAGGGCGATAATTCTGTGCAGTTTTTAAATTTAACGTTTCTCTTGGAAACTGAACGTTTGCCGAGAGAAGACAACGGGAAGTTGGTTAATTTATTTATTAGGATAATTAATATTTTGTTAAAGGATATTGCTTATTTCATTGTAATTTTTTTTATATTTAATACATTTTTATTGCTTTTTTTATAAACTTATTCTGCAAAGTGAAATTCTGGGCAGTCTTTAATGTTTAGTGTTCCCTTTAGGTATTTTTCCTGGTACATTTAAAAAACAGACGTAGGCTGGCCGCACAGCAGCTAGTATATAATAATATTATGTCGACATAATATAATATGTCGCCAATAATGAATTAATTCGCCAAACAGCTTGGTTACGGTTTTAGTTAATCATTTAAATAGGCAAAATCCAACCTTCGTTTCATGCAGATTTTCAATTATTTTATCCATACGTGCGATTATTATCGAAAACTATGATAAGTTGCCAGTAGTTTATCCATGACTTCTTTTCATTTATGTGACCGTAACAGAGTTCTTCGGAAGTTACTTTATGTCAGAGAGACATACAATATACAAACATGCACGAAGTTAGCGAATATATCGCTAAATTAAATCCTAAGAAAGCGCCCGGATTGGACTCTATTTCTAATCGCATGATTAAATACCTACCCACCAACTATCTATTCTTCTTAGTAATGCTCATAAATTATATGTTACTGCATTGATATTTTCTTCAAAGCTGGAAGACAGCACTTATTGTGCCTATTCCAAATGGCCTGTGCGATTCAAATCCTCAAAATTATAGACCCATCAGCCTCCTATCTTCGTTATCAAGGATTTACGAATTTGGGCTACTTAAACGCCTGAATGATGTTCTCTGGAGCCAAAGAGTCCTTATTGACGAGCAATTTGGTTTCCGAGCAAAACACTGCACAACGCACCAGCTTCCGAGGACAGTGGAGTTCATTCACGAAGTCTTTCGTAGCAAAATGCTTACTGGCGCTTTTTTTCTTGACATAGCCAAAGCATTTGATAGGACTTTGCATATGGGTATTATTATCAAGCGCATGCAACTTGGTACTCCGGCTCAACTTATTCACATAATTAACTCGTATCTTACTAATCGTTCTTTCTCAGAACGAGTTAATTCTATCAGTTCGGCTCCCCGTCCAATCCTAAAAAGCGTACCTCAGGGTGGTCTACTTGGACCGACTATATTCAACATATACGACATTCCAAAATCACCCAGTGTTACTCTAGCGCTCTATGCAGATGACACGGCCATCCCAACAGAACAATATCATTTGAATATTCTGGCTCCCAATCTTCAGAGTTATCTCCATAGCCTTGAGCACTGGCTCATTACTTGGAAAATTTAAATTAACGTCGCTAAATGTGCTGCCATGATATTCACACGTGCCCGAATCCCGTACCCTACCATTAATTTAAAGTTCTTCGATGACTATGTGCCTTGGCCAAATTCATATAAGTATCTAGGAGTGATACTTGATTCCAAATTAATCTGGCGTCTTCATATTGATTATACACTCAATAAAGCGAAAACCGTCAGAACCAACTTTACCCCCTCTTAGCTGGAAAGAGCGCTCTGTCAATTGTATAGTTCCATCATTCGACCAATATTTTTGTATGCTTGCACCATCTGGAATACAGCTGCAAAAACACACATCAAAAAACTTCAAAGCTTTCAAAGTAAGACCCTACGTTTAGTCCTTAATGCAGCCTATTATGTCCGCACTGATGTGATTCATTCGAATCTTAACATTAAACCCATAGACGCTGTTATTAAAAAACTTAGTCAAAATTTATTCCTCAATATTGAACAGACTGATAACCGTGCACTTCAACAGTTACCAGCCTACGATCCTGCTATTCGCAGCTGGCAGAAGAGACCTCGCTCCATCATGGGACGCGAATACGACATCTATTCTCCAGCTAAAAGGCGTAGACACGCGCCATAGACCATAGAAAACTGAACTGAGCTGAGCTGAATTTCTCTTCTCAATTCCAGTGCCCGGCACATGAAGGAAGGACGTACTGCCATGTAATTGCTCTGCCATAATTGCTTTTTGCTACTCCAATATTACTGAAATGTGGCCACCTCTACATTGTTATCAATCTGTTCACTATTTAATCACATCATGCCCGCAGAAATAAGTTTCTGCCCTGGATATTTCGTAGCGAAAATTTAATCTTTACTTCACTATGATTAGTGCCATATGCCAATGAGCCTATTAATCTGTAAAATATTTCCTTTCCGCTTTTTGCTTTAGTGTTGTTTTTATGAGTTATAAAAATTTTTAAAAATACCAAAATATATATAATTAAAAAATATAAATAAAATTAAAATCATAAAACTTTCAAAAAAATCAAAACGTGATTTTTCCTATCCCTAAACTTTCCCGAGCTAATGTAGCTCCCTCTAGTGTGCATCATGATAACCAATTATGCAATTTTCCTATTTTTTATTTTTGCTCACTACTTAGATATTTTTCTGATGTGGAGGTACATGATAGGCACTCCGTAACTTATAATCATTGGCATATTTCGGAAATTACTCGCATAATTTTCCCATCTCGATTTTCGGACGATAAAATTAGTTAAAAACTGGGAGAAAATAACACGAGGAAATACGGTATCTACTCTGCTAACTTGGGGTCTGCTGTAATTGCATTAGCAGGAAAGAAAAATACGAGATAATAAATAATCATTAACAAATATTTCTTTCTTAGCAAGCAAATGTTTAAGAAGAAATGGCAGAAGTTACAAATCGTATTGATAACAGCAATAAATTGAAAACTCAGGAAGCTGAAATAACGGTAAAGTTATCTTAAGGCATTTGGTTTATTGTTATCGAAAAACGTAAGATTTGGGGTTCTACATTCCCGGTGATGCAATACTGTTGTCAAACATTTCTCAACTAGAGGAAAAGTGTTGTCGTCTAAGCTACGCCATCGACGTCGTCCATCAAGCCTGTACCAAAATAGAGCGAACAGCAAAGCGGAAGAAAAGACGGTAAATCACTTCGCCCCTCTCGGTCTTGTTGTTAAGAGTCCCTGCTAAGACGCGGAGCAGCTGTAAATTTTCCATCACCGAAGATTCGAACTGCTCGCGTGCCTCGCCACAGGGGATAATTGCTCCTTTTATGCAGGCTCGCTTCAGGATGTCATCGCTCTTGTCCACAGGGGACCCCCATCTCCTCACTCTTTAGCCAATGCTTCTATTATTTATTTCCATTTTTCGTTTCGAAGATGATGTCATTTCGGTAACTGTAATTATATTACAAAGTTACTCTGTAAACAAACAGCCTTGGTTCAGGGATTCGAAGACAAATCACAACATCGAACTCTGAGAAACAAAACCTGGTGTTAAGAAGAAGATAAATACTTGACAAGCAGAGGGCGCTAACGCAGGATTTCATCTGAAACGTCAGATTGTGACGGCGTCTTCCGCCACGTATCGCTTCGAACAATGACTGCTGGAATCGGCTTACAGCTACATTCTGCAGAAAAAAAAAAAGAGAGAGAGAGAGACGTTGCGCCCAAAGAGACCGTTTTGTGTGTTACCTTAATTTACTAAATATCATGTTCTCTGAATTTAAACCACAAAATTCAATTCAACAGCAATATCGCAAAGTAATTTTAAAATGCGCATATCTTTAGAATTTCCGATACACAGTCTCGCGCGTTAAAGACAGAATTTTTTTTTTCCGTACAGTGTTGAAATTGCTCGCTTTGAAATTGTTGAGTTTGTCAATCAGAAATTCGTTAAAATGTTACAAAATATGAAATCGATAATAAAACAAATTCCAAATTCGGGCTTTCAGGTGCCAATATTAATTGGAAGATTATGTTATTGAAAAGTGGATTGCTCTAGATACGGTTGCTTTATCACAATGCGAGAAACATATATACATTTATGCAGATTCTTCATTATTTAATTTCTTTAAATATAACACAGGGTTCTAATATTTGGTGGCAATAATTTGAAAAGAGAACCGAAATTTAACGCTTTCAACGCAAAATGCCAAACGAAATTAATAGCCCTTCTGGGCTAACGCCCTTTAGACAAAAAAGGCAGTTCTACATCTCCCTTTCACTGAACCGATTGACGAAATTCATCTTGCGTTTTTTCTGTGTCGAACATGCGACGTAGTATATGTAATATTTATATATAAAATTATTCTAACATAAGATATTTTGACAGAAAATCGGACCTTTTCTGAAATGACATCCCGATGCTGTTCTATATTTCGATTCTATTACTCAAATTGTGCCTAAATATTAAATTTTGTAAAATTTGGTAAAGTTACCGTGAAATTAAAAAATTTACCTTAGCGCACTTTAGTTTTAGTTTGCGCCAAGAATAATTCATTTGGCGAAATTCTTAATTTGTGGTTCCCTATTTTCTTGTCCTTTCCATTGTGCGCGAGAGGAATAAAGGTGCATCGTTCATCCTTTCGAGTAATTTTAACAAAATGCGTAAACCAGATTTCGCGTTAATATTGCTCATAAGAAATACGACAACTTTCAAAACGCACTAGTATATAAACTCACGCATATCTTGGAAAATTTTGAGAGCTAATTTTCTAAAAAGTACTCGTGCGATTTCTGCAAAAGTCGGCACTTTGGCATAATGAGTCGTAGAACTGAAATATGGGAAAAAAAAAAAAGTCATGTCGTTTCAGAAAAAGTTCGATTTTGTGTCAGAATACCACGGCATGTCGTTTCAGAAAAAGTTCCATTTTGTGTCAGAATACCTATGTTAGAACAATGTTACATATAAATCTAATATAATACTTTTCTAATGTAACACAAAATTTAATATTGAGGCATAATTTAAGTAACAGAACCGAAATATGAAAAAAAAATGCACGTCATTTCAGAAAAAGTCTGATTTTCTCTCAGAATGCCCTATGTTGGAACTATGTTATATAATATATCCTAAGTCAGCCTTTCGAAACATGAAAAGAACAAGTAAATTTCGTCACCCCCCCCTCCGCCAGAAGGCGAAGTTACATATAGAATTGTCCTCCCCTTTTTTGTCGGAGGTGAAAAATTAAAAAAAAAAAAAAAAAAAAAAAAAGAAATTAAAAAAAATTTAAAAAATTAAAAAAAATT
This sequence comes from Stegodyphus dumicola, assembly GCF_044657685.1. Lineage (NCBI taxonomy): Eukaryota > Metazoa > Arthropoda > Arachnida > Araneae > Eresidae > Stegodyphus > Stegodyphus dumicola. Next base: position 6,743,336 of record NC_140769.1, on the reverse strand, counting down.
GAACAGGTTTTACTTGAGATGGAAGGATTACGTAAGCAAAAGCAGTAAATAGGGATATAATGATAACGACGCATATTTATTTTGTTTTACTTACCATTATATATTATTAGGAATTTTGTAGATATTTAAACAATTTTATGCAACACGAAAGGCCTTAAGAGTTGGAAGCGTAGCCGGAAAAAAAAAGAGGTTACAAAGGCAATGGATTTGGCCATCAATTTTTGTCGCGAAAAGTCGCCTCACTTGGCGATCATATGGCGACTAAGTCTGATCCGTGTTAAACAGTAACAGGTCCGATCCCTACGTAACTGTAACTGTATCCGATCCTACGTAAGTGGTTTTGGCGATTAACTTTTGTCGTGAAATTTGGCGAGTAAACGGCAAACGTCGCCTCACTTGGCGATCATATGGCGACTTAGTCTGATCTGTGTAAAACTATAACTGGTCCGATCCCTATGCAACTGTAACTTTTTCCGACCCTTTGTAAGTGGTTTTGCCGATCAATTTTTGTCGCGAAATTTGGGGAGAAAAACGGCAAAAATCGCCTCACTTGGCAATCATACGGCGACTTAGTCTGATCCGCGTAAAATTGTAACTGGTCCGATCCCTACCTAACTGTATCCAACCCTATGTACCATGTAAAACTGTACCTGGTCTGATCCCAGTGTAACTGTAACTGTATCCGATCCTACACTTTTCAGTAATTTTGGGAAAAGGAAGATTTCTCGGCGGACGGAGTAAAACTATATAAGATCGGAAAGAATACCAGTTCTCAGTTTAGTATAGAATGTAGTTCCAAGTATTGAGAGATCAATGTGCGAGCTTGCACATTTGAGGATTTTTATATCGAGTTTGTTTAATGTTCTTAGTAGTTACAAGTGGTAACAACCGACTGTGCTCTGTTATACTGAGAGGAGCTGTACAAGCACTTATATGTGAAAGTATTTCTTTTAGGAAAATAAATTTATCAATTTCTCATCGGTTCTGTGCGCTTCTAATCCATTACGAACCCATTTGCGGAATCCAGATTATTAAAATTAATAAATTTAATAAATTAATGACGGATAATTCATCAACGGGCTGTCTCTGAATTTAAGCCCTGACTTTATGAAATACAAGGTTCTATAATTAAAGAATCATATTTCAAAGCAATCTACAAGCAAAACCAGTGATTAGAAAATTGTGAAATTTTCTGGCGGACATAATGAAAGGATAAGAATGTCTTTCAGAGGAAAAGAAATAGTTGCAAATAGCGTCACCAGAAGGCGTTTTACTTCGTAAATCTGTAGCAAAAATTTAATCTTTGTAGACTTCATGCAGCAGCTGTTACAAAACGTAGAAACATTCAAGGAGACTGTTTTCAATGTTCTTGTTGCTCCCAGTGACGATAAGTTTACGAGATCGCGCTTTGGTAGTAAGACTGCTTTACCAAAACAGCCGGCACTAATGTGCGGCCTTTTCCCGATCAAAAGACCTCAAATCTATGCGATTTTTGGCTTTGGGGACATTGGAAACATCTTGTAAGTCGTGACAATCCAGGAACTTTACCTGGTCATTTCATGCGACGTGCTGTTCATGGGACGTGCTGAACATTTCCAGTCCATACTTCGGTCGACTGTGCAATACGTCATCTTGAGATTTCAGATGGTAATTGAAAATGATTGCCATCATCCTGCAACATGTTTTTTTTTTGTTTGTTTGTTTTTTGTGACACAATTTGTAAAATTATAAAAATATTGTAAAGGTGTGGCTAAGTGCATAATTTATTATTATAATGCTCTGTGGGTGACACTATTTGGAACTAATTTTTAGTCCAAAGAGGTAATTTTCCCAGAAGGTCTGTTAATTTCGTTTTCGCATTTCGCGTTGAAAACTTCGGTTCACTTTTCATATTGTTACTATCCCTATATTATACTTAAAGAAATTAAATAATGAAGAATCTGCATAAATGTATGTATGTTTCCCGCATTGTGATAAAACGACGGTACCTAGAGCCATCCAATTTTTAATAACGTACGTTTGCACCCGAATATGGGCATCTGTAAGCCCAAATTTGGAATTTCAAATTCGTCTTATTATCTATCTCATATTTTCTGAAACTTTAATGAATTTTTGATTAACAAACTGGACGATTTAAAAGCAAGCAATGGCAATAATGTACGGGGAAAAAAAAGTTTTTATCTCCAGCGCGCGAGACTGGCTATCGGAAATTCTAAAGATATGTTCATTTTAAAATTGCTTTACGATGTTACTGTTGAACTGAATTTTATGGTCTAAGTGCAAAGAACACGATATTTAATAAATAAAGGTACAAAACACAAAACGCTAAAAAAAACGCCCCTTTGGGCGTAATGTAAAATCTGGACTTTTTTTTTTTTTTTTTTTTTTTCTGAAAGACATTCTTATCCCTTCAATGAGTCCCCCTCACAATTTTCTAATCGCTGGTTTCGCTTGTAGACAGCTTTGAAATAGGGTTGTTTAATTATAGACACTCTGTACTATTTCATCAGCTGGTGAAACGCGAAACATTTTTTTACCAGCACACCAATGAGAAAATATTAGCCGGTTAAAGCAAAACCAATGACAGAGTGAAGATAAGGCTAGAAAACGGCATGAGACTATGGAACAGCATTTTTAACTGAGAAATGTGCATAAGAAAACTAAGAAATGGTGTGACAGCTATGAATGTTTGTTCAGAAGAATGCATCATGACGGTTTTCACCTTGCAAACTCTTTTGATCCTTTCTTGACTTTTACTCCAACTGAAATTCCTCAATGCGTTTACGCATGAACTCTCGAGACATCCTGATTTCAGCATAACAACCACACGTGCATGAACTGTGTGTGAGTGAGCTCCTGAGAGTAACTCAGCTCTTAGCGCCAGCTGAAAGATGACAGAATAAATTGGGCAAAGACCCAGACTTCCCCAAAATATCTCTCAGCTGATAGAAAACACTGTTTGCTCTCCCGCATATGTTTCCCTGAGTGGAAGGGTACCATCGTTGATATACCGTCCTTGTTCTCAACAGCTGAATACAGAAACGCACTTCCTAACTGGATGAAGCCCCACAGACCTTCTCTGGAGAACTATCTTTTCAATCTCTGGCAGCCTTCTTACTTGATTTCATTTCATACTTTTGAGTCTCTTCATTTGCCTTCTTTCCCCACATTTATCTTCCTCATCATGGCATCAGACGCATTAATTTAATTCAGTTTAACACTTTTAAGTCTGAATTTAAAAAATAAAAATTACCTTGTTTTCTATCCAAGTGAACAAAGTCATGAATAAGGTAAATTTAGCATTTGGGATTTTTTTGAGAAACTGTTTTCAAGACAAAAGCTGGGACACATACGTCCCAGCCACAGTTATGGTACACGTAACGATCGGCTTACTATAAGCACACCTATTATTCTGTAAAACTTTCTTATATGAAATAGATTTTACATCGTATGATACAGGGTAAAGCATTCTTTGGATAGCCCATCATTACACATTGCGCAACTCATATTTCTTCTTTTCTTTATGTTCACGGAGCGGGGGAAAAAAAATCAAATATTGAAAAAATATTAAAAATCTGAAAGGTTTCAGATTTTAAATTACGTCCAAAGGGGCTTTTTTTAACGTTTTGTGTGTTACTGTCTAACCACACTAGCGAGAGCAGTTTGCCTGAGAGCCAAGATGGGTCAGTTTAATTGAAGGGGTGTGGGTGAAAAGCGTGGGTATTTTTTCCTCTGGGAGGTCGTAGAGGGTGTAACAGCTTTAATATCGTTATTAATCTCTCGTGCATATGAAATAGATGAATAATAAATACTGGCAATATTGAAACGCAGGGCTCGAGAGCCGCATGCATTTTCTCCCACGAAGTATGTAATTATTTTTTTTAAATAAGTTTTTATACCTTTCTTCTCTTCGTATGTCGCCATTTTTGAGTTAAAAATAAAAGTTATTGCTGTGTTTCATGATTGGAGTTTACTTCATATTGTTTTAAGAAGTATAGATCATTCAATTATATTAATAAATGTAATTTATTAAAGAATATTTAACAGAAAAAAGTTTTTCATTCAATGTTTGAAAATGCCAAAAATTAACTAAGATGCATTATCTAAATTGTTATTAATTTAACTGTTATCTATTAAATCATTATTAAATTAATATTATCTATTAAAATATTTATAAATTGATGATGAATTGTAAGAAAATAGTTTACTATTACAGTTCTTTTATTGGTTTTTCTTTTAAATGTCACGATCTGATTTTTCTATGCATTTTAATTTAATTCTATAAATTTAAAATTTCACTTACATCAGCTTAAAATGTATAAAGCGCAGACAAAAATGTTCTGTTGCGCAGCACTCGAAAGATAGAGTGTTAAATGGAAGAACCATTTAAATCTAACCGGGCTACTGCACTCACGCCTACATCACTGATAGATATGTCCACTTCCGCCCCAAACCGGATGTTTACATAAATCTGGAATACGTGGTCCGACAGTACCTTTATTTATTAAAAGTCATGTTCTTTACGCTTAAACCATAAAATTCAGTTCCAATAGCAATGTCGCAAGATAATATTTAATTGAGCGTATCTTTAGAATTTCCGATACACAGTTCCGCGCGCTGGAGATAAAAAAGTCTCCCCCCCCCGTAGAGTGTTGCCATTGCTCGCTTTTAAATCGTTAAGTTTGTTACTCAAAAATTTGTTAAAGTTTTACAAAATATGAAATCGATAATAAAACAAATCCCAAATTTCAAATTTGGGCTTCCCCATGTTCATATTCGTAGGAGGATTACGTCATTCAAAACTGGATGGCTTTAGTTACCGTTATTTTACACAATGAGAGAAACATACATACATGTATGCAGATTTTTAATTATTTAATTTCTTCAAATATAATGCAAGACTAACATTCGGTGGCAACAGTTTGAAGTGTGAAATGGAAATTTATAGTAAACCAACGCAAAATCGCAAAAGGAAAACAATAGTCCTTTAGGGACAAAGCCCCTTTGGATTAAAACAAAAACAGTTCTACATCTCCCATTCTACTTGGCCGATTGATGAAATTCAAATTGCTTTTTTCATGTTTCGAAAGCACGACTTAGGATATATATTAGATTTATGTATAGCATTGTGCAAATGTAAAACTTTAAATAAGCCAAAAGTTTTGACATTTGAATTAATTTTTTACCTAAAATTTGACCTAATTTTTGTTTTCAGAGGATTTACATTTCTTTTTTCTTTCTCTATATTTTCTTACTTCCTTGTACGAAGTAAAGGAACTATTGTAATCGTGAAAATTTTCGGGCATCCTATTTCAACGAAAATATATATTTTGATCGCTCTGGAATACATTTGAATGACTTTTTTTTTTATATATATATATATGACATATGGACGTATGGACAAAATAAAGGATAAAAGTGACTGAATTATGTTATTCTTACGTCCCGATTAATGTTTTTAATCCTTTAGTTAATCTGCATGCAGTAGCTTTAGAATTATCAAAAATTTAACAGTTTAAGTGGCGCTATGCCTAAAGAGGTCGCCATTTGTTTACATTTCAAACTCTTACTAGAATAGAGAATTAAGTCAGTTGGCGCACCAACTTCAGTGGCTTTTTGCCAAGTGGGCCCAAACGTTAACTTTCAATTCTGTAAACTGCAAATTTTGTCTTCCTGCTCGTTTGCCGAATTGTGGTTTCGGCGGAGAAACGCTAATTTTAATTACAAAGATTGTTTCTTAAACTGCATTTGGCGTTAAGTTTTTCCGTATTTTACAATTTTTAATGAATTTATTTTGTGTTTTTACGTATTTTTGCGTTTTCACAAAGTGAGAACTGGATTGATTGATTGAGAAATATATCTATATTTGATATATATGTTCTTCAAGAATATATATTTGATATATCGATAAAGCTATTAAAAATCTAAACCAAACTAAGGTTTCCTTGTTTTAAATGGTTGATTAAAATTGAAAACAAGCTTTGACAGACAAAATCATTGACGATTGCCTTACTTGGCATTTTTTCAGATTCTCGGTATTCTCTCCCCTCCTTACTGCATATCCTGGTGAAATGGTTAGCACACTCGGTGCGTATTCGAGAGGTCAAGGTTCGAGCCCTGTAGACGGCACTGTACATTTCTTATAGCTTCTGCTTCAGAAAAATCCTAATGGCTCTACAGCGGCTCCCGAATTAAAAGGTAGTGGATGATGATTCTTCACTACCAGAATTTGGGGATTGGGTCCCCTAATCCCTTGTCGCCCTTTAAAAGGGGGAGTATATATAAAGTATTTTCTCTCTCCTTACTGCATGCCTTCGTGGTGTTAGCACACTCGCCGTGTATTCAAGAGGTTCAGATTCGAGTCCCGGGGAGGGTATTTCACATTTTCATATCTCCCGCATCCAAAAATTCATAATAATAGTACAATGTTTATAATTTGCTTTGGACCTTACTAAAGCGAATTTTTCTCTTAGTTTGCGACTTCAGTTTAAAAAGTTGTTCAAAAATGCAGATGGCTGTATGTTCGTATTCGTATTCACTCTGCTCCATTCATTGCTTTCCACGCAAACAGGTCATCGCTATTTTACTTATTTTTGCAGTTCCTCCCCCCGCCTGAAGAAAAGGGTTCCGTGTCTGATCACCCTCGAAATCGAAGTTTTTTTTTTTTATTATTATTTTTTTTATTCAATTTGATAATCTGGCGTGTGTAATAATTCGACATCGCCAAAGTTCGAAACTGAGAGACTTTTGCTATAATTTTGAAGCGAATCGTACAAATTAGATAAATAGTCCCAGATATCGGACTCGTACAAACTCGTACGGAGTTAAGAGCATTTTTTTTGCAAACATTTACATTTTTCTTTGTTTACTAAATTTTCTAGTAGAAGAAGCTCACGTTGAAGCCATTGTAAAATTTAAAAACGCGTTATCTGTGTTAGCTTCACGAATCGGGTTTTCGCGTGCCACTATCTCGAAGATACATCCTTTCTTCGTTATGGAAAAACCTTGAATGGAATGCTGACGGAGTTGTTTACCTCTTGATTTATGGATCTGATGATCGGTGGTCACGTGATGGTGTTTTCGTTCGTACATACCAGACGAGGTAGGGGATATTTTATTTGAGAGCGCTCCGTTCCGATGTCGGAAGATACCCGCTAGTGGGTGTTCTTCCGCGTCAAGAGGAGAGCTGCACAGCTGATTCTCCCTTCCATCAGTTCTCATCCCATCACTTCACAAAGTAAAGTATTCGTTTCCCACTTTAAAAGTGGAATGTTTCGAAACATCGTCATCCTGCCTTTTTTGTTCTTGGAAATGTCGTAATTAAAATCCATGTTTATAAAGTTTTAATATTAATTTAATTGATTCTAAACAATGGCTACATTTATTTTCTTGCTGTTAACATAATCCTAAATGAACAAAACGAAGGCAAGTGGAAAAAAAAAATGAGAATTCTGGAAGAATTTAGATTTTAACGTCACACCAGAGGATTTGCTAATTTCCTTTTACACTGTCGCTGACCATCGCAGGTTACCAGTTTGCCCCTACAATCACGCCTGCTAATACTTTTGACATTTTGCGGCGTTTCACTCTTCAAATCGTTGAACACCAAATAGCCGTGTATTATGTTTAAAGAAATTAAATAATGAAGAATCTGCATGAATATATGCATGTTTCTCGCACTGTGATAAAACAACGGTACCTAGAACCATCCAAGTTTGAATAACATAATCCTAATGCAAATATGGGCATCTGGAAGCTCAAATTTGAAACCTGTTTTATTATCTATTTCATATTTTGTAAAACTTTAACGAACGAAACTTTAACTTTAACGAAACGTTTTGATTAACAAACTCAAAGATTTCAAAGCGAGCAATGGAAACACTATACGAAAAAAAATTATCTCCAGCGCGCGAAACTGTGCATTGGAAATTCTAAAGATACGTTCTTTTAAAATATTTTTTGATATTGCTCTTGAATTGAATTTTATGGTTTAAGTGCGAAGAACATGATATTTAATAAATAAAGGTAACACACAAAACGTTAAAAAAAGACCCTTTGCGCGTAATATAAAATCTGAGAGCTTTAAGATTTTTTAAAAATCATTTTAGCTGTATTACCGATTTCTGCGCAATTATGTACCATAAAATTCAATAAGAAATTTACAAAATACATAAAAACAGCATATCTTTAAAATTCCCGTACATTTTTTGTTGTGTTCGCTATATTATATCTTTGAAAACTATCCGCTCGAACGGTTAGTCACCTAAAAGAGTTATCACTAAAACAAAATATAAGCTATAATGGGTCCAGCTAATATCATTTCATAAAAGTATTTTATATCTGCAATTAGGTCTCTTATGATTTCAATGTAATTTTATTGAAAAAGGTCATTAAAAAGCAGAGAAAATATGTTTGAGAACTGCTTTTTATTGCTTTTCAATGCTACTTGGCTACTCATTTAAAGTTAAATAGTCTGCTATTACTGAATGGCAACACGCTGGTGCACTTAGATAAAAAGTATTTTATTTGAGGCAGTGGAAATACATTGCTTTTAAATAGTCGAATTTGTACATTAAAATTGAAAGCTAAATCTTTCATTTTGTCGAATGGCAACAATCTAGCTCGCCGGGGATAGAAATGTTTTATTTCGTACAGTGTTGCTCCTTCTCGCCTTGATATCGCTCATTCGTTTTGTACAAAATATGAAGTAAATCAAAAAAGAAAAAAAAGTAAAAATAAAACAATATGTTAAAAAATAAAAATTATTACGCTTAAAAGGGCGTTTTTAACATTTTGTGTGTCACTTTTATTTATTTAATATGACTTTATAAAATTCAATTCAACAGCAATATCACAAAGTATTTAAAAAAGCTATCTTTAGAGTTTCCAATGCACGGTCTCGAACACTGGAGATATTTTTTTCCCCCGTACAGTGTTGCCGATTGAAATCGTCCAGTTTGTTAATAAAAAATTCTTAATGCTTGACAAAATATGAGATAGATGATTAAAACAAATTCCAAATTCGGAATTCCATATGCCCGTATTCGAATGGAGGACTACGTTATTCAAAATTTGATGTCTCTAGGTACCGTTGTTTTTTCATAGTACGAGAAACAGATATGCATGTCAGTTTCTCGCACTATAAATGCATGCATTTATACAGATTCTTCATTATTTAATTTCTTTAAATATAATGCAGAGTTCTAATATTTGGTGGCAACAATCTGGAGACAACTTATAGTGAACCGACGAAAAATGACAAAACGAAATGAATAGCCCTTCTGGGCAAATTGCCCCTTTGGGTAACAAATTTGAAATTGAAAATTCGGGCTTCGAGGTATCCATGTCAGAATGAAGGACTGCAAAATTTGGTGGCTCTGGGCGCCGTCGTTTCTCCACAATCCGAGGAAAATACATATACACATACAGATTCTTCATTATATTTTCAGTCCAAAGGGGCAATCTGCCCTAAAGGATTATTAATTTCGTTTAGGTGTTGAAAACTTTAAAAGGCTGTATCACTTTTCAAATCGTTGCCACCACATATTATCGGGCTGTTTTTTTATATTCAAAGAAATTAAATCATGAAGAATCTGCATAAACGTATGTGTGTTTCCAGCACTGTGATAAAACAAGGGTACCTAGAGCCATCCAAATTTGAATAACGTAATCTTCAATAGAATATGGGCATGTGGAAGCCCTAATTTGAATCCGAATTTTTTTTTTTTTTTTTTTTTTTTTATCGACTTCAGATTTCGTAACACTTTGATTAAAAATCTAAACTATTTCACAGCGAACAATGGCAACACTGTACGGGAAAAATATATGTATATCTCCAGCGCGCGAGACTCTGTATGGGAAATTCTAAAGATATGTTCATTTTAAAATTAATTTGCGATATTGCTGTTGAACTGAATTTCATAGTTTGAGTACGTAGAACATAGTATTTAATAAATAAAGGTAACACACAAAATGTTAAAAAAACGCCCCTTTTGACGTAATTTAAAATCTGAAACCTTTCACATTTTTTAAAAAAATAATATTGTTACGAAATGTACAGTCGCAGTAAGATGGCTTCCCCGCAAAGCAGTATTAGGATTGCCACATTTGGCGAGAAATAGCCGATTTGGCGAAAAAATTGGCGATATACCATGGACGGATGGAGAACCTTCTGGAATGAGTTCTTACCGGTTTAGCCGAGAATGTTCTCGAACACAAGCCGAAAGCTATATAAACCCTGCTGGTCCGCAGTCAGTGTGTCTCTGAGAGTGTACCTCGTGTAGCCAGCCATGCGGAGTCAATCGAGTTGACAGCCGGGCAACGAGTGCTAAGTGGGTCGTCGAGTTCACCGAAGGAGTTTGTTAGTGTATCGCTGTTAGTGCATCGTCGAGAGAGCGTGTTGAGCTCCGGGAACGACTGAACCGAAGAGTCGGGAGCTGTGCTCGTGTGTCGTCGAGTGCATCGCGAGTTGTAGCGTGGAGAGTCTCGAGAATAGTTGTGTGGTAGTTAGGTCTCGAGAGTAGTTACGAGTTGTAGCGTGGAGTTCCGAGAACGACCAAGCAGAGTCAGGAGCTGTACTGTGGTGCTTTGTAGGAAACTGTCTCCACCGTTATTGCCTGACAGTGTGAAAGCTGTGTCGCTGATTGTTCCAGCGTATTTATAGTAGATCTTCGACGACTGTAAAACGTGACTTCCAAAGAGGAGCTGTCCTGATTAATATTGGTAAATAATAAAGTGTGTTTTGATACTTCATCAAGTGTCGTCGTTATTCACTCCAAATCTACGAACCCCGTACAACCGTGAAGGAAGGATATAACGTAACAATATATTCAGATAACATCTGGTGGCAACAGTTTTAAAAGTGATACAGACAGAAAGGGAAGTTCAAGACTAACAGGACATCCGATGCTAAAAATGATTTCTTAAAATTTATTACGATTGAAGATTTAGAAATTTAAAAGTCAAAACAAAAATCAGCGTTATATTCGCAAATTTTCACAGGACTAGTTTTGGTGGTTCCGTAAAAGCATCGAAACTAGTCCTGTGAAAATTTGCCGATCTAACGCTGATTTTTTGTTCTTGACTTCTAAATTAGTATTTGTTCAGCGCGTTATTTTACCTTAATTGAAAATTTACAACTCCAACAAAAGTAAATAAAATCACAAGAAGCCCGAACGTTAGAGTGTAAAATTAATCAGGAACGTTAGAGTGAAAACTATTCACATAACTATTCACGAACGTTAGAGTAAAACACTATTCACGTAACAATTCACGAACGTTAGAGTGAAAAATTATTCACGTAACTATTCATGAACGTTAGAGTGAAAAACTTATAAGGTTTTTCTCCTACCTTCTTAGTGTTCTTGGTGGTATAGTGGTTCTGCACACTGGGCCGGTATTCAAGAGGTCCGTGGTTCGAGTCCCGGCGAAGGCGGTTGCTAATTTTTAAATTGTCTTGCTTCCAAAAAATACCTAATGTCTCTACAGTGGCGCCCGAACTAAAATGTTTGTGGATGATGACTCTCCACACCCAGGATTTGGCGATTGGGTCTCCTAAAACCCCAGTCGCCCCTTAAAAGGGGGAGTATATAAAGTATTTCTCTCACCTTCTTAGCGTGCCTTCGTGGTGTAGTGGTTCTGCACACTGGGCCGGTATTCCAGAGCTCCGTGGTTCGATTCCCGGCAAAAACGGTTGCTAATTTTTCAGTTCTCCTGCTTCCAAAAAATACCTAATTGTCTCTACAAACTATTCACGAACGTTAGAGTGAAAAATTATTCACGTAACTATTCACGAGCGTTAGAGTGAAAAACTATTCACGTAACTATGGTCAGTTCTAGTCGGCGAGAACATACAGAGTTAGGAAATGCCACGAGAAAGAGTTTTACCTTCCAAGCATTTTCCCCAAGGTCTGATGGATAGTATCGGAGAAAGCGAAGTGATTTAACTACCCAATGATTATCAGTCAGCTATGGCAAAATTCTGGTCAAGGCTTTACAAAATCGTATAAAACATAAACGGTTTTTCGAAAATATAAACGCTTTTCCAAGACCTTCTTACTCAACAACTGCCGACAAAAACAACGCTTGTAAATAACTCTCTCCGCTTGTATTTATGGGCACCGAGCGTGATAGCCCGTAACAAATCATTCACCAGGGAACGATATAAACGTAAAGAAACGTATAATTGATCAGCATCCAGAGCCTCCACCCCGTCAAAACAACGCGCCGGCGTCTGTTTTGCATCTTTCCAAAGAGGAAGCAGTTCGGTAGCAAAACACTTACGATTCAAAAAGTTTGCAAAACAAGAGTTGAGGACAGCATGTCCTCCGCTGTCATGTGCTCACCGTCAACAAGTCGTCACAGTCGTTCCCCTGAGCTCATAGAGACAGGAACGTTTTTTCTCCCTCCTTGAACTTCTTGTTATGATAGTAAGTATGTTTTGTCTCTCTCTCGCATACGACATCCAGTAAGGGCAGTGACATCATCTCTCTCTATCATAAATTTTGCTTATCTAATCACCGGCATGACTTCGAAAATGGAAACCGAAATTAGGATAACGGATCAGGAACTCGAAAAACTCGATATCTTTAACAAACAACAAAGGCTTATCAAAGAAATTGCCTTTTTAAAGGCAAACAATGATTCAAAAGATTTATCAGAAAGCAACTTATTGAAACTTCAAAAACTTGAAAACGATTTAAACAGTTTACCACAAATCGATAATAGAGACTTACTCATCAAAATTCTATACAATTCTTTATCCCCTGACGAATTTCATAAAATTACCAACACCAAAGAGCACTCAATTAACACAAATGACGCGTGGCTCACACAAGCACCTAGGAAAAGACATAGACGTCACTCAAATGACTCTATTGAGGAAATACCTCCTACACAATTATCAAATCAGTTCAGCACCCTTAAAATTGATCAAAACCTTGATGACGGCAATAAAATGGAAGAAGAACAAAACTCCAATACCCAATTCATTAAACCCGCCAAAATAGCTAATAAAATACCCCCAATTATTATTACCGATGCCACAATATCCTGGAAAGATCTTAGGAAGGATCTAAAAGAAAGATTAAGCATTGAAAAAATAGAAGCGAAAAAAGAAGATGGAAACCTTGTAATTAAACTATTTTCGGCAGAAGATTACAAAAAACTACAAAATAAATGTGACAAAGAAAAAATCCCATATCATACCTTCTTATTACATTCGGATAAAGCACTTAAAGGTGTTTTAAAAGGTCTAGACACAACTTATACGGAAGACGAAGTTAAGGAAGCATTAATTGAGGACTACAAATTACCCATAAACAAAGTCAAACAGATGACCAGAATGCGTGACGGCATAGCTACACAACTACCTATGTTTTATATTGAAGCCGCTAACACCCCAGAAGGTAAACGGATGTTCAGTGTCAAACTTCTCCTTGACATGAAAATCAGAATAGTGGCGTACAAAGGAAAAACAGGCCCTACACAATGTTTTCAATGCCAAAGATACGGCCACACTCAAAAAGCGTGCCACAATACCCCTAGATGCGTTAGATGCCTAGAAGAGCATCAATCATTTGAATGTCCACAAAAAGGAAAAAAGATTTCTCCTATCTGTGTTCTTTGCAAAGGCTCTCATGCAGCCTGTGACTTAAAATGCCCAGAGCACCCAAATAATAAGCACACCGCAAGAGGCAATAAAGAGCACTCAAATATAATTCCCAGCGCAATGAGCAAAATTCAAAATACCCCCACCATTTCGAGCCAATCAACATCCAGGAAACCAGCTACTGAGAACCAATCCTATGCAAGCGTCACAGCAAATATCAAGGAAAAGGAAACAAATACGAAACCCCAGAAAAACCAAGAAATTAACACCAAAAAAGACGAATCATTCGAAGACTTTCAAGCTTTTATTCAGGAACTCTACCAAATTTATATAAAATTCAGAAATGTAAAAGAAAACCAATCTAAATTAAAACTGGCCATGGAGGCCATACGGGTATTCGAAAACCATAATTATGAATAACGTCAACATTAATAGTAACCACAATAATCAGCATATCAACTACGCAAAATTCACCGCATTCAACAGTAACGGGATTAAAAGACAACTTACAGAAGTGAAAGATTATTTACAGAAAAATAGCATTGACATATTAATGATCTCAGAAACTCATCTACAACCGGCAATCAATTTCAAAATCCCAAATTATGATGTTTTTCGTACCGACCGGATCCACAACAGAGGCGGAGGAACCCTCATAGCCACAAAACGTTATCTTAATTGCTACCCATTCAATCTACCCTCACTCTCTAGCATGGAAGCTACAGCCTGTATATTAAATAGTAAAAATACTGAATTTCTTCTTATTTCTGCTTATAAACCACCTAATAACCTCATCAGTACCAATGACTTAGACATCATCTTCAATCTAGGATACCCTACAATAATAGCAGGAGACCTCAACTGTAAGCACCAAAACTGGCACTCCAAGTCCAACAATAATAATGGCATCATCTTAAATAATTATATCCTCAATAGTAACGCTGAAATTTACGCCCCTGAAGACCCCACGTACATCCCTACCACTCTTTACGGTCAACCCGATGTCCTTGACGTCGTCATTACCAATAACATACAACAGACGCCTAATATCCAAGTTGCAAACTGCCTCTCATCAGACCACCTACCCATGGAATTCACACTATATGGACTTAGGCATGGCCTTCCACCCCTAAGAACCAAAATAAACTGGAACAACTTCACTTACCTCCTCAACCAGCACATCCAAGCCACTACCAGCCTAGGTTCAGGCCCAGAAATTGAAGCGGCAATAGACTACCTTAATAATCATATAAATCAGGCCATTAATCACTCCAAATCTGCTAGCAAAGACACCCCTGCAACTTTACCTCCTTATATTCTTCAAAAAATCACCGAGAAAAATAATCTAAGAAAAATAGCTCAAAGAACTCAAGATCATAGAGATAAAAGAAAATTCAACAAAGCCCAAAAAGAACTCAGGAAATTATTGAAAGACCACAACGACAAAGCTTGGAATGATTTTGTATCCAGCTTAAGCAACACCGATCATTCTGTCTGGAAAATTGCAAAGGTTTTAAAAAACAGGAATTACACAATAGGCCCTATCAAAAGAAACAATACCACTATCTCGAAAACCGAAGAACTTGCAGAAATCTTTGCCAACGACTTTCAATCCCAATTCTCCAACAGCTCATACCCATGCAGTAACGATATTAATGTAATTAATCATGTGAACCATTTCATCTCAGAAAACAGCAATAACCCAAACCTCCCTACCAATCCAAATGAAATAAGAAATATTATAAAAAATCTCAATGTCAAAAAAGCAGCAGGTCATGACCAAATCAGCAATAAAGCCATTAAAAACCTACCCAAAAAAGCAATCATCCTTTTATGTAATATATACAATGCATGTCTAAGAAAAAACTATTTCCCAAACTGCTGGAAGCACGCCATCATTTTCATCCTAAAGAAACCTGGAAAAGACCCATCTAATACAGCAAATTATAGACCTATTTCTCTTCTCCCTTCCATAGGGAAAATCTTTGAACGAATCATCATCAAAAGAATTAAAGACCATCTAAATCAAAATAACATCATCAAAAATCATCAATTCGGCTTCCGTTCAGGATATTCAACTGTACACCAAATAACCAGGCTAGTGGAGTATATCGGTGAAAGTTTCATTAAAAAGGAAACAGTAGCCGGTATATTCCTTGACATTGAGAAGGCTTTTGATAAAGTCTGGCTGGACGGACTCCTTATCAAATTAATCAATTATCAATTTCCACCCAGCCTTATTGTGCTCATCTCAAATTTTCTAAAAGACAGATCTTATCAAGTCAAAGTAAAAAATTCATTATCAACCATGCATTACCCCACTGCGGGACTAGCTCAAGGTTCTGTAATTTCTCCCACCCTCTTTAATATCTATATCAATGATATACCAACTGATCCAAATGTTCAAATCTACAGCTACGCAGATGACACGGCTATTCTCAGCAAATCCATAAACCCCAAAAAAGCTAATAAAAATCTACAAAAGCATCTGAACATAGTCTCACAATATTTCAAAGCCTGGAAAATTAAAATAAATGAAAGCAAATCCACCCTCATCTATTTCAGGAAAAATAATCTACGACGACAACTTGAAAATATCAGTATCAATAATCAAACCATCCCTCAAGCTAACGAAGTAAAATACTTAGGAGTATTCCTCGATAACAAGCTCACTTTCCGGAAACACATGCTCTACACAAGAAATCAAGCCTTTAAAGCATTTAACGCAATCATTGCACTCACAGGCAGAAATTCTCATCTCAGCCTCAAAACTAAAAGATTAATCTACATTCAAGCCATCCGACCCATTTTATTATATGCATCTCCCGCTTGGGCAGCTACAGCCAAATCTAATAGAGAACTACTTCAAACTCTCCAAAATAAAATGCTCCGTATAATATCTAATGCACCATGGTACATCAGAAACAATACTATCCACAGAGACCTCAAAATTTTGCCACTGAATAGTGAAATCATCAAAAACAGCCACAACTTCTTCTTAAATTGCAGTAAACATCCAGACTCCACAATAACCGACCTTCTAAATTACGACGCTACTCTGATTCAGCGACATAACAAACCGCGTACCATCTTTCATAACGAAAGATGGTAAATGTACATATGTGTATATATTTTATTTTATTTTCTTCATATTTAATCAAGTTACTTTATTTTTCATGCGATTACACAGATGGACTAAAAATTAAGGACTGGCAAATCGCAAATGTGTATATGTGTTCACGTGATCTTTTCAACGAATCAGAGTAGCGCTCGCTTTAAAAATATCCAGATCATCACCCATACCATTTCAGTCAGCACTCAAGCCTCACGATGGAAGGACGTGCGGAACGCAGCCCAAATCTAATGCCTATAATCATCAGTTGCTTATCAACTTAAAATGCCATCTGCATATGCCATATCTTCCCGATAAGAAAATGCCATTACTACCACGGAATCATCATATACTGTTTTTTCCACGATTCTAAATGCCACATTCTTACCCTCTCAGCACTAAGGAGGTGCTTTGCTCCGATTGAAACGTTTGTTTCAGGAGGATATTTACAGCTAGGCTCCCTAATAAGGGTATTTTGGCCTGGTAAAAGTCCTTCTCAGGACTGCATACCAGTTTTCAGGCTAAAGATACAGATACAACAAGTCCCGCAACGGCCAGCGACCCACAAAGGGATGGTCATCTGGCGACGAGCCAGTAGGAAAAAAAGGAAAGCACGTGACGTGTCCGACGAGCGAAGGATGCAAATAGTGCTCGGAGCAGCAGCAATGTAATTTACGCCTTACAAAACAAAAGCCGTAGATTTACGAGGCACGGAAATAGAAAACCTCTTCTTTCTTCTGCTTCGCTTTCTTTTCCGTCTGCGATGGGGAATTTTGTTGTTGGAAGCGTACTCTCAATCTGAACACGTTGCGGTCTGGGTCGGATCGTAAAATCTGAAAAATTCTGCGTGACGCATAAACCTATTTCTTCTTCCCCCCCCCTCTTGTCTGTTGTCTTCGGCGGGTTTTTAAAGCATACAGAAGACTGTCTCCAGCATAATCCCTTCGTTATGGCCCTCTAAGCATAAAAGTGTGTGGGCCACCTTTTTTTATACGTACCCCCTCCTGCTGTAAAACAGTTCTGGAGAAGATGCTTACATAAAGCAACAGTAATTTCTTTCATTTGCTTTCACTTAAATTATTCTCTGGCATTGCTATCGCAGCTTTACAAATACTCATAAAATATTTCCTATGCCACTGTGCTTAAATTGCATGGAAAATAACTTCTCGTAGTCCTTGATGTGCTCATTCGGTTTTGAAATGAATGTGAAAACGTTAAACGAAATTCTAATTTAGCGTAGTAGTGTTTTCGCTATGGTAGGTGGGGACTACTTTCATAAATTAGAATGTTCTGCAGACCATCTTACTCTTGTCCTCTTCGAAAGCAATGCTTTAGCATATCTCTCGATTATCCGAGCTAATTACCTGGGAAAGCAGGTCACGGATAATAGAAAAAACGGACAATTCAAATTATAAGTTTTCATGCATATTATATATGTTTGTTTCTTAAGAAGTCCAGTAATTTTACTCTGTTTTTGAGGACATTTAAATATTTGTCGAATTTCACTGTGTATTTCTGGAAGTGCGTATTTTATTATTGTATTCGAATCTCCTTTCATCGACGAAGTTTCTGCTGTTTCGGAACTAAGGCAATTGTCAGTATCTTCTTCCCTTGTATTTTCCGTATCACTCTCTGCCTCTTTTGTTCTCGTAACATTTGAAACCGTATGCGCTTCGCTCAAACATTTGCAATTACGGTTTCGAACTCAGGAAACGGAAACGGAATTTGACGGAAATGACAGACAGCAATTCCGAATATTTTAAACAAATCGTTCTTAAGCCCGTTCACATGCAACGCTCCTTCGCACAACTGCCGTTAGCAAGGGGAGAAAAAGGAGACATGAAAGAGTTTCGTCTTTAGGACCCGTTCAGAAGACCACCGTATTCCTTCCCCTTTAGACCTAAGCCTCTGTGAACAATCACGTCTCCGAATTGGCAGATTTCTAATAGTGTTTACACATTTTTAACGTTTACTGTTGTTAATTTTGTAATCTAAACTTTCGCAACTGGTACCTGAACTTTCGTAATGGTTCCTAAAAAATATATTCGTTTTAATTATTATTTTATAAGCTATTATTTAGTTCACTCTTGGTGCTTGTCGCTATTTTTAAAAGGTGGTCATGGATTTTTAAACTACTTCCCGATAAGATATAGAACTCAAACTTTGTACATACATTGCTTGTGGATGTGGTGTCACACTTTTGATTTTTAGAGGACTAGATTTTTTTCAAATTTAAAGTTGAAACGATTTTTTGCAAATATTAACAAATAAACTGAGAATCTCAGAATATTATAGTTTGCACCATAACACACTGTGGAGGGAAAAAATGAAATGAAATTTTTAGCGTAATTTTAAAAAATATTTTGAGAGAATTTTTGAAAATCGTTCATATTTTTAGACTTCTTGACGCCCATTAATTTTAAAATTTCCTATCTAAAAATATATCGGTTACAAACTTCCGACATTTTTACAGCTTATAAAACAAACGTTTCGCATTTAAAAAAATGATACAGGAAATTAATTGGATGATTTTTTTACTTTTTGAAAGATGTGCAAGGAAGGAGAATGGGAAATATTGGTTCTTCTTGGGCATCAATTCGAAACATCGGTTTCAAAGTAATAATCTCATTATACCACACCATTTTTAGGACATTATTTATGCTATATAAGTTGTTATTGTTTCCAATTGTTAGTTCAGCGTTAGATTGGAGATATTTCTGAGTTAACTTTATCTTAAGATGCGTTTTGCATCCCGTTGTGTTTAACGCTCTTATTTGATTGAAGCATAACTACTGATTATACTTAGTGATATTCTAAACACTTGTACGAGTATTTCTGTGGAAAATTCCAGAAATTTGAAGTGTTTCTGTTGATAAAATAAATTTAATTAAGCTATCATCGGATTTGAGTGCAATGACAATCATTTACGAACTATTATCAATCTATTACAAACCCGTACGCAAGCAACAATATTATAATTAATGTATTAAATTGTTTTGAACGTGTTTTACAAACAAAAACAGGTAAAGAAAAATTCTGCTTGCGTTTTATGAGTTTTTGCAATTTTTCTGGCCACATAAGGTTTTAAAAAAGGTTTATAATTTATGTTTATATTTACCAATTAAATAAATAACGCTAGGTTTGATTTATATATATATGTGTGTACTGAAATTCAGTAATAAAATTTTAAAGATTTGAAATCATTAAATGTCTATTTAGACAGTTTGTATTCTTTAAACTGCAAATGCAAACTGAGAAACCTTTTGCATTTTTTTCAATAAATCCTTTTACTTAAAATCCTAAAACATATACAGGTAGGGACTAATTTTTTTATTATTTTTACTGCTTATTTAAAATTATATACTTTATAGAAACAAGGATGGGTTTTGCAAAATACTGAAAGGAAAAAATTATTTGAAATGAAAATGTGACTGAGATCATATTTCTTTTAAAGATTTTAGATAAGAGTATTTTTTTTCCCTCAGAAACTAATTCATTAATTTCAAAATCATGACTTGAAGTTATTAAGAACACTCTAATAAATACAATAAAAAAATTGGAGGGAGACATTGAAAATTGTAGGAGAAGAAAGATATTTTAATTGTAAAATTTTCTTCAAAAATTTAAATTTAAAAAATACTAGCAAAAACTTTTTTCAGCTTAAAATTATTTTGTTTCAGAAAACCATTTAATAATATTCATAAGAAGTAGATGAAAATGCTTAAATTTTAAAAAAAAATCATTCAAAAGGTACCGAGTCCCTTGTCGCGTTGAAGCCGATACGCACTTGTCTTAACTTTAGTTTTAATTTGAACGATATTTCTGGAATACCTAGCATGAGATAACCTTGTCTGTATTTGTCTATAACTTGCGTATCTTGTACAGTTCTATCTAATTTTGCTATCACATCCCTAGACATCTATCAGCGCGATTGTTTCGCTGACAGTCCAGCGAGCAGTAACTAAAATTAAGTGAACGGCGCAGTATAGTACGGGAAATCTCCCCATTTGCCCTGCTCCCGAGAGGTACGGAACATTCAACTAAGTTCTGCCTCCAATTCGGCGAGGCAGTTAATGCTTGTCCCAAGTGAACGGGACACGTTGGAAGAACCGGTTTCCGCTACCGGTCGAATCTGCTCTTGTGAACGGGGCTTAGCGATTAGAATCTGGAAAAGGGCTGTAGAGTCATTAGCGGGAGCCGTGAAAAATGTGCAGTGCCCTTGCCTAAACTCGAGCCTGGACTTCTCGAATACGCGCCAAGTGTGCTATCATTACACCACGAAGGCATGCAGAGAGGAAGGAGAAAAACTCTTACATACTTCTGCTTTTAAAGGGCGACTGGGGATTAGGGGATCCAATCGCCAAATCCTGGTGGTAAAGAATCGTCATGCACCACCTTTTAGTTCGGGCGCCACTATGGAGTCATTAGGTTATTTTGAAGCAGGAGGCATGAAAAATGAGCCATGCCCTAGCTTGAACTCGAACCTGGATCTCTCGAATACGAGCCGAGTGTGCTACCGTTACACCACGAAGCAGGGCCAGATTAGACCTGATAAGGCCCAGAGATATTTGAGATAAGGGGACCTTTATGAGTCCAGATATTATACGTCAGTGCCAAATATGATTTTCGGATACCCAAAGGATTTTTGGGGACTCCCAAGAAAGCGAGGGCCCTAAGCTATAGCTTGTTTAACTTATACGTAAATCCTGCACTGCCACGAAAGCATGTGGAAAGAAGGGAGAAAAATACCTTAAAACTTTAAATCAGCTTCTAAAAGAAGACGAAGAAACTATGCACAGAAAAATACGTATTGAAAAAAAATATTTCCAGAGAGCATTTGAAACCATGCTTTCGACTATGCGCATGCAGAACAAATGAATTGTACGAAGTAACCTTAGAAATTAAATCTAGAAACTATCTTCGGTGGTTTTTAGAACATACTCGGGCTTGGGCGTGTTTGATTTATATCAGCAAACCGGATAATCTAGATTACACTGTATCCGTCTAATTATATTTTTAAAATACAATTAATTAAAATTAATTTAATGTTTGTTATATTGGTGTTAAGAAATTAAGTAACAAAAAGAAAATTATACTCGCTTTTAATTATTCAAGCCAGTAATGTTTGATCATAATAACCGAATGTTGATCACTTTAAGCGAGGTACTTTCCATGTTTTCGGGACTTCCTCAACTCATTTATAATATTCGTATAATAACATTAACCGCGATCCGTCTATTATATAATAAATTCTCGTTCCCCGGATTTGAAGTACAGGGTGTCTCAGAAGGTCGTTAACAAACCTTACGTGCTAGTCTGTCAGACCGCAACGAATAATAGAAAGTTGTGTCTGACTCGCGGGCCGCTAAGGCAATGTTCGCAGGCGCATTGGAGAGTGAAACGGTTGATCGTTTCAGGCGAAAACTGTGGGAAAAAGATCCGTCGATTCAGTAACGATGCATTGGCCGATATGTATCAAGTTTGTGGGGGTCACAGATGGAAATTGACAAGTGGCGAGACGCATTCGCCGAGAGCGCTTTCCAAACAGATGTCTGAGAAGCCATTGATTGTTTGATCGCAGCTTAGATGAGGATGAGTTTTCCCAGTAAACAGCAACATCTGCCGGCGACGTACTACACGCACACATGGCCTAGAACAAGCTAATATGTAAAGGAACGTTTAACAGAACAGGAACTAATACGTAATAGAACGTTTTATATGGGAAATTGATAGCAACGCGGGAACAGTTGTCAGAGCAACTCAACACGACTTGGTTGCACATCGTTCTATTACGCGCATATTACATCGCATAATGGTCATCAGTGATTATGCGCATATTACAAGAGGACACGCTAAGCCAATCTTGAGGGAGGATAGAACTGCACGGTTAACAAAAATAAATCATTTGTTTCAAAGGGCTCGTAGGCCATCGGTGGTACTTACTTATACGTACTTAATCAAAGCAACTAATATTCGGCGTACATAGAAGCGCCCTCTACCGGCGTTACAACTTAATCGTTTGCGGATTTTCTCAACACACCCTGCACCCCTACCACATGTAAAGACTACAGTCCCCAACATGTTGCTTTTGCACGTTGGTATTTGAATGCACGTAACTTACAGCCAGGCTTTTCATCGTGGATTCTGTTTACTGTTGAAGCGAGTTTTTTACGGAACGGTGCCTGGAATTCCCACATCTTGCATATGGAATACGTAACAACCCCAGGAGTACACGCCACCATGCAAATCATCAAGCTTTACTATAAACGTGTGGGTTAGTATTACCGGTGATCTTTTTCATTGGCCCTTACATACTTTTTTTTAAAAAAGAGGTGTTTCCAAATTTGATGGATGTCGTTCCAGCAGCTTTACGCCGACACATCCGGCTTCAATTTGACAGGCGCCTTCATATTTCAGCATCAATGTGCGACGCGTACCTCGACAGGACCTTTCTAGATCGCGGAACTGGCAGAAACGGACCAGTCGCATAGTCACCACAATCTTCTGACCTTATCTAATGGATTCTTTCTTGGGGATACATAAAGTTGCTGGTATACGACAGACTCATAACAACTGACGTCGTCCTTGTCGCCTAGGTCGTAGGAGTGGCGGCACGTGTCCGGGACACACCTAATCAGTTAAACGAGTCCGTGAATCCATGCGTCGACGTTGTGAAGCATCCCAAATCGCAAATATCGATGGAAAAAACGATCGATACGCAACAGATCGATACGGATTGCGTTGCTGTAGCACCGCACAATTTGATCTTCGGACACAACTTCTTATGTACAACTTATTCGTCATATTCTGACAGACCAGTACATAAGGTTTGGAAACGACCTTTCGGGACACCATGTATAAATATCGAATGAATAAAACTAAAGCTCTGGAAACATATGTAGTGGAACGTTTCCCACTAAAACTCAGTAAGTTTATAGTATTTAATGTCACCCTCCTTCTGAATCACCATTCAGCAACAAGCAAGCGCAAACGATTTCTAAACATTTTAAAAATATAATTGTCGGTTGTAATTTTTCAAAAAACTAGTTAGAATTAAGACTAGACTCGTTCTAGATAAAGCAACAATAAAAACTTTCAAGATAATTTGCCTACAATCTGTAAATGTTTTCCGACGTTTCATTAAAAAAGATATTTATTTCTTAAACGCGTTTTGAGCACAAAACCCATAACACGGACTTCATTATTACTTCTTATATGGGGCACTCTTTGATTAGATCTCTACAATCAACAGGATAATTGCTTGCAATAATATGTTCAGATATTTTAATGCTTACAAAAAACGTCTTCCGAAAAGCAGAGTCATATTTCAAAATCACATTATTTCTGCCACGGATAAGGAATCAGCTGTTGAAAGTGTAAATGATGAACATAAATAATACGCCCTCAACGTTGACAACTGTGCTGTCACTTCAAGCTAAAAATATTCTTTTGGCGTTGACACTTATGTTGCCATTCTCGACAGAGAAGAACACAATAATAGCATCCTGTTCTCCAGCATATTTTGCTGGTTCTACAAATTAAGACATCCAGACACACTGAAGTAATAATGTTTGATTCTTTTGTTTACGACTTTCGTTTGAAAGAACACTACAATTAATTACACCAGATGTCATTGTTCGGTGGTAAATATAATCATATATTAACACAGCAGGTAGAAGAAGAAGGAAGCAGCTGCGTAGAATGGCTGTAATTCAAACAGACCAGAACGTAAAAATAAGTTTTTCCTCAACTCCTCAAATCCACGTGGTTTTTCGCACCTGCTGTAGGTCAATGCAGTTTTTCTGAGAAACCAGATATGATTTCATCAATTAAATGTTCTTTTATTTCATTCTATATAGATATATGTAAATGTATCACAAAAAATACGTAATTCAAAGTTCGATTTTTTTTATTTACAATAGCCGCTTAACTTTAAATTTTAACTTGGCTACTTCTTTCTGTTTTCTAAAAGTATTAACCGTTTATAATAACTCTCTCTATACTGCGCCATTTCCAAATTGATTTATGCCCATATGATTCTTGCGTAGCTGTCATGACGCAGGTACTCATATAAAGTTTCAGCCAATAATACTCCTAGAAAACAATTTATTAATCGATCAAAATAAAGCTAAACCAAAACTAAACCACTTTAAATTGGAGCTTTATCTTAGAAACGTCCCATTCGCTCTCTGCTTCCTTATCTAGCTAGACTCTTGCTGCTGTTTTTCTTATGGAAACGCTTAAAAATGTAAAGTTAGTAATAAACAGACGCGTTTAATCAGCCACTTTATCAGTGTTAGCATTAAAATGCTCGCCATAAATACAAAACAAAAATACAGAAATATTAACATCGGTCAATACTGCAGATCGTTCTTTATGAATAGTGTTACGAAATGCCCAGCTGTGGTAAGATAGTTTCCCCGCTTTGCCAGAAAGTGGCCGGGAAAGGCAGGGTTGCCTGATTTGGCGAGAAATTACCCATTTGGCGACAAAATTGGTGATATGCCGTAGACCGAGTAAGAACATTCTCTAGGGCGAAGGTTCTTGTAGACAGGTTCTCAGAAGCTATATAAACCCTGCCTCTACGCGAAATATCGTGAGCAGTATCCTGACAGTATCTAGATTGAGTTCAATAGTAGTGTCTTGAGTTCAACGATTAGCTCGAGAGCGATCAACCGAGTATTCAGTAACCGAGTCATACAGCTCATATTTAGTGCTTTGCCTTGAAACTGTCTTCACCGTTATAGCCTGTTGTTGATTGTTTCAGAGTGTTCATCGTAGCTTTTCGACGACAGTAAAATGTGTCTTTGGAACTCTCCTGCGGAATACTGACAAATAAATTGTGTTTTGATTCTTCATTAAGTGTTGTCATCAATCACTCCAAATCCACCCAACAATATTCCTGTCAACAGTTTCCAAATTATATCTTACATATAATTGCAATATGAAGACCTGGGGTAAGGTGCAACAGATTGACGATGGTTCTATCCAGTATAATTTGGAGATACTTTACTGCGTGGTAAGAAAACTGACACTCGAGAGATTCGTAGACAGA
Organism: Stegodyphus dumicola; assembly: GCF_044657685.1. Taxonomy (NCBI): domain Eukaryota; kingdom Metazoa; phylum Arthropoda; class Arachnida; order Araneae; family Eresidae; genus Stegodyphus; species Stegodyphus dumicola. Next base: position 6,717,560 of record NC_140769.1, on the reverse strand, counting down.
CGTGGTCGAATTGAATGAAATTTTTACTGCTCGACACGAACTAGTTATCGAAAATATATTTTTCGTCACACATGATCATGGGCGTCATACGCACTGTACAGTTTTATACAGAGTATTACATTTTAGATAACGGCGTAAATAGCAGCAGAGCGAAGTAGCGTCTTGACAGCAAGAAAGCTGAAGTGTGCAATTATCTAGTATGGATATTCAACAAGAGAAGGTTTGGGTTTAGGTCAGAAAGGTTTCAGTTCCCGAAATTTCAAGTTCCGAATGAGCTGCTAAGTCACCGACGTTACGCAAACCATGCAAGACAGACTGATCTAAAAATGATGCAGTCATTACGATTAGTACGATTATTAATTATTATAAGTTATTAAGATTTATTAATTATTATTGAAGTTCATTTCAACCCTGTGTCACAACCCAGCTTTACATAGCGGTTTCGGCCGTTACACCACAGGGTTTTTTTTTTAACATTTTGTTTGTTACGTTTATTTATTAAATAACACGTTCTTCGCACTTAAACCATAAATATCAGTTCAAAAGCAATATCGCAAAATAGTTTTAAATTGAGCATATCTTTAGAATTTCCGCTACAGTGTCTCGCGCACTGGGGATAAAAATGTTTTTTTCTGTACAACGTTGCCATCGCTCGCTTTGAAATTCTTGAGTTTGTTAATATAAAATTTTTTAAAGTTTTACAAAACATGAAATCGATCATAAACATTTCAAATTTGGGCTTCCAGATGCCCATATTCGCAGGAGGATTACGTTATTCAAAACTGGATGGCTCTAGGTACCGTTGTTTTATCACATTGCGAGAAACATACATACATTTATGCAGATTCTTCATTATTTAATTTCTTTAAATATAACACAGGGCGATAGTAGTTTTTGGCAACAATTTGAAAAGCGAAACAACGCTTGTAGTGAATCAACGCTTAATGCCAAAACGAAATTCAAGTATAATACAGGGCTTTAATATTGGGTGGCAACAATTTTAAAAGTGAACCGATATTTCAACGCAAAATGCCGAAACGAAATTAATCGTCCTTCTGGGCAAACTGCCTGTTTGGACTAAAAATCTGAATGTTTATACATTTTATACCAAGCCCAAAAGGGCGTATTTTTAACGCTTTGTGTGTTACCTTTATTGATTAAATACCATGTTCTTCGCACTTAATGTCACAAAATATTTAAAACGAGCATTTCGGTATACTGAAATCTCGCGCGCTGGAGATTTTTTTTTTGGGGGGGGGGGAGGGCGGTACAGTGTTGCCATTGGTCGCTTTGAAATCTTTAAGTTTCTTAATAAAAAATTCGTTAATGTTTGACAAAATTTTAAATACAAAACAAAACAAATTCGAAATTCAAAATTCGGGCATTCAAGTGCCCAGGTTCGGTTGGAGGACTACGTTATTCAATTTCCAATTCACAGTCTCGCGCTGGAGGGAAAAAAAAAATTTCTTTTTTTCGTACACTTTTGCCACTGCTCGCTTTGAAATCGCTCAGTTTCTTAATCGAAAACTCATAAATGCTTTAGAAAATATGAAATGTATTAGTAACACAAATTCCAAATTTGTGCTCACGTGCCCATATTAGCGTGGAGACGTACGTTATTCAAAATTGGATGGTTCTAGTTACCGCTGTTTCTTCACATTTATGCATTCATGCGGATTCTTCGTTATTTAGTTTCTTTAAATATAACACATAGCGATAATGTTTGGTGGCAATAGTTTGAAAAGTGAATCGACGCAAAGTGCCGTTCTGAAATTAAGAACTCTTCTGTCCTAATGGCCCTTTATTCTTAAAAAGGATTATCGGCAATTCATCGTTGTACCAAAATGACAAACGGGAGAGAGAAAAAAAAAAAAAAAATTCTGCGAGAAAATTCTTTTTTTCCTGTCTGCTTCAGACTTCGACATGTTTTTTGAAAAAAATAAATAAATAAATAAAATAAAATAAATGCAATAAAATAAATAAAATAAAAATTGTAGAACATCGCTCAATTAAAATGTTTATATGATTTTTGTTCTGAAAGAAGGCGAAAAGTTTGTTTTATGAACTGTGAAAATTTCAAAATTTTTTATCCAATTTATTTTTAAATGCTGAAATTCTAAAATCCTACACGTCAAACAGTCTAAAAAATCGAGCGATTTACAAAAATTCGAGAAAAAACTAGAAATTCAGTAACCTTTTTCATACAAATTTCATTGTACTCGAAACAGTAAAATTCTGATATGCTTAATTTATTAGTTAACCGAAGCTGTGTGAAAAGAATCGTTTAAAGATTAAATAAAAAAATCTGAATAAAAGTTTAAACAAAAATTGTTTCACCACATTGTATTGACATCGACAAACAGCATCCGTACAAAGCTTGAACTCCATAGCTTATCAGGAAGTAGGTTAAAAATCGATGGTAAAATTCCACTCACAGCGAAAACGGAATGCCTGAACTTGCTAAAAACTAATAAAAATTAAACGCAGCAGTTCAGGTTTTCTGTATTATTTACTTGCCTGTTTTAAGGTTTTCTGTATTATTTACTTGCCTGTTTTAAAAAGGAATAGAATGCCCAATGAATAACTTTCCTTTATTTATTGTATCTGAAAAATAAATGAAACTGGTGTTTATTCCATTCACAGGATAGCTGTTTGGAAATTTCACGTGCTGTCGAGAAGAGGTGAAAAACCGATTTTTCTTATACGAACTTCCCATAAAAAAATTCCTTACACTAATTTCGATCAATATTATTTCGTTTCGTCAGATTTTTTTTTTTTTTTTGTCCCCCACCATTTGCTTATACAATACGCTCAATTAACCGAGTACTTTTTTAAAAAATACAGTAATAAAGGCAAAGCCATTTCAACCATTCTCATCCTTGTACGACTTTAATTAGCAGAGATTTTAGTTAAAAACTCGGAAAAACGCTAATTTTTTACCTCACTTTTCCGACAGTCTCGCACGCTGGAGATTGAAAAGTGTTGCCACTGCTCGTCTTTAAATCGTGGAGTTTCTTAAGAAAAAATGTGTAAGCTTTTCAAAATATGAAATAAAATAGGATTGCTAAACATAAAATATATTATTCCTGATTCCAAAAATTCGTGAGAAGACATTTCGACCAATATCATCTTCGAACGACTTTAATCATCCGAGATGTTAATTAAAAACTCTGAAAAACACTAATTCTCACACTAATTTTTCCGAGTGGCAACAGACTTGCGCAATGGAGATAAAAATCTGCTTTATTTCGAAAAGTGTTGCTGCTGCTCGCTTTCAAATTGTACACTTTATGAATAAAAAAATTTTCAGTTTTACAAAATATGACATAAAAATAGCATTGCCAAAATTTATACATATTATTATATAAGGTCATAGTCTGACGCTGAAAAAAGCACCTGTTCGCATGTGACGTCATCGTATGTCGAAAATTTTTTTTAATGTCAGCAAATAGCTGCTGTCGGCAACTTTTTTGTTTCAGGTTAGGATAATTGACGCGATATGTTATTACCACGATAATTCTTTTATTGCTGTTGAAAAAAGTTGCTATATTAGATTAAATTTAAATCATGACGTCACACGTATTAATCTGAAGTGTCAAAAGTTTTTGTTTCCTGGTTTGGCAACAAAAAACTATTTACGAATTGGTTGTTGCTTGGAAAGAATGAACCGAGACATGTTTTTGCGCATTTTCTTTTCAGGTATACACACACACACACACACACACACAAAAAAAAAAAAAATCTGACAGCTCTTAGATTTTACATTTCGTCCAAAGGGGCGTTTTTCTTCACGTTTTTTGTATTACCTTTATTTATTAAATATCATGTTCTTCGCACTTAAACCACATAAAAATTAATTCAGCAGCAATATCGCAAAATATTTAAAACAGCGTATCTTTAGAATTTCCGATACACTGTCTCGCGCACTGAAGATAAAAATGTCCCTCCTCCCGTACAGTGTAGTTATTGCTCGCTTTGAAATCGTTGAGTTAATCAAAAATTCGTTAAAAGTTTTACAAAATTTGAAATAGATAATAAAACAAATTCGAAGTTCGGTCATTTAGGTGCCCATGTTCGGTTGCAGGACTACATTATTCAAAATGGGATGGCTCTAGGTAGCGTTGTTTTTTTCACAATGCGAGAAACTTTCACGCTTTCATGTAGATTCTTCATGATTTGGTTTCTTTATATATAATACATGGAGATAATATTTAGTGGCAACAGTTTGAAAAGTGAATGAACGCAGAAAGTGAAACGACGCAAAATGCCGTTTAGAGAATAATAGTCCCTTTGGGCTAAAAACAAAATTCAGTATTTTTTTTTCTTTTCCGAATTTCACAGCTTGTTTCTCGAAGAGCTGTTTTAATCATTATACTCCAACCCCTGTGTTCGACGAAGCCCAGCGCAGTTGCAACAGAAATCACTACTATCTCGGGACTAATGCAATCGTCATTATCATCTTCGGTTGGTATTTCCGGTGTCACTGAAATTGTGTTTTCTGTTCTCGAGACATTTGAAATAATATCCGCACTAACCGAGCATCGAAAGCCAAGGCCAGTAGAATCGCCAACGAATCATCCCTCGATGTTTCCCCGATCGACATTTTAGAAAAATTTCACATTTACAATTTTTTGACATACAACTTCAGTACTTGGCCACCAGCGGTCGAGCGGTAATGTCCCTGAACACTGGTAGTTTCGTCCGAGGTTCGAATGGGCTGGCTGCAGGCGTTTACGTGGTTTTCCCCATGTGTAATATGTACGAACCAATTTCCCTTAGAAGGTCTTTCACGAACGCATCCCTCGCTTCCGTGTAGTGCCTTAGCGGGGAACACAAATAACATAAATAATAATGATAATAATAGCTTCTATACTCGCTTAGCATATAACTTTCTTGTTCTTAGTTACTTTTAACGTATTCCGTATTCATTTTTTAGTTCTATAATTTTAAAAAACTCCTAAGTGTGCACGAAAATACGTAAGAAACAAAGAAACTGCTGTGATTAACCTGAACGATGTCTTTCAGTTTGCACATAAAGCACGAATTGTTACGAGGTAATCGTTGAAAATAAACCTAAAGACACAATTCAGCGATTTTTAGCGCATGCTCGGACTTTCATGTGTTTTTAAACACTCGCGCGTGTTTTTTTAGGCCAAAAGGTTATTAATATGGTTTTGGCATTTTGCGTTGAAAACTTTAAAAGGCTGTATCACTTTTTAAATTGTTGCCACCCAATATTATCGCTCTATGTTATATTTAAAGAAATTAAATAATGAAGAATCTGTATGAATGTATGTATGTTTCTCGCATTGTGATAAAACAACGGGGACTAGAGCCATGCAGATTTGAGTAACGTGCCACCCGAATATGGGCATCTGGAAGCCCAAATTTGGAATATGTTTTATTATCTATTTCAGATTTTGTAAAACTTTAACGAATTTTTGATTAACCAACTCAATGATTTCAAAGCGATGATTGGCAACACCCTGCGGGGGGGGCATTTTTATCTCCAGCGCGCGAGACTGTGCATCCGAAGTTCTAAAGATTTGAAATTATTTTGCGATATTGCTGTTGAATTGAATTTTATGATGTAAGTGCGAAGAACATATTTAATAAATCAGGGTAATACATAAAACGTAAAAAAAAAAAAAAAAAAAAAAAACCTTTGAGCGTAATATTAAATCTGAAAACTTTTAGATTTTTTTTCTTGGGGAGGGCAGACTAGCGTCGGTGCGCGAGCACCACCTAGCACGGATTAACCGCACCCGTATAATCGACAGTATATTGTATTCTCATTATGAAGAAACAACGCTCTTAATCTTTTAGAGATCAACTATTCGATGCCTCTTCACGAGCTAAGTTTTTCCAGTATTCGAGCATGAAGATTGGGTTTATCTTTCCGGGTCGAATCGCTAAATGGAATCTAATTTACCGTACATCGAACCGACTCATTTAACCCGAAATGAAGGAAGAAACAATGCTCTTAATCTTAAGCAAGCAAAAAAAAAAAAAAAAAAAAAAAGGTGGGGAGCAATAGCATGACAAGCATAGGTTAACATGCTCAACACATAACCACGCAGAAAAAAAAAAAAAAAATTGTCGCTAAAAATAATGACTTCAGCTCTAATGACTTCACAGTCAAATTTACTTATCGGGTTAATGTATCGTCACTAGACTTTTTAGTTTTCTGGAAAGATTTTGCCTAACCAGAAAAATATTTTAAAGTTTAACACAAAGCAAAAAAAAGTTTCATAAATATCCATTTCCGTCTTCAGACCTCTGGTCACCTACAGTGAAATATCCTTCGGACCGTAATAATTATCGCCCCTTCCTTTCGTGCTCACATGGTGTAACTGGTAAGCACATTTTGCTAACAGTTGAAAGATGGTTCGAATTCCAGTAAGGGCATATTTGTTTTTTTTTTTCCTGCTTTCTGATTCGAAAAGCTGATACAGTCTACAGTGGCGCTTTAACCAAAGATGCAATGGACGATAGCTTGTCACCGTTTGGATTTTATAGACTGGGTCTAGTCTCCAGTTACGATTTCAGGGAGGAGAACGTACGGAATTATCGCATTCCCTGTGCCGTACACGATTACTTGTTTAGCTAGCAAGTGGAAGATCTTTGGTGTGAATCCCCGCAATAGTTATGTTGTTTTTTCACGTTTCCAGCTTCAATAACCTAACATACCGTACAACCACTCCCGGTTCCAGATGATTTTGGTCTTTTTCGAAAGAAATTAGTTTAGAAAGGTGATTTTATATACGGATCTTCCTTTATTCTCTTATAAATACAGTGCGCTATCGATTATCTCTGGAAGCCGATTATCCGGTTTTGGGATTATCTGTGCTTGGCAGTGCTCATACTCGTGCACTCAACGCTGTGCTATGATTACGGCAAAGCCTCAATGGCTATATGCCTAAAAGAAAGGATGCCTTCGTGGAGGACTTTCTAAGGGAAAATGACACGTATTATACTTTCGGATAAACCACCAAAACTCTCATGCAGCCAGCCCGTTCGGGGGATTCGAACCTCGGACAGAATTACCAGTGCTCGGCAACTTAACCGCTCGGCAGATTGGTTCCAACGATTACCTCATACACACTGCATCTGCGCAGTTGAAAGTATGCATTCGGTCCACCACTGAGAATTTTTTTTTTTTTTTCGTACGTATTTTCTTCTTATTCTTTTAACAATTAATCTAAGGTTTTTAAGTCTAAAAAATGAATAATGAACATGCTACGCAAGCACTGAGTGCAAGAATGTTGTTTTACATTACAGGAAAAACTAACACGAATCAAAAGATTTGAACATGGCGAATACACTACCGTAAAGCTCGCCGAAGAGTGAGGAATTCTCCCGTAAACTGTTCGAGATGTGTATTGTTAAACTAAAACAGAAGTTAGAGGCCTTCACAAGAGATTGTAGAGTGCGGCAGGTCTTTCTAGCCCAAAAAGAATAGGGAACTCTCAATAAATGAAAACTTAGCTATGCTAACATGCTTTAACCCGAAAGAAGCAGAAAGAATGCCAGTCAGCGATCAAATTTGCATGTAGAAATCCAAAGACTTCACCTACCACAGCGGATTGGGTTACAATGATGAAACAACGCTTCGAAAAATCTGCTGTGAAATTCGAAAATACTTGAATGTTATGAAAAACAAAGTTATTTTTCTGATTTTTTTAAATTCCTTGTACGAAGTAAAAGAAATGTTGTAATCGCAAAAAATTCTGGGTATCATATTTCAACGAAATTATCCATTTCAACCGCTCTCGAAACCATTTGAACTATGTTTTTACATCTTTACATACGGGCAGGATAATAGACAGTTTTTGACAAAAAGAGTTGTAAATTGGATTTAAAATAGATACAGAAGAGAGTTTTTCGTGACGTTTGTACGAGCGTACGTACGTATGTATGTATTGCTTAACTCCAAAACCAGTAGCCGTAAAACTTTAAATTTTGTATATGCGACATCTATAGCATCTAGTTGTTCACCTCCCCTTTTTCGTTGTAATCGGCCCGCACCAAAAGTATATAAATATATATATATACAGACACACACACACCCTGTTATTCGGCTCGGTGAGCTCAGTTTTTTTATTTTTATATATTGGTAAATTGTGCATTTTTTGCTTTAAAAGTGATTCAGTTATGTGGCTTTTATGTTCCGGTTAAGATTTTTACGTCTTTAGTTAATTCGCATGCAATACTTGTAGAATTATCAATAATTTAAAAGTTTTAAGTGGCGAGTTAAGCCTAACGAACCGCCGTTCGTTTACATTTGAAACTCACTAGAACAGTGAATCAAGTCAGTTTCTGCACCTTCAACATCTTTTTGCCGCGTGAGACGAAAAATAACCTTTCAGTTTTGTGTACCCAAAAATCTGCATTCTTGCCCGCAGACCCAATTGCTTGTTTTTCCGTAGAAACTCTAATTTTAATTTAGAAATATTTTAACTGTATTTGATACTTCATGTTTTTCTGTGTTTTCAATTTTTATAAAGATGGTTTGAAATTTTATGCAATTTTGCTGTGTCGCGGCGTGAGAACTGTATTAATTGAATGAGAAATATGTCTCTAATGAAATTCGAGGAAATACGTTTAAATGACACGTAGCAAAAAATGGGTACAAATTAAAAGGCCATATAAGGACATCGTGTTTGTCCGCATCAGATTTTTTTAAAGAAATAACCGCATACAATATGCATGAAAATTGATAGTTTCGATTATCTATGTTTTTTGAATTATCCATGGTACTGGGTTATTTATAGAGGTGGTCATCGAGAGAGGTTTCACTGCACTTGCACTGTGACTGGTCGAATTTGGCGAATTCCGTCCAAAGATAGTTTGTAATGACCATTAAATTCAACGTAGTTTTTCGGAGCATTACATTTTTTCCATGGAAAAAAATAATAAATAAAAAAGTTGATATGATTTCCTTATATGGAATGTTAAATTATACGCACATTTTCCTGCATTTCATTTAAAATTATTTCCTCAAATTTCATTAGAGATATGTTTCTTATTCAATGAATTCAGTTCTCACTCCGCGGCAAAGCAAAAATACATAAAAACTCAAAATATTTTCATTAAAAATTGAAAGATATAGAAAAATATAAAACACCAAATGCAGTTAAAAAAATTTTTTAAAAAAGTTACAGTTAAAATTACAGTTTCTGCGCAAAAACGAGCAATTTGGCCAGCAGCCAACAAGGCAGAATTTTCGGTGCACAAAACTAAAAGTTTTCTTCTGGTCCCATTCGGCCAAAAAATAAATAAATAAATAAAAATAAAAATAAAAAAATAAATAAATAAAATGAAACGAAGGTTCAGAAAATTAACTATTCAGCTATGTTTCAAATGTAAATAATTATGGCTGCTATGGTTTAAAAAACTAGGCTGAGCCGCACTTAAACAACTTTTATAAATTGTTGATAATTCTACAAAAATTGCATGCAGGTTAATTAAAGACATAAACCTTAACCGGAAGATAAGAACAAGATAATTCAACCATTTTTTAAAACCAAAACGTGCACAATATACCAGCATATAAGAATAAAAAAATGAGCTCACTGAGCTCCGGGTAGAGTATATATATATATATATATATATATATATATAAGATAAAAAATATGTGAATCAAAATTATAATTTAAATTAACGGTAAACTTTTTAATTCTTCCTCTCTGTTTTAAAAATCATAATAAATTCTCTGGATTGCGTCATTTCTAGATCATTCTATTTTACATGAGCTGCGCAACGCACGCTGATGACGTAATAATTGGGAACTGAAACTTTAAACCAAAACCTTTCCCTTCATATGCGTCTATCTTGCATAACTACGCACTTCAGCTTCGCTCTCTACCGTGCTAGGATGTACGTTCGCTGTCTTGCTTGTTGTTGCAATAATATCAAAAATGTAAATGTTCTGTAAAAGGGAACGACTCGAATACCAAGTGATTGTAGCCACAAACATCAATTGGAAAATAAAATGGAATTAAAACTGCCTCGACTGCAAAGTTTCTTAAGATATTACCAAGTCAATATATTAGCCTACTATGCAATCAGAATTCTTCCTCTTCAAAATGGATCTACGCATACATCAACACTGCTCCAGCTTTTTCTTGCTTTTATTATGTCATATATATATATACTTTTGGTGCGGCCGATTGGAACCAAAAAGGGAGGTTCACAACTACATGTTATAGCAGTCCTATATACAAAATTTCAGTGTTCTGAGGCTACGCATTTTTGAGTTAAGCGATATACATACGTACGTACAGACGCCACGAAAAAAATCTCTTTTGAATCCTTTTTAAATCAGTTTTCTAATTCGTTTGAGAAAAAAAAAGGGCCTCTTTTTCTGTCCTTATGTACAGATGTCACGCAAAAACGTATTTAAATTGCATTCGATAGCGCTCAAAATGGATATTTTGGTTGGAAAATGGTACCCGGAATTTTTAGTGATTAGAATACTTTTACTTCGAACGAGGAAGAAAAATGGTTTTTATAGAATAAGCTTTTACTTAAAACGTAAAATAATTAATAAACTAAAAATAGAACACAGTTTATCATACAGTTATATGGAAGCAAGTAATTGAGTAATTCCCTTACTTCCATATAACTATATAAAATAATTCAAAAATCCATCAACAATTTTTTATCACGAATAATAAAAGCGTGTGCGTTTTTGATAAAATACATAAAGTTAATAGTTTATACTTTTGGGAAACGCAATATTATTAGGTTTTTGGTTTTTTTCCCGTTCCGCACCCATGCCTTTGTTTTTCAGTGATAAAAATAGGCGCCTACGGCTTTTTTTTCCCGTGATATAAAATTATACACAAATTTTGTAAAAAGAATTATTTAATGTATAAAATTTAAATAGATTAGTATATGCGGATGCCTTTAACGATTTAACGGCGAAAAAACAGAGTATATCGATAAATGAAACTTAGAATCGACACATGCGTTGTGCAAATTCTGCTGTCCTTGCTTACTCGTTGAATCGCAAATACGCAGTTATAAATTCCACGGAATACGCAGTTAGAAATTTAAGAGTTACCAAGAACAGCGGGTTATTGTGGATCGATGATTATACGCGGAAAAATGCAACGTGCTCTCATTCATGTCAAATTCGACAAACCTAAGCAAAAAAAAAAAAAAAAAAAAGGCTTCTTTTTACAATTACGTAGCAATTCGCAAAGTTTGTTCCTCAGAATCTTCGGCTGCTCTATTATTTGGGATGAGATTACCATTAAACGAAATTTTCTCCAGTGGACATTGATAAAGCTTTTATAAAATTTTCAACTTACGCTCAAAGACATTCCGCAGTTAAAAGTAATACTAATAAAATTGTGGTGCTTTTATTTCATCTGTCTGTCAGTTATGAAATTTCACGTATTCTCCAGAGGTTCAATTTTTAACTCATTTTCTCGCCTATCAGTAAAATCTATGGTTCGCCTATGATTACAGATTTGATTTCTTTTTAAATCAGTTTTATAATTCGTTTCTGAGTTTAATTCATGGGATATTTATAGCATACCTTGGTGTGGTTTGAGATACATCGGCTAAAGTTTCGCATCAAGGAACACCAATCTCATATCTGTAAAAGTGAAATCAACAAGTCTTCGATCGCTAATCAAGCTTCTTCAATTGGTGAATTGGAATTTCTTGAAGCTTTTCACATCCACAAAGATTTATCTTGTGTACTTAATGACTTTCATTCCAATCGAGTCCTTCGTTTCGAGTAACGTTTTTAAAATTCTATTAACTTCATTTTTTAATTTTCATTACTATTTCTACCGAAAGATGGCGCCACCCTCTTATTAGCTTTACTCCTTTTGGTTATAAATGTGGTCCCCAAATTAATGATGACGCATAAAATTATAAAACAATGTTGATACTAGTGGCGCAATTTTATTACAATAAACACTTACAATTATTTACTCTTTCCGTGGACTTTAACATACTTAAAATCCATCCATCAACTTACATTCTTATAAACAATATTGTTCTTTTTTTTTTTTTTTAGGAAAATTGTCACCATAGCAACAGTCTGAAATTAACACTACGATAATGATATATTCGTTTGGTTTAGTTAAATTTTAAAAACGATTTTAAATACACATAAATTTGAATTTATTGTTTTCAATACTACTGTTAGATAAAATTATTAATATTTAAATAATTTTAGAATTGTTAATATGTTTATCGTAAACTTAACTATCTTGATGAACAGGACTACAATAGGTAAATTTAATGAGATTTCTAAGCAAAATTTGCTGCACAGGTAAATATTTAAAAATGTGATTCTGACGAACCTTTTCTTGTGGCTTTTTTCATAATGTAAACTACGATATTCGTTTGTTTAGGGTTGCAAACACATTCCCGGAGCGAATTATGTCGGCAAAACAGTACTTACGTATTAGTGCAACCACCTTGGCGAAATCTGGGGATTTTTTACAGAAGAAACTGTTATGCGTATGGTTGCCAAAGTCTGCTGATTTCTGAAAATTTGACGAATTCTACTGAGGTGGTTGCGATAATACGTAAGTACTCGCATTACTACGTATGCCTATTAAGGTCTTTAGAGTGATTTTCTTTTTTTAAAAAAACCTAAAATTTTCAATACTGTCAAACTTAGCCAAATGTCTCGGAGGTACGTTTTACTTAGGAGCAATTAATTAATTAGGATTTAACTTTACAACATTTTAATTAGGAAAGTGCAGAAGCTTTTCTATGAAAGTTCGTTCATAATGTTCCTGGAAATTATTTGACCGCTGCTTACGCCAAGGAAGGGTCCTTCATCGAAAGAAAGCGTGACAATTTAAAAATTTTAAGTTCGGCAAAAATGCAATTTTAGTTTGGCAGCAATGCTGTCATTCTAGAAATCATTTTGCTCTTGAAAATGAAGGATCTGTATTTGATCGCCCTGAAGCCGAGCGGTAAAGTCGCTAAACACTGGTAGTTCGGTTCGAGCTTCGAATCCCGGGAACGGGCTGGCTGCATGGGCGTTTTCGTGGTTTTCACTATACGTTTATACGAGCCAGCTGCCTTAAAAAATCCTCCATGAAAGTATCACTCCCCATAGGCAGGTAGCCTTCGAGTGCTTTGCCGGAACTAAATAAAACTTTGGCAGCCTAATCCCATACTTAGCGATATTTCTTTGCCGCTTGGCGATTCTTATAATCTACTTCAATTTAAATATTTTATTCTAAAAGATTTTGATAATTTTAACTGAGTTGTTGATTACAACACGCAATGTATTTTCCATGTTTCCGGGACTTCGACAATTCTATAATAATATCCGAATGATGGTATTAACCACGATCACATTAAACGACCTCTGCTGTCTCAAAATGTTAATGACATTTTCCTATTTAATTAATCCATTTCGAAAACAACAGGCATTTAATCCTAACCTAGATTTATATTAAAGGAAAGGAAAATCGCAGAATTTTGTTTAAGAACGTTGATGAGGATTATGATCATATATAAGTTTCACACTCGGCTGTTATGTGCATTTTGATTAGTGTCGTTCGTTCATTTAATTTCTTTTACGTGAGGGGTACGGGTAGATACAGAACAAGGATAAAATAAAAGTAAGAAAGAAAACATTCGCAATGTTATAAGGAACAAAATTAAGCAAACATTAGCAAGTGACCTACTGATTCCTAGTGAAAACATTCAGATTTTAACGTCGCACTAGAGGATTTGTTAAGGTTTTATTACGTCCTCGCTGAACACACCAGGTTACCCAATTTGCTCTTGGATTCGCTCCTGCAAACCCATCTTTTACTTCCTTGCACGAAATAAAGCAAATACTTGTAAAATATCTGTCGTGACCGCTGTTGAATCCATTTAAACAATGTTTTTGCGAGATATCTGTACGTGCGGACAGAAAAGAGAACACTTCCCCCCCCCGACACAGATTAAAAGTGCATTTCAAATGTATTCAGAAAATATTTTTTCGTGACGTCTGTAGATGCATGCCTACATCTCGCGTAACTCAAAATCGAAACAAAACGTGCAAGGACAGGCAGGGTTGCCACATTTGGCTAGAAATCGCCCGATATACCATGGACGAATGGAGAACCTTCTGGAACGAATTCTTACCGGTTTAGCCCAGAATGTTCTCGAACACAAGCCGAAAGCTATATAAACCTTGATGGCCCGCAGTCAGAGTGTGTGCCACGTCTAGAGTGCGAGATAGTGTGTCTCATCTGGTTAGTCCGTGCAGAGACGATCGAGTTGACAGCCGGCCAGCGAGTGCCGAGTGGGTCGTCGAGTGCATCGAAGAGTCTTTTAGTGAATCGCGGTTAGTGCATCGTCGAGAGAGTGTGTTAAGTCCGGGATTCACTGAACTGAAGCGTCGGGAGCTGTGCTCTGCACGTCGTTGAGTGCATCGCGAGTTGTAGCGTGGAGTTCCGAGAACGACCGAGCAGAGTCGGGAGCTGTACTCTGGTGCTTCGCAGTGAAGCTGTCTCCACCGTTATTGCCTGACAGTATGAAGTCTGCGTCGCTGATTGTTCCAGCGTGTTCATAGTAGATCTTCGACGAATGTAAAAGTGTTTTGGACCTTTCCTGATTAATATTGATAAACAAAGTGTGTTTCGATATGTCGTCGTTATACATTCCAAATCCACACAAACCCCATACGAACGTGAAGGAAGAAAATAACGCAACAACTGGTGTCAGAGAAAAACGCAACAATATATATAAAGAAGAATGTCTGTTTGTGTGTTTGTTCGCGTTATTGATATTTGATCAATTCTCATCGATGTTTTGCCACATTTAATTATTGACTAAAATTGAATATAGATGAAATATTGGATGGAAATTGCGCTTTTACGACCATTTGATTAGAAAGAGGAAAATCATTAAAAACTGCGTGCCATTGCTGCTGATATAATGACAGAGAATTAGTTATTTTTCTTTGGAAATTTTTTATGTGGGTTCCATATCGCATCAGACTGAAAAATGTATAAGTATGAATCGTATTATTTTGCATCGTCATTAGAGAAGGATTACAGTGATATCGTTCTCTCTGTTGTTAGATACATTACGTTAAATCTAACTTAACTGGAATCGGGTACTTCCGCTAGTTAAAGATAAACATCAATATTTCAAACATCGAAGTTTTGAAAAATTATGCAACGACTCTCTTCCTACGGCCTAGACCTTTCTCAAGTATTAGTTCCTCATGCTGCATAAATTTAATGAACTTTTACATCCTGTGGATATGTCTTAAAGGATTCCCCCTTGTGCATTTCATAAACTGTAATAACTTGCTCCAGCATATCATTTTAAGTAAGTTTTTAAAATTTGTGTTGGTTTCTTGTCAAAAATAATTTTCTGTACGCCCAATTTTTGTATTCCCAAATTCCCGAGCTCTCAAATTCTTATTCACAGTATTTTCTGAAGTTATTCTCAAACTATTTGACGCCGTGGAACACCTCTTTAGTATATTGGTACAGTATATTCTAACACTGTGTTCTCAGTACTTATTACATTTATCATATTAAGTTTATATGTTACTTATTATGTTGATCTGTAATTTTTGTTGGATCAAAACAGATGTTCTCAATTTAATTTCGGAATTTCAAATGGTACTGAAACTAAATTATAATCTCTTTATGTCCTAAATCATTATTTTTAATAAATACTTGATGCGGAGTGTACGGTGGGATTGCACGATGCACATTTTGCTTCCCCCCACAAAAAAAGGGACAGTTCTATATCTCCCCATCTGCTGGACCAATTGACAGAATTCAACTTGCATTTTTCATGTCTCGAAATCGCGACTTGGGATATGTATCAGATTTATATACAGAATTGTCCCAATATACGTATTTTGACACATATCGGACTTTTTATGACATACCTATTTTTTTCCATATTTCTATATTTCTATTCCATATTTCTATGCCACAGCAAAGTTTTGTAAAATTCGCACGCGCAGACTCAAAAAAAAACTACCTCTCAGAATGTAGCTCCTCATTGTTAATTGAATTGGATGCATATTTATAAATATATCTTTTTCATTAAATTTACTTGATTCCTTCTAGAGTCCGAAATTTAGGTTCAGTCCAAATAAAATTTCCAGATATTTTCTGATTTATTTTTTTAATTTCTATTTTTTTAGTAAATTTTACAAATTTTTAGAAAAAAATGTTTGGATTATAAAATATTAAATTTTTACCATCACCTTAAAACAGATGTATTTCTAGGCATACGTGAAAAAAAATTACAGTTTTTGGTTAAAAATTTCTCAAGATGTATGTGAATCTATATACTGGCGCATTTTGAGATTTCCCATATTTGTTATAAGCGATAATAACGCCAAATGTGCTTTATGCACTTTTTAAAAATTATTTGAAGGAAAGAATGACGCACCTTTTTTCCCGCTCGTGCGCAACGAAAGGGAAACGATCATAAATTTAGCTAAGTGCTAATTTAGCCAAGAATTTAGCCCCCATTCTTGGTGCAAACTGAAAAAGCTGAGCCAAGATAAATTTTAAAATTTCTCAATAAGTTTCTCACCAAATTTTACAAAATTTAATACTTGGGTATAATTTGAAACGTAGAATGAAAATACGAAATAAAATCATATGATTTCAGAAAAAGTCCGATTTTGTGTCAAAATACCTATGTTAGAGCAATGCTATATGTATAAATCTAATATATGCTCTAAGTCGCACTTTCGAAACATGAAAAATTCAGACAGTTAAATTTCGTCACTCGGCTCAGTAGAAGGGAAAATATAGAATTGTTCCTCTCTCTTTTTTCCCCCAGAGTGCAAAACAGGTAAATTTCAGATGCTTATTCCTCGGCGAAACTGAACCTTTTCTTTGTGAACTCTTATAAAATTTGCATTTTTTTTTTAAAGTGCGAATGAGCGACTTTCTGACTTACCAAATTTATCTCACAGCAAATTCAATTAAATTCATTAAGCAAAATTCAATTAAACGGGGTTTTAACTGTTTCAGTAATTTAAAGCAGAGTCTGACAGTCATCTCTATTGCCTTCCTCGACACGTGCCGACTTTTCCGATAAAGCTTATTGGAGACAGTGCGATCACCCGAACCAAGGAAAGGTCGTAAAATTCTGCTGCATACCTCTCCTTGGCAGATGAACATTTAAGGGTCTGGGCAAATAAATAAGTAAATATGAAAGAGGGGATTTGGCAGAACGGTAATAAAACCAAGGCATGTGGAGGATTTTCCCCTCCCCCCTTTTTTATGTTCGCGTCGCTCGTCAGGCACGAATGAGCAGAAACAAGGAATCTTGGAAATAGATTTCTAAAAACTCAGCGCATCAATCGCCCGCCCCCTAAAGGCCAAGAACAAAAGAAACTTTGGGAGACACAGTTTCTACAGCTCGAAGGGACAGACGCATTCCCCGAAGTCTCCCTGTTACGAATATCAAAAATGTTCATAAAGGAAATAAATGATTTTCTATAGCAGTATTTGCATTGCCAAAGTACCATTTAATTACCGTGGTGACTGGACTTATGAACTGCCTAACGTGCCAGGATTACGTCACTCCTCGCAGTAGGAACTTCTCTTACGCCCCCCCCCCACGTCGACTTCTGAATGAGAAATTATAACTTTCCTATGAACTTACTACCTTCCTGAATTACACTCTAAATAAAATTACTTGTAACCTTCGCTAGAAAATAGGAAGATTTCAGATTACTGAAGCGTCACCAATTGTTGGCCATGGACCATATAAAAAATCGGTTTTCTTCCTCGTCCTGACACGTTCCCGGCTGTCCCCTTGACCACATACGTCGGGCCACATACATAGGAATAGGGACGACTTGCAGAAACTTAACAATAACTGTCTATTGCAGCGTGTATAATTTTCAAGAAAAAGTCCCTCATTTCACAGACTAGAATTTTTAGATATTCTTATTTTTGAAACTCGAGATTGATTTTTAAAAATTTAGCATGTTTGTCAAGCATAATTAATGTTCTAAATCAGGGTTTCTTAAACTGTGGGTCGCGAGACCTGCAGCAGGGGTCGTCAAAACTTTTAGCAGTTTTGATATTTCTTTAACTTATTATAATAATTTTACAATTACTAAATATTTTTACACAATGTATCTGAAAATAGATAAAGATAAGACAATATAGACAAAGAAAAAAAAAAACGAAAACGTTTCGACGCATTCTTTTTATAATATAAATGTTCATTTTACTTGATTTGCACGTGACGCTGTCATTTCGTCTGTTACTTATTTAAAATTTTCACTTTTCTATGTCTTAAATTTAGAAATTAACAGTAAAAAAAAATTACAGATTAACAGTGAAAAAATTGTCAGTTTCATTCACGGTGTGTCGGATTTGGGCAATATTTATGGGGTTCCACAAAATTTTCGTAAATATTATGGGGTCCTGGGGGTCGCAATAAAAAAAACTGATAAAAGTTTAAGAAACCCTGCTCTAAATTATTATAAAGCTGTTGCATGCTTTCAAGTCTGGATATTTTTCTGTTGCATGCTTTCAAGTCTGAATTCCTATGCTGTAAGAAAATTTGTACTTACTTCTTTTAGAAAATAATATCTGAACTAATAGAAAAATTCAACCAAACAATTTTCTCTTACAGTTTTTATGCGTTTTATTGGAGTAAATAAATGAAAAATACTAAAATTTCCTAAAAATGAATTTTTAAAAGTTTTTGTTTAAAATTCTAAATTGTGCTGCTTTATTTTAAATTATAGGTGAATATTTTAACATAATATAATATTCTACAAAGGAGTTTTATTTCAATTATATTTCATAATACATCATACTGATAAACACTTTTAAAATTATAATAAATTTTATGCATTTATTCTCATGTTAAAAATTAAAGGGTATTAGTTTCAAAACGGCATTTTGTATTGTTTCACTATAAACGTCCGTTTCATTTTGAAAATTGTTGCCACCAAATATTGTCGCCCTGCATTATATTCAGCGCCGGATCTTTGATTTTTCTGATGTGGGGCAGAAGCTAAAACTGACGCCCTCACCCATCATCCTTAAATTTTCTCTAATAAGTTTTAATTTGTTTAATAAATACAGAAATAGGTAGGGTTTGAGGTAAAAACCTAAGCTCCATTTTATACTAAATTCCTTACGAGCATTTTTCTTAATAAAGGAAAAATACGTACCAAAGTTACGTAATTAGAAAATCGTCCCCTCCTAGGGGAACCGCCTTTCTGGTGAGCTTGCTTTCGGATTCAATCCTAATCCTAACTCTAATCCTGAAGTGCTTCTAACCCTCCAGTCCTCGAAGCCATTGGTTTTTCCGCTCTAGGGAAAAGGGGCATCTCCTAAGCTTCTCACTATTCCGTGTTACTGCATACTGGTTAAATTATGTTAGGTTAGATTATATGAATATGGCAAAGACAGGAGGGCTATCTGCTTAGAGAAGAGGCACTTTCGTGTAGGAAATTGGCTCGTATTCGCGTTACACATGAAGAAATCCACGAAAACAAGCCATGCAACCAGCCCGTTCGTCTGGGTTTGAACCCAGGCAAGGTCGAACTACCAGTACTCAGCGGTCTTAATGACTCGGCCACTGCTGAGGACATTTGTCTGATTATTTACTATGTGTTTCGCCATTAGGCACTGCATGGAAAAGGAGGAATGCTTTTGGAAAAAAAATTGTAAGGGAAACTAGCTCTTATGTATGTTACACACGGGGAAAATAACGGAAATGCTCATATAGCCATCACATTCACATATACTTGACCCTCGGACCGAACTACTAGTGACAGTGGCTTTTATTGCTCAGCCACTAATGGGACTATTGCACATAAAATATCGGCTATTGTGGAAAGGAAAAATTCTGAAAAGATTATACAGAGTATGCGCTATCACTCAGAGTATTCGTGCTTCCTGTCTTGTTTTTCATACTTCCTATTTCATAAGCAAATTTAAGTTCTTACCTGCCTTAACGCTATTAAAATATCACGGTATTAGTAACAGAAATTAAAATTTTACTCTGCAAGCCTTTTGTTCTGCAAATAACTGCAAGGAATTGTCATAATTTGATCTGTCGTTTGATTTTCGGTTGCCAGAATCGCGAGACTTGATAAACGCTCCTGGCTCACCGATAGTCGTAGATATTTTTAATGTGTTTTAATTTACTGAAACTTCGATCTGAACAGGTTGAAGTGTTGTTCGTGATTCGTCATCAAACAGTTCATCAGATTGCTTTTTGTGCTGTGGAATTTTTCCTTTGTTAGAATAGACTCAACTGCGATTTTTTCGGCTACTGTTTTAGACTCTTGTATCGAATATTCCATAGAATTTTTCTCTCATTTTTTATAATTCCTCAGTTTTGGTCAATTCTTTCGTTAACTACACAGAACGCAGAAGAGGAATTCCTTTTGAATTTCTATATTTACTCGATTGAATTCTAAGAAAATATTAGCTCAAATTTTCCGGTTGATAGTAAATTCAAAAAATTTCAAAGCATATACCAAATGTCCCACCTCGTGGTTTGATTCCGCATCAAGAGAATATCTTTAATTTCTTTTAAATATTTTAATATTTCCGGTAAATTCATTAGAAGGACTTTCACAGCCACATATTTTGCCGACCATCTTGTCTCGCTGCTTCCTTTTAAGTTGTATTTTGTACATTTTTTCATAATATACCATCGAGTAGTGCGTCAGACAAAAAAGCGAAGTATTTTCTGAGTAATTCCAAACATATTAACTGCTTTCGGGCACGAAGAAGTAGAATGCACACCAACAAGATACGAGGAGTGATCCAAATATGGTACAAATTCCTCCAGCTTCATTTCTGTAATCCTATCTTGTACTATTTTAGAAATGCCAGCCATATTAGACCCGTTGTCGTAAGACTGACACCGACATTGTCCAATATCTAAACCATCAAGTGTCAATTAACACACTAATTTCCTACAATGCATCAGAAATACATTCTCCTATTTTTCCACCAACTTCTATGAAGTCAGTTAAATTGTCCTTTATCTTACACGCATTACCGCACGTTTTTACGTATTGAATCACCTGGTTCATTCTTTTCCGTATGAGACACATATGGAGTGTAATTGAGAATTATTGTGAAGTATTTGGCTTCTTTAATGTCGTTTAAAATGCTACTTCAGACTGTTTTGCCTTTAAGTTAATAACTTCATTTTGAATTATCTTTGATAAATATGATACCTTTACCTTTGTTTGGTGCTTTGACTGGTACTTGATGAATTATGTTTGGCAAATTGAAATATGTTTGGCAAGCGGAGAGATTAAATTCAGAAAATTTTCTATAGGTCGAAGATACTTTGTGAGCAGGTTACTTGGGATATCATCAGACCCAAGAAAAGAACGACAGTTTGTTGAAAGACACAGTACCGCATCCATGACTATATAGAATTTCTCTCAATTTTTCTTCCTCTGTGTGAATGAGTCGCTCAGTGTCGTGATCGATACCTTGGAACGATTTCATTTGTTGTACTCGAATTTTCCTCTTAAATGATGCACCTCTATGGATTCCAGACGCTTCGTGCTCAGTTAAGTTTCTTAAAACGTTTTTCCAATTAATGAATCCTCTAGTATAGTGTAGCGGCAGCACCATGTTTCTGATAAATCTTGCAGACGGTACAAAACATTGCATTCTTGTTTTTAGAATATGTAAACCAAGATCTCCTAAGCTTTTCATTATTTATTAATGTTCTGTATTACATGTCAAATGTCTGCCATCACGTTCAGTGGGACTGAGGTTTACGTTTTCTAGATGTTTACTGGCTAATAATACTTACTGACTGCTTAAGAAAGTTTGTTGGTGATCTTTTATTTTATTCTATGACCAGCCAACTGCATGGGTCCAACAAATCAAAAGTTTTTAGTTTTTCGTCTTTTTGCTGCCCGCCGCAAACTAAATGATGAGATCTTTATATCATGGTTTTATGTCCTCCAGCTATTCGTTTGATGTCGATGAAGAAGGTTGTTCTTTCAAATGCTGACTTGTAGATTGTTTGGGGATGATATAGGCAGTCATGTTTGGTCGTGCAAATTGAAAGAAATATTAATACCCTCTAGAATCTCAGCATAATCGGAATTGCGGCAGGGTCTGTCTGACAGTTTACTTTCTTCCTTAAAGTTGTTTTTCCATCTTAGCTTACATTTGTTTTCTCTGTTTGGCATTTTTTCTATATTCCGCTTTTCTCCCCCTCAGCGCACAGATGGTTTCTTTTAATCTAAATGAAATTCACTATGAATTGCCTTAATGAGAATAACTAAGAACTGATGTAATTACACTGAACAGTCCTAAATAATCATAAATAAATAATGGTCGCGTCTCGCTAAATATAGTGCAGGCTATTAAAAGCAAGCATATGTTTTTTTAAAAAAGAGACCATAAAACTAAAAATAAAGAGAAAGAAGAGACCCGAAAACTAAAAAATAACCATAAAAATTAATCTAGCTTTAAAATTCAAAATAAGCTCCACTGTTCCGAGTCAAACCAAAGGTAAGCCTATGTTGCCGACTGGCTGCAAAGAAATCTAAATGCCTTGCTTCATCTTGAAGACATAATGATGGTGTCTTGTATGTACTCGACGAATATTAATTTGGATTATTTCATTTGAACGTGATGGCCCAAGGTTATTTTTTTTGGGGGGGGGGTTAGATCTTAGAAAATAGTTACAATGCTTCTCTTTCCCAGCAGACTTTGCTATGGAAACCAGGCGACTCCTTCAACAAGCTATCGTCCTATTTCTCATTTGAATACATCCCGGCCAGACTGGAAACGATAGAGGGACTTCAGACGTTACTGATACGGTCAGTTTGATTCTATCAGTGACGCCTGGAGTCCCTCTATTTGCATCTTTCTGATCTTATATTTATAGTTATAATCGGCTGTACTTAACTTTATTTTAACTCATGTTCCTTTAAAAGGGTTCTTAGTATTTAATTATAAATCTTCTTAAAAGAGGTTTTTAAACTTGGCCTTAAAACTATTAACATTGTACTAAAATTAGTGAGCTGTTTTAGCGAACAAATACGATCCAGCGTTATATTTGAATTTGCCGCCCACGAGAGTTGCCGCCCGGGGCAAGAACCCCGGCTTGCCCACCGCTAGATCCGGAACTGATTATATTTAAATAAATTAAGTAATGAAGAATCTGCATGAATGCATGTATGTTTTCACGCTAGAGCCATCAAATTCACCCGAACATGGACGGCCGAATTTCGAATTTGTTTTAATCCATTTCATATTTTGTAAAACATTAACGAATTTTTGGTTAAAAAACTCAACGAGTTCAAAGTCAGCAACGGCAACACTGTACGAAAAATAACATTTTTATCTCCAGCGCGGAAGTTCTATAGATATGCTATTTTCAAATGTTTTGTGACATTGCTCTTGAATTGAATTTTATGTGGTTTACGTGCGAAGAACATGATATTTAATAAATAAAGGTAGCACACAAAACGTTAAAAAAATGCCCCTCCGGACGTGATATAAAATCAAATCTGAGTGCTTCCAGATTTTTGGTGGTAATTTTGTAGAGACATTAGGTTATTTTGAAGTAGGAGTCATGAAAAAATAGCAATCTTCTTGCCGGAACTTGAACCACGAACCTCTCGAATACGCGTCGTGCGTGCTGACCACTACACTACGAAGGCATGCTAAGAAGGTGTGAGAAATACCTTATATACTCCCCCTTTTAAAGTGCGACTGGGGATTAGAACACCCAATCGCCAAATCCTAGTAGTGAAGAATCACCATCCACCAAATTTTTTTTTTTTTTGTTTTTTTTGTTGTTGTTTTGTTCGGGCGCAACTGTAGAGAAAATAGTTTATTTGGAAGCAGGAGACATGAAAAATGAGCAATGCCTGTCCGGGACTCGAATAACGTACTTCTTAAATACGCATCGAGCGTGCTGACCACTACACCACAAAAGCATGTTAAGAAGGCGGGAGAAATATACCTTATAATTTCATTTTTTAGTTAACCCAAAATGTAAATCCAAAGTGATTATTTTTCAGTTATATAAAAATAAAATGACGAGTTTAAAATGAGCACTATGAAGCCTCTCCTCTAAAAATTTTAACAAGCACATGTTACAATAATAAGTGAATGACCAAAAATTGTATTTTATTTAAAACATTTTGGCATTTGGAACATAAAATAAAAGTAGTGAATGGGTATCGCAAGACGTATACAATTTTAAAAGTACTGTAAGGTATTTTTTATTCTTTACGCATAACATTTTTGCTAAAATCTATATTTTTGTAATTAAATAGCTTAGAATTTTATAAAACCAATTTCATAATCAAAATCGCTGTTGTAAGTTATCGAAAAATAGCCAAGATGTGATTTTTTCGTAAATGTCACTAAACTATACAAATTGCTATTACCCATCGCACAATGAATATTTCTTTTACGCGGAAGTGACCCGCCTTTCGATATGTATGGTATGGAACTGTCATATGTTGAATCAAAGCGCTGTCATATCAAAGCACTGTCAAGGGAGCTTCTGGATGCAAACAAAAAATACCCCATCTGGAGACCAAAGCCTGGGAGCACTGCTTCACTTGTAGTGCGGGGTTGGTCCCTCCTTTTATTCTTATCTCCATGGAAGTAGTTATCGTAAAAACGAAAAAGTGTACAATGATTTTAACGAGTCCACGTAGTGCGATTTTTTAAAAATTCATATTTCTGATTACGCATCTCATAATCAGAAATTCATATTTCTGGTTACATATTATTATTATTTAATTGCATTTTTATTTAGATCAATCGCATTAAAATATTTTTAAAACTGCGTTTATTGGTTTTAAATCACTTGGTCTGTTACTCAGTAAATAAAAGTTTAATTTTAAATTTCATTATCTTACGCTTCTGAATGGCAACACGCTGGTGCGTGGAGATAATAAGTATACTGTTTGAAGTAGTAGCAACATGCTTTCGAATTGGTAAATGTATGGATTAAAACTGAAAAATAAATGTCTTCCACTTTGTCGAATGGCAACAGTCTGGTGCGCTGGAAATAAAAATATTTTATTTTGAACAGTGTTGCAGTATTTCGCTTTCAGATTGCGGAGTTTGTTAAACAAAACTTCGGTAAATTTGTGTGAAATGTGAAATAAATCAAAACAAATTCGAACTTCCGGGTGCCCATGTTCAGTTGGAGGACTATATATATTAGCAATTTGGTGGTTCTAAGTGCCGTCGTTTTTTCAAGAGTGTGAGGAACATTCTTATATACTACATATAGATTCTTCATTTTTAATCTTTTAAAAATAACACTTGGTGAAAACATTTGGTGGCAACAATCTGAAAAATCGTTCGGACATAGTGATACGCATACAAAGTGAGTTTCAAGACTTTTTCACCGCTGGTACTACCAGTGACTTTAAGCCTTTTTCACCACTGGTACTAACAGTAACTTTAACACTTTTTCACCGCTGGTACTAACAGAGAGAATTACAACTTCAGGGGGAGAAAAAAAATCTAAAAGCATTTCAGATTTTACATTACGCCCAAAGGAGCTTTTTTTAACGTATTGTGTATTACCTTTATTTATTAAATATCATGTTCTTTGCACATAAAACATAAAACCCAATTCAGCAGCAATATTAAAAAAAAACATGAAATTTTACAAAACATGAAATCGATAATGAAACAAATTCCAAATTTGGGCAGGATTATGTCATTCAAAATTGGATGGCTGTAGGTACGTTATTTTTACCACAGTGCGAGAAACATACATACATTTATGCATATTCTTCATTATTTAATTTCTTAAAATATAATGCAAGACTCTAACATTTGATGGCAACAGTTTAAAAAGTGAAACGGACATTTATAGTGAACTAACGCAAAATTGCGAAACGAAAACAATAGTTCTTCAGGGACAAAGCCGCTTCGGACTAAAAAAAGGTGACTGTGGATGTAATGTCTGCAGAAGAGGAGAAAAATGATCTTCGTTCTCTGATCCGTGAAATTCTATAAAATATGATGAGATGGAAAGTTTTATAACGATATCGGACTGTTAAAGCAGTAGCAGGCTATAGCGTAAGCATTTTCAATGACATTGTCATATCTCACGTCAGAAACATGACATTTTAAAAAAGAAAACAACAATAAATCACATTTGGTAAATTTTGTTGGGAACACAGGTCCAATGATTTTTAAGCAGATTCGAGTGAGAGACGAAGAAAAGATAAAAGAATAAAATGACCCTGAAGACAGTTAGTTATCTGATGCTTTCATGGAAAGGGAATTAATTTCCCACCCAAACAATAATATCTACCTGATTACTTGCGATTAATGGCGTCCATTCTTTTTCATGCAGAGAAATTTAAGTTTTCCCTCATTTTATCTGCTTAATATTGCTTTTACTTTTCTTTCTTTCTTTTTTTTTCTTTTGTAACCTTTTTTATGTTTGTAAAACTCAAAAATAATAACAATACAAAAATTAATTAAATATAAATCTGGTGAACCACTTTCTCCTAAACTTTTGTCGTATTATTAGTCTAATTGTTGTCTTTAAGCTCTTTGTGTACAATTATTTGTATTATGATTATAGAGTATACGTATACTACAGAGAAAAAATGCAAGAGGTTCGAAGACGAAATTATTTTTTGAAAGGCATCGACGCAAGAAAAATTTTTGGAATCCCTGTTCTAAGTTAAAAAGATAAATTTTAACTGAATTTATTGGGTAATGATTAGGCTAATGAAGCTTGGATTTCAGTGGCTATTATGACAGTCATGAGAAAACCTGTATAGGGATTCGATGAAGAAAACCACTGTTTTGAAAGGTGTTGATGCAAGAAAATATAACGGCTCTGTTTTAAGTTAAAAAGTCCTGTTTTAAGTTTAAAAGATAAAATTTAACTGAATTTATTCGGTACTGATTATTAAACACAATTATATCATTTTAGGCTAAAATCTTTTGCTTGGATTTCAGTAGCTAATATGTCAGTCATGACAAAATCTAGTTGTCATTGAGAGAAAATCATTCTTTTGAAAGGCGTCGATTAAAGGAAATGTTTTAAAATACCTGTTTTAAGTTAAAAAGATAAATATTTTAACTGAATTTATTCGGTAATAATTATAAAAGATAATTATACTATTTTAGGCTAAAATCTTTTGCGTGGATTTCAGTCGCTAATAGGATAATCATGACAAATCCGTAGTATAGGAGTCCATGAAGAAAATCACTGTTTGGAAAGGCTTCAATAGAAGGAAGAGTTTTGGAATTCCTGTTTTAAGTTAAAAAGATAAATTTTAACAGAATGTTTTGGGTAATTATTATGAAAGGCAATCATATTATTTTAGGATAAAATCTTTTGCTTGGATTTCTGTAGCTAGTCATGACACAGCTTATAGGACAGTTTTAAGTAGATTTTTTAAAGCAGTGTGCCCATTTTGTGATCAAGGAAACTCAACAGATATAGTAGGTAGACGATGATCCTTCAAAAACTATGCGCAGAAATAAAAACATTGGAATTCCTTCACATCCTGCACTAACCTACACGTAGAAAGAATAACCAAACAATGCATATCAACGAGTTGAAAGAAAATCCCACGCACTTTTAATTGCCGCGGTTACTACAGACGCAGAAAAAGAAAACACCTCGACGCCGATACAAATAACATTCTCCAACGCGACTCGCGAGGAGAAGGAAAGAGCGCGAAAAAATTAACCAAAAAAAAAAAAAAATTTCTGGAAGGACGTTGGGTAAGTTGGATCGCTCTAAGCTTTCTAAGCTTTCGTGTCTAGTAGTTTTGTCTGTCAAGGTCACACTTTTTTTTTCTTGCTTCTCGTTTCTTTTTATTACTTTGCTCGCCTTATTATTATTATTTCTTGCTGCACACATATCGGTGGATTTAGAGCCGTCAGAAAAGATGTCGAAGAGGAACGGCAAGTAGACGTTGCTGCTGGCGGCTCCTCCAGAGCAATGAACTTTGCGGCACCAACGCGCTGTACCCCAGGCCATAGGCGAGGAAATGCAGGACCCCTCGTTCCGCCAATGAGTTTTAAAAAAGCAAAATTTTATGGAAGCCGTCTTTACCTGACCACAAGCGATACCTGAATCTCCACCAGTATTCATCGTCATGAAAGCTGTCCACGCCGCTTAGAAAAAATATTACTGCTGTCGATAATCGCCTAGAGTACATATTTATATATGTATTACTCATCTCGATAATACAAGGTAATCCTAACATATCAAAAAAAAAAAAATTAAGGGGCAAACTAACATGAATATGAAGAAATGATGTTGCAATCGACTTTCATACAGTAAGAATTTTTTTAAGCCCGGGGAGGGGCGTTTCTAACCCAAAGGGCGTTAGCTCAGGGCTATTAATTTCGTTTTGGCACTTTGCGTCGAAAACTTTTGACGTTTCGGCATTTTGCGTCGGAACTTTGAAAAGTCTGAATCACTTTTCAAATTGTTGCCACCGAATATTACAACCCTGTATTATATTCTATAAATTAAATAATGAAGAATCTGCAGAAATGTATGTATATTTCTCGCATTGTGATAAAACGACAGTACCGAGAGCCATTCAATTTTTAATAACATTCGTATCTACTCAAATACGTGCATCTGGAAGCCCAAATTTGGAATTTGTTTTATTATCTATTTCATATTTTGTAAAGCATATATGAGTTTTTGATTAAGGAATTCAGCGATTTCAAAGCGAACTATGCCGACACTCTACGGGGAAAAAAATTATCTCCAGCGCGCGAGACTGTGTATCGGAAATTCTAAGGATGTGCTCTTTCTAAATTATTTTGCGTTATCGCTGTTGAATTGAATTTTATGGCTTAAGTGCGAAGAACATGATATTTAATAAATAAAGGAAACACACGAAACGTTTATAAAAAAGGCCTTTGGACGTAGTATAAAATCTAAAAACTTTCCGTTTGTTTTATGTTTTCTATTTCTTTAAGCTGCTTTACACAGGGAGAAATGTAGGAGTTGAGTATGAGATAGCCTCACATATTACGAGCTTCATATATAAAGGTTATCTGATAGAAGTATATTTAACCATGCGTTAGGCGCATACGTTTGTGTTGCACAATTATATATATTTAATTCATTGAAAAATGTGTCGCGTACAGTTTCAGTTGTCTGTTTCGGCGAAACGCGTGATGGAATTAGCTTGGTTCAAAATTCATTATAAATATTTCCCCTGACGTGCCATAATGAACTTCGAATCATGCTAATCAACCATTTACCGCTTCTTAATTTTATTTTTAACTTGATTAATTAGTTAGTACTTTTACTGTGTTTTAAATATACTTAATTAGTTTAGCATGTAGCTTACTATTGTTGTTGATTTTTACTTGTAAATAATCAAATGTTGTATTTTTCTCTTTTAACACAATTTATTGCAACTAAATTTGCTTATGTTAAAGTTTTCACGGAACCATAGTATTTTAGCAACTTTTTAGCGTGCGTAATAAAGTTTATCTTCTTATTTCCTTAATTTTGCAGCACAATGCGCAAAATTTTTGACAACATAGGTCTTTTATCGTTTGTTTTTTCTACTTTACTTTAAATTATATATGTATATACATATATGTATATATATATATATACATATATGGGTGTGCGTTGAATAGATTTGTATTAGTGTGGGGAAGGATTTGTTTTCAAACTGAAAACTTATTCATTTATACATTAAAAGGTATCTGCATAGAAGCACTATGCAAGATATATATATATAAGATCAAAAGATACGGATTAATTTTGAAATGACGCAGTTTAAATTGATATTATTGCGTTCGTACGGGTTTGTAATGGATTAAATGCACAAAGAACCGATGATAGCTTGATAAAATTTATCTTCCCAAAAGAAACACTTTACAGTTCTAGAACTTTCCCCAAGAAATACTCGTACAGCTCTTCTCAGTATCACAGAGAACAATCAGTAGTTACACTTAGAACTACTGAGAACGTTAAACACAACGCAATGCAAAGCGCATCTAAAAGGTGAAGCTCTCACGGATATTTGAATACTCCGTATTCAACTGACTAGCAACGACTAGAGAAAGTATTCTTCTCCCCAATAGTCTTCCCCCGGCCGCCAAGAAATCTCTGGTGTTCTCGAAATTACTGGAAGACATATGACGGCAGGATACATTTACAGTTGCATGTATAGGTCAATTACATTTATTCAATCACAACACTAATTACAATTATAAATTGACTGGACCTAAATGTCGCCAGATGGCAATTTTTGGTGATTTTTCACCAATTTTAGCAACAAAAATAAATCGCAAAAGACATCACCACCCTGGCGTCTCTTCAGTTTAGCGAGGCTGCCATTTACTCAACGTTAAATAGAATTCCCACTCTATTCTTAGTTTTCCTGCAAAGCTTCGCTTCGTTAGATTTTCATGTTACATTATTAAAAAAAAAATACTACGCTTTCACATATAATTATTACTATACTTAATTAACAATCATTAAAATTAGTTATATATGTAAAAAATTCGTAACACTTCCCCCTTCAAAAAGATTGCACGTCCCGGGAAATACAAGCTCTGGACAGGAAGCCATGCTTAACACTAAGGAAAATCAATGCAATACTAAAACAATAATCACAATAAAATCAAATACTAAACCAATAAATGAATGTATAAATTTACAAATTTATATACAAATAGAGCCATTGACTTATTATACTAATTACATTGTATGGGGCTACGTACTGAAGCCATAGTAAGGCCTGTCTTAACTTTAGGCTTAGAATTGGATAATTTATGCTTAGAATTTGATAACTTACGTACTGTTGCCATAGTAAGACCTGTCTTAACTTTATGCTTAGAATTTGATAACTTACGCATCCGACCTACGATGTTGTCAGCCTGTTTAAGATTGTGAAAGGACCGTTCCAACGCAGCTGTAGTTTAGGAGTAAGCCCTTTCCCTAGAATCGGTTTCTATAACCATACCTTGTCATCCTCCATACTTCTACCTATACCTGCAAGGAACTCCATTTATATGTCCCATGATGAAGAGTCCATTACTGACACCACTCACTGCAGAAATCTGAATCGCTTTAAAATGGGGCGTGTGCTTGCCTTAAATCCAATTCGGACTGCTTGCTGACATAATCGTTTACTTGGAGACATGTATCTGTCATGTGGCAATTTCTACACGCTATTTGGACGTCATTTGTCGTTTTAACTTCAGTTTAAAGAAACCGTTCTGTAATAATCTGATAAGCTGATCTCTGATCTGATAAGCGATTTGCTGATAATCTGATAAGCGATTTGCTGATCACATTAACCGATGTATTTTCCATAAAAACTGGCGGGTCTTCAGCTATTCGATAATAATATCCGAGCGAGAACATTAACACCACCACATTAAGCGGCAAAAGATATCTGCGTTTATGGGCAACTCCAACAGAAGTTTTTTCCGAAATAAGTTCAGTTAAGCAATTAAGTTGTTTTAGTTACATTAATTGTCTGTTTGTTGGGACAAAGCATTGAAAAGGTGGTTCGCATTCACATTATAGCTGAAAAATAACGAAAAGCCCTCTGTTCGATTGTTAGAAGGTGAAGCAATTAAGAGCTATGAATGTGGCTTCACTTAGTGGTTGTGCCATTTCAAATCTGGGAATTTCACTAACAGTTTAAACAGAAGCTTAACAGTGGAAACGAGCTGTGGCAAACACACGCAACAGAATTCTTATTTCATAGATTTGGCAGGCATCAGATTTTTCCTGGATGGAAATCTTGGCTTAAATAAATTGTTAGGAAAGCTTATTAATTTTGAAGTCAGCCAACAAAAATCAGCCTTATACACTGACTACCAATAAGTATTTGGACACCTGTGATAGAAAAGAAAAACTAACTTTATTCAAAATCAATAGTTGGTAGAGCCTCTACGAGAGGTAATTACAGCGTGGACCCTCCGGGCATACTTTCCACAAGTCTTTGTATGACAGCTAGTGGTATTTTCTTCCATTCGCCTTGGAAAAGACATAGAAGTTCATTCACCGATTTTGCAGGGGTAGTGCACCCCTGAATTTGGCGATGAAACTCGTCTCAGAAGTTCTCGATAGGTTCCAGATGTGGACTCTGGGCAGGCCAGTCCATTCAATGAACTCCATTGGCACCATACCAAGCCTTGAAACAATACTCCCGGATGCCTGTTGAAACTCCTCGCGGATGAGAGCCATCGGTTGGGTGCGGTTCTTCCGAATTTCTCTGGACAGCCCTCGTCGGTCTCCATCACCCAGTTTCGTTGGTCTGCCGACTCGGGGCACATTCCGACAATCACCGCTCACCTTCCACTTCTTAATCACATAGGCCACTGTCGATTTTGGGTACTTCAGATGGCTAGATATGTCCCTTAAGGATCGGCCACATTTGTGATACCCGATAATTATACCTTTCTCGAAATCAGAGAGCTTCGAACTGCGAGGCATCTTGCATTCAACTAAAGCCGATGCTGTTTCCTACACGATATATACCGGCGGAGTCCGAGACGTACCTTAGGACCGCAGATATCGTCATTTGCATACGTGTCCAAATACTTATTGGTAGTCAGTGTATTTGCAAAGTTTCACAGGACTAGTTTCGATGGTTTTACCGCATCATCATCCTCAGGTGCCAAAGCGTAAATGAACGAGCTAAGATACAGTGATTAGATAAGATAAGACTGGTTGGACAGGAGTTAGGCTACTGGCGCCATCTATTGATGAAACACGAAAACTAAAGCATAATTTCCTTAAAGGCTGACGGTAAAGATGGATTGGAATTATGATCCTTAACAGAAAGAATTTTTTTAATGTGAAACGCCTCTAAAAACTCTAATTCATTAATAGGAGATGATTTTTGAATAAGTTTCGCTGCAGAAAAATGGAAAGTGGGATTTTCGGACCAACAATACTGGTATATCGAGGACTTCCTAACATATGTCTCATGTTCTTTAACGCGAAATTTTAAGGCTCTCTAAGTGTGACCGATGTAAATTAAACCACGCTGGCAAGAATTCTGTAAATACTCCAGGAATTCATATCTGGATTGGGGTCCTTAAGTATGGAACTCGGAATTTTGTTGATTGGAAAATCAACGACCTGAAAGTTAAATTTCTGTAAAATACGTACAGTTTATACATAATTGATGGAAAGAAAGGAATAACAAAAGAATTCTTATAATCTCCTAACACCAAAAGGCACACTCTTGTTATGAAAGCTCTCAAGGACACCTTTTTCTATGAAATCGTAGATAAAAATAATTGATGGCTTAGACAGACTCTTGAAGTAACCGAATGGTCTGGAAAGAAATCGGTCCCATTGTTCCGTCTTATATCTGGCCATGATTGCCCTCGTAAACACCTCCAACGTCGTTTCTGACACTCTCTGCGTCTTACGCAATCTTAAGGGCCCACCAGCGGCCGAGCGGTAAAGTCGCTGAACACTGGTAGTTCGGTCCGAGGTTCGAATCCCGCGAGCGGGCTGGCTGCATGGGTGTTTTCGTGGTTTTCCCCATGTGTAACGTGTATACGAGCCAGTTTCCCTCAGAAAGTCCTCCACGAAAGCATCCCTCCCCTTAGGCAGATAACTCTAGTGTGTTTTGCCATAATTAAATACACCACACTACGCAATCTTAAGGAAGACATGGACGTCCATTATAAGCGTCCAAGAAGGCTGTGTGTCTAATTTTGTTAAGAATTATTGTGCTGATTGTGCGTCACATTTGGTCTTGTTTGTTTTATTTCATCAAGAGCTATTTGGCTATAGGGATGGATGCCTTCGTGGAGAACATTCTGAGGAAAACTGGCTCGTATGCACGTTACACATATACAGGAAAACGTTCATACATCCAGTTCTTTCATCTGGAATCGAGCCCAGATCGAACTACCAGTGTTAAGCGACTTTGCCGCTCGGCCGCTGGTGAGCCCGTATATAATAAACAGGGATCCGAGAGCTAGGAATCATTTGTAAATTATCTGAAAAATTTAGCGGTTAGCTGGTTTACTCTGCGAGGGATTATCAGAATTGATGATATTACTCGTGCCATGCATTAAGAGGAGAAACTGCTTAATATGCACATTCTTCTCGAGTTATTTATTGTGCTGGTTAATTTTAGCATAAACTGTCACTTGTTTTATGCTTATCTGGAGTGATTATTTAAAGAAATATCAACGAATCTCTACTTGCAACAATGTGATCCCGTACTGTTGAAACTATACCGAAAAAAAAAGCGCTGAAACCTCTGCTTGAAATAGCTGCCTGTGGCTTAAGTGCAATTACTGACTTAAATTTAAAGCTCATAAATAAAGTATGATGGCTTAGATCTTTGCATCAAGGCTGTGGATAAACATTTCCACCACATTTAAAGCTGTGTTGGTTCGCTCGCGGGGAATTAAATCAACATTCATGCCCTTTGGCAGAGTTCCAGCGATCTATTCAATGACATGACGCAAATTTACTGCACGTGTGAGTAGATTAATTTCGTTTGCATAAAAGGCATTCCTTATCAACTTTTTTTTTTATCTTGGGGGGTTAATAAAAAATGCTTTCTGCTCTACTAACTGCTTTCTTTGCAGCTTCTTTTGAAGGTGTTACGGCTGATTTCAGCTTTTTATTCTGAAAGCTATTGTGTTAATACGACAAACTGATAATAACTTGGTTACTCATTTCTCTTTATTCGGATTCCATTAATACAAGTTGATAACGATTATGGTTAAAGTTATTTAACGGATATTGTTACCGAATTTCTGAAGTCCCGCCATTTTGCACACGAGAACACAGAAAATATGTCTTTGATTACAATCAACAGTTCAATTAATATGATCAAAATATCGTAGAATTAATTTCTTTTTAACTGAAGTGAGCTTAAAATATATAATAAAAATTACCAAGTTAGAGAAAATGTAGTTTGTCTTCTGTTATGCCAGAGTCAGAAGTTAATTGTACTGAGCGGTTCTGTAGGTAGCTTCTAATCAAGTCCAGAAGGTCCCACGGACATCCCATGGTAACCAGAAAATCAATGATGTCCTGCCACCATAAGGAGTCA
Organism: Stegodyphus dumicola; assembly: GCF_044657685.1. Classification (NCBI taxonomy): domain Eukaryota; kingdom Metazoa; phylum Arthropoda; class Arachnida; order Araneae; family Eresidae; genus Stegodyphus; species Stegodyphus dumicola. Next base: position 6,682,537 of record NC_140769.1, on the reverse strand, counting down.
AAGGCCCCTGGATATCCAGGCTAATTATGATAGAATGTTGTTTATCTTGCCTGTTTTCTTTAAGGATTGTGAGGAGCCTTGCGAGAGCATGCTCTGTAGATTTTCCACGCAACAAGCCATATTGATTGTTTTCCAGAATATCATTGTTATGAAGAAAGTATTGAAGTCTGTCAAGAATAACACGTTCCAAGAGCTTACCAAAAGAGGGAAGCAGACAGATCTGGCGATACGAATCGGGTCTAGATCGATCCTTTCCTTTTTATGAAACAGTGCGACTTCAGCTTTCTTCGAAGATGCTGGAAAGTGACGAAGTTTCCAACATGAATTAATGAATGCAATGATAAGAGCCGGACTAATCTTGAAAAGAAGTTGAATGTACGAGTTATCTCACCCATCTGGGCCAGGAGCCTTTTTTGGATTTAAATGCTGAATGATTCGGTCTATTTCAACCAGTGTAGGTGTTGGTTGCAAAAGAACGTTTGAAGAGCGTGTAAGTATCAAAATTAGAACGCAAGGTTACATGCTCTGCAAGATCTTCCGAGATAGCATCTGGTTGGAAGAAGTCTTAAGTACATGCTGAGCGATATCATGAAAGTTGGTGGCAGTAGGAAGGAGACTGGCAAGTAGAGTTGTTGGCCTAAAAATTGATCAGTCGCTATTTTAAAAGGAGCACTGAATTTCTCGGCAGTACGTGTACGGTAATTGCGCCAAGCAGTTCTTTTTTGCCAATTGTAAGTTTGTTTTATAGATCGCTTGGGCTTTTTTATATTAAATAAATAGTTGTTGTCTTGAGTTCAAATCCGTGGTACAATCCTCACGTCTGCGTTGTGCTCTAAGCAAACTTCGCTCTCTTGTTAATTCTGTTGTCCACCAAGCTACTGTAGTTCTAGTTGTGTAACTCTTTTGGAGAAAAGTCTTTCGACAAGCCAGCATACTGCATTAAATGAAATTGTCATAAGTTTGATCTAACTCTTGGCGGTGAGTACAATTCTGAAAAATAGCTATTAGTTTATCTACATAAGGGGCTATGTTTCTTTTCAGTTTCTTTATTCCTCCGTAGGTTGTTTTAAATCTCTGTTTAGTTATTATTGCAGTAGGAGAATCAAAGGAGAAGGTAATGCATTTGTGATCGCTAAGTGTAACCATGTCAGAAACCTTCCAATTCTGTATTTTAGGTGCTAGGAGGAAAGATGTCCTGCCACCATAAGGAGTCAAAGGCCCCTGGATAACCAGGCTAATTATGATAGAATGTTGTTTATCTTGCCTGTTTTCTTTAAGGATTGTGAGGAGTCCGGCTAACCTTTGGCACGAATAGTGTCAAACGTAGGAGGTGAGTCTGTGGTATTCAGTATAACAAGACGCTGAGAATAAATAAAATCTTATACTGAAGCTGACCTAGGATCCTCTCTTGAGGAGCCCCACAGGGAACTAGAGGCATTAAAATCTCCTCCAATAATACAGAAATTGAAAGGACCGGAATTAAGAAAATCTAATTCAGAAAATCTAATTCAAACAGAACGGAATCAATATCTTTAATAAGGGGACAGTAGACAGAGGTTATTAAAAATTTCAGATCTGCTGAGTCCATTAAGAATGAAATTGAGTGATCTGTTTTCTTCCACTGCGTTGAATTAAGTGGCTTGTTGTAAACTATCGCTGCCAAGTGATTATTTGAGAAGAAGACTTTATTGAAGGTAGTGGAGCCTCCCAAAGTTATATCACGGTTAATGTAGGGTTCTTAAAATAATCAGATGTCTGTTTTTGATTCCAATTCATGTTGTAAAATGTGACAGGTAGCTGAAGATGATCTTTGTAAATTACACTGCATGAAGGTCAGATTATCAAGAGTAAAATATTGACTAGGTTTCTAGTGCGTGACTGTATCCAAAGTTGCTTTTGCAATGCCATCTTGTAGCTTTGACACTGTTTGGAATTAGCCGGATGGTTAGTGTCAAATGATGTGTTGATGATTTGGTTGGATTTTGTACAATTGACACAGGTAACAGGGTTTTTGCAGTCCCTAGAAGGATGTTCGTGTGAGTCTGCGCACTGGACGCAAGCAGGAGATTCTTTAGTCTCTACTCTGATGGCCTAGGCCCTGGCATTTGAAGCAACGCAATAAACAAACGTATCGACGAAATGGACACGAATTACAGCCCAAATAAATTCTTCTCTTCCTTGAATGTCTAATTTGTTGAAGTAGTTCCTTAAGCACTAAGATGTTAAAAACTACATCAGTGAATGCTTGAAAAGGCAGCCTGAGAATCCTTTCGCAGTTCTTTTTCATTATACTATCTTAAGACTGTTCATCATATACCAGCATTGAGAATTTAGATCCGACGAAGGGTCCATCCCGTTGCGCATTCTGTAGAAGAATAACTGTGTTACTTTTATAATAATTGCTAACCTGAATTAAAGCCCTTTGGGGATTCTGACTAAGTCTCTTTTGAATTTAATAAAACACGTTTTACTTGTTTTTGTTTGCATTAATGCGGAAAATTTTATTTTATAAAGGCAAATTTAATTTCTTTTTTCTCCACCTTTTCTTTTGTTTGTTTTCCTCTCCCTTCTCCACTTTTTAAAAAGGTATTTCACCCGCCTTCTTAGCATGCCTTCGTAGTGTACTGGTCAGCACGCTCGGCGCGTATTCGAGAGGCCCGTGGTTCGAATCCTGGCGAAGGCGTTGCTCATTTTTCATCACTCCTTTCAAAAAAATGCCTAATGTCTCTACAAGATATTTAACGTCATTCACCCAATTTTTCGATTTGGATGAAAGTTTGTTTAACTCCATGAATCTGTTAGCCTTTTAGCATATTTCAAACAACAGGGTGGATCAGAAGTATGGCTGCACGTTTGATTGCATCTCGTGATGGCAGTATTGAAAGACTCACACTGGAAAAACAAATCTTCAAACCCAAGAAAAATATTCAACAATATCAACCAGGCTCACTTTATTGCCTCAAACTTCCTGCCATTTGGAACGTGTCCAATCTTTACCAATGCTGTTTCATCAGTACTACTGGGAATGCTTCCAAGCTGTTTTCTTTTTTCGAAGTGCCTAGAGTTGGTAGTCCGAAAAAAAAAATCCGGATAAAGCGACAAAATCGCAGAAAGTTGCAATCACAGGACCACAGTTGTTCCCTTCATGATTGGTGTTATTGTCTGCTAACAACTATCAATTCAGTAAAATATTTAAACGAGACAGCCGTAATCAGTAAACCTAATCTAACCCTAAACAACCAAAATATCAAACTTAGCTATATTAAACTTATTTCAATACCAAACGCTCGCCGGATATTTTTCCACGCATATACGAAAGGTATAACGAAATTAATATTCTCATTATTGAACGTAGACTTGCACCACAATTAAAATCTTCATACATTTTTAAACAACTTGAAAAAGGTATTTATTTTTTTCAATAAGCAAGTATTTTATATAAAAAAATCTGATATGTGCACCACATCTGTATCACCTTGTACGGAATATTAAATTATCATCGTACGGAGTATTACAATAAATCTGACGTCTACAACAATCACCTTGTCCGGATTATTAAATTATATATACTCATTTTTTTCTGCATTTCATCGAATCACTTATTTCCTCGAATTTCATTAGAGATATATTTCTCATTCAATTAATTCAGTTTTCACTTCGCGCCAAGGCAAAAATACATAAAACTTCAAAATATCTTCATTATAAAATATTAATTTAATATTAAAACTTGAAAGATATAGAAAAATATAAAGCACCAAACACAGTGAAAACAATTAAAAAAAAAACAATTTTACAGTTAAAATTACAGTTTTCACGCAAAAACAAACAATTCGGCCAGCAGGCAAGAACGCAGATTTTTCGGTGGGCAAAACTAGAAGTTTCCTTTTGCTCCCACTCGGCAAAACGACATTGAAGGTGCAGAAAGATTTAATTCACTATTCGGCTAAGTTTCAAATGTAAACAAATATGGCTGCTATAGTTAAAAAAAAAGAAAAGGCTTAGCCACACTTAAAGGACTTTTAAAATGTTGATAATTCTAGAATTATTACACTCAGATTAACTAAAGGCACAAAAACCTTAACAACCTTAACCGGAAGATAAGAATAACATAATTCAATCATTTTTAAAACAAAAAATTCGTCATTTACCAACATGTAAGAATTAAAAAATTGAGCTCACTGATCCGAGTAACAGAGTGGGTATATATGTATATATATATACGCATAAATTGCTTTTCACTCAAAATTGAATTAGCGAAAATGCTTAACCCCTTAACTGCCGCGGGCGTATATATACGCCTTTCTCAGCCGATGCGTTAACTGCCCCAGGCGTATATATACGTCCTTCCAAACTGCTATCATTTGCTTTGCGCTGCTACACCTAAAATTATTCGCAAAGTTAACGCATCGGCTGCGCATCTGGGGGGCAGTTAACGCATCGGCTGAGCAAGGCGTATATATACGCCCGCGGCAGTTAAGGGGTTAATCAAAATAAGTACTTTAGTGCTCTGCATTGGTTCTTGATCCCTTCAATTCACGGAAATATTTGGTCTAACTTAAATTGCCAATTTGGCATCGCCTTATTACTTGAGTAAACGACGAAAAACCTTCGTATTTATTTCTTATTATTGTTCATTGAACGGGAGTTGGTTTGTTCCCCTTGAAAAGTCAACTAATTTCAGATTAATGGCAATGATTACTTGCTTTTAATTTAATTTCTTTTTACAATTGATATTTTGTTATTCATGATTTAATTCAAGTCCCCGTTAAAAATGTTTAGCAATTTACATTCAAGTTACTTTAAAACAGTTTTTGGAATCAAACTTAGTAACTATGGATTCACTCATTTTAGATAATTCTACTAAAATTAATCTTAGGAGATAATATAATCAATATTTCTTTAGTAAATAAATTATTATTAACTTACTTTGCAGCTATTGCGCAAGTAGTAGAATAACTCGATTTCGCACTAAGTGAATTCCAGATCATACAACATACAACATATATATACAAGGAATGAAATTTGAATTTAACAAACATTCCCTATTCGTAAAAAGCAAATTTTAATTAAATTTTAAAAAATGAAATCGAATTACAAATAAATGATTAATTATTGCTGAGAACTAATCTACAATATCATTTAAATTCTGAGAGCATATGTAAATCAAGTGCAAGTATAAAAATCTATGAATATATAATTCTAAAAAGTTTTTAATTCTAAAAAATTTATAAAAATGCATAAGTGAATAATTGTTGAGCAGGCAGGAGACAGACTTATCAAGGGAAAGTTGCCTCCAAGCCTAACTCTTCAATTATTCAATTCGTATTTGTCATCCATGTAATCAAAGGTAAAATTCAAAACTAAAAGTAAAACCAAATGTTGTGAATTACTGAAAAGAAATTTAAACAAGTGGAATTTTGAGAAAATAGCAAGTAAAGAGCAGAATTAAAATTAAAAAAAAGGTCAATTAAGAGTAGAAAACCAAATGTTTTAGAAAAACATAGTTTAGAAACTCTTGCCTACAAAAAACTTCCCCAACACGAATATATATTTATTTACATACTCTTGGTGTGGCCGATTGCAACCAAAATGGGAGATGCACAACTACATGAAATAAGCAATCGTTTATACAAAATTTCACCGAGGCTATTCGTTTTTGAGTTATGCAAGATACATACATATGTACGTACAGACGCCACAAAAAAAATCTCTTCTGAATCCATTTCAAATCAGTTTTATAATTCTTTTGGAGAAAAAGCGTCCTTTATTCTGCCCTTACGTACTAATGTCACGCAAAACCATCGTTAAATTGCATTCGATAGCGGTCAAAATGGATATTTTCGTTGAAATATGATACCCGGAATGTTTCGTGATTAGAATACTTCCTTTACTCCGTACAGGGAAGTAAAAATAGAAAATACCGTTTCTTGCCGAAATTTATTTATCGCAAGCCTCGTACGCAGACAGCCCAGAGAAAAAATTATACAACTACATCTTGAACTGACATGCAAATGAATTTCGTAACGGAAAGAAATATTTGAAAATAATTGTGGTCATTACAAAACTAAGATTTTACGCACCTGGATTTCTCCATCATTAGAACAGCCCTTATTAAACATTAATGGCAATATAAAAGAATAGCCATCCTATTAACGCCTGAAAAGTATTTCGATTAAGAAGCGTGGGTGTTTTCCTGACTTTAATTCACGAAGTAAAACTTACGGAATTTAATAACCAAACTTGTTATTAATGCTCCCTGTTATTAAATTATGTTATTAAAAGAGCAGCCCACGTGTCGGCGCATCCAAACATGAATCCTATTTAAATTTGTGTACCCTTGGAAGATATAAATAACCGGCTTATCTCCTCTGCTCATAACTGTAACTGTGGGTTATCGACCTGTGTAGTAAAAGATAAACACATGCCACACGTGCAGCCGTTTTCAAAATACTAGTTAAGAAATAATATTTAACTAAATGTCGGGGTAATAAACGCATCAGAACTGCTAAAAATCGTTAACGGTCATTTCGCATGTTATTACGAGCGCGCGGTAGAAAGTTTACCGATGACACGTTTTAGCTTTGCGGTAAAAATTAATGAATGTTTTCTTCAGTTGTTAAATTAATGCTTCTAATGATAAAAACTTAATTAACGTGAATGTGGAATTATACTCTTTTAAAACATCGCATTTTGTTATTGTTTTAATGGCTTTTATTAAATAAATGTTTCTGAAGTTTTCGGCACTGCAAATATGGATAGCAAATATTTATTACATACTTAGGCTAAAAAAAGCAATGCTAGTTTGGTGAAGATTTTGAACAAAATCTTATCGATATTCAGAGCGATCACATATAGGTCCCTCTTCTTCAGGAGCTAAAACATTTTTTGCAAAATGTATGCGTGAAATTGAATTCTTGAAATCTAGTTTGAAGACTTAAGTGCTCCGTCAACTGCGACATTAGTATAGTGATCTCTAACACGCCGCATGCGGTTCTCAAAAAACTTTATGCGGCCCGTGAAGACAATTTAATTATGGTGTTTGTTCTAAAGATATCAATATTTCAGTGACTCGAAACCCGAGTTTCATGAATAACACAATCAATAAATAGAACTAATTAATTTATAATATGATATAAATTTTATTAAAAGTTACGAAGATACAGATTTTATCAGCTTTTATTTGTACAAAGAACAAATAAACTCGGTTAATAAGAATAATGTCGTTTGAGAATATGAACAGCAGGTTTTTTGGGGGAAGCGGGGGATAGTTAAGAATTAATGAGAACAAAACCTGAGTGACCGATGAGCATCTGAAATCCGTGATAAAGATAATTTATAGTAATTTCTTACCAAAACTACAGACATTTGAAACAGATCTGAAAAGGTATCAAGCTGTAGTATGAAATAAAAAACGTTTATAATGATTTACATACAAATAAAGGATTTTTATTTATACATCGAAGAAAAATTTAATACTGTGTCTCGCATTGTGATAAAACAACGGTACCTAAAGCCATCGAATTTCTAATAACGTATGGGCATCTAGAAGCCCAAAGTTGGAATTTGTTATCTATTTCATATTTTTGTAACACTTTAACGAATTTTTGATGAACAAACTCAACGATTTCAAAGCGAGGCATGGCAACACTGTACGAAAAAAAAAAAATTTCAAAGCGAGGCATGGCAACACTGTACGAGAAAAAAAAAAAAAAAAAACATTTTATCTCCAGCGTGCGAGAGAGTGTATCGGAAATTTTAAAGATACGCTCATTTTAAAATTACTTTGCGATATTGCAGTTGAATTAAATTTTATGGTTTAAGTGCGAAGAACATGATATTTAATAAATAAAGGTAACACACAAAACGTTAAAAAAAGTCCCTTTGGGTGTAATGTAAAATCTGAAAGCTTTGTTTATTTATTGTCTTTTTAGTTTTGTCACTGAGCATAATTTTCTTCTCACTTACGCCATTTAGAATTCAACAAATTACAAAACTTTTAAAGCAGCATAGCAGTATCTGTTGTTTAGAATTTCCGATGCAGTGTTAAGTGTTGGTATATATATGTTTCTTTCTTTCTTTCTTTCTTTTTTTTTTTTTTTTTTTTTTTTTTTTTTGTCTTTTCTCAGTTCAAGTGAAATAAAATAATGCAAGAATACTAAGACATAACCATAAAAATAATCTATTGTGCTCTGGCTTTGAAAGTAGAAGGTTTTGAAAAGTCTTTAAGGGGCAAAGGGGTCATATTGCTGCGAATACGTAAAAGTGAAAATAAGCAGTCACCGTCCGGAGGTATTCTGGCATGTAATGTCGTCACAATGTAGAGCGATGTAAGTATGTATACTTTGCACAACATTATCCAACATCTGTTGGGAGCATTGTCGACCAACAAGACTCCTCCCTAAAGCATCTCAGACATTTTCAATGGATTTAGATCTGGGGAAGGTGCTGCCCGCACAAGGCGTTGAACATCCTCTCTTTTAGACACTCCTAGACAGCAACTGTTCGATGACATGTTGTCGTCCACAAAAACAAAATTATCACCTACAGCGCCACGGAATATGCGAACATGAGGCAGCAGAACATCACCAATGTATCGTTGCACAGTCCCAGTTGCAATCATATACAGGGGCGTGCGACCTGCCATGATATTCCATCTCGGATATTGGTTCTTTCTTGGATATTTTCTGGACGACAAGCAGTACCACTCTTACAGCAGATCAGTTGGAATCCATAATCCGTAAAAGACTAAATCTACTGTCATCTAAGAATAGTACACAAGCCCCGATCTACTGAGTCCAATTACGATGATCGCGATATCTTTGGAAACGGGAGATAAGTTGCAGTCTGGATAATGGAATGCACACAAAAGGATTGCGAGCGCATAGTTTTCTTTAAAGCAAACGTTTGGCTACAGTTTTTAGAGAGACTCGCTTGCCAGTAGCACCAAGTAACTGATTAGGTACCAAAATAGCTGTGCTGCGCCGGTTCTTTTCGTCGCTAATACACTGGCTACCAATAAGTATTTGGACACCTGTGATAGAAAAGAAAAACTAACTTTATTCAAAATCAATAGTTGGTAGAGTCTCCACGAGAGGTAATTACAGCGTGGACCCTCCGGGGCATACTTTCCACAAGTCTTTGTATGACAGCTAGTGGTATTTTCTTCCACTCGCCTTGGAAAAGACATAGAAGTTCATTCACCAATTTTTCACGGGTAGTGCACTCCTGAATTCGGCGATGAAACTCGTCTCAGAGACTCTCGATAGGGTTCAGGTCTGGATTCTGGGCAGGCCAGTCCATTCGATGAATTCCATAGGCACCATACCAAGCTTTGGTTAACGTCGAAACATGACAACTGGCATTGTCGTCTGAAAGTAATAGGGGTCCAACCCGTAAAAGTGCCACAACGTATGAAGCATATTGTCATCCAAAATAGTGCAGTAGCCATCGGAGTTGAGGTTACCATGAATGGGGACTAAGGGTCCCAGCCCATACCAGGAGAACGACCCCCAGACCATAATTCCACCTCCGCCGAACTTGACTGTTGGCACAATGCATTCTGGCAGGAGACGTTCTCCAGGTAGACGCCAGACCCAGACCCTGCCATCCGAACGGTAAAGGGTGAACCTTGATTCGTCACTCCAAAGAACCCGTTTCCACTGATCTACGGTCCAATTTCGATGTGCTTTGCGCTACATTAACCGAGCACCGCGGTTGGACTTTGTGATCAAAGGCTTATGGGCAGCAGCACGACCATGAAAACCAAGCAGATGTGCTTCCTTACGGATGGTATTCATTGAAACAATACTTCCGGATGCCTGTTGAAACTCCTCGCGGATGAGGGCCATCGGTTGGGTGCGGTTCTTCCGAATTTCTCTGGACAGCCCTCGTCGGTCTCCATCTCCTAGTTTCGTTAGTCTGCCGACTCGGGGCACACTGCGACAATCACCGCTCACCTTCCATTTCTTAATCACATAGGCCACTGTCGATTTTGGGTACTTCAGATGGCTAGATATGTCCCTTAAGGATCGGCCACATTTGTGATACCCGATAATTATACCTTTCTCGAAATCAGAGAGCTCCGAACTGCGAAGCATCTTGCATGCAACTAAAGCCGATGCTGTTTCCTACACGATATATACCGGCGGAGTCCGTGACGTACCTTAGGACCGCAGATATCGTCATTTGCATAGGTGTCCAAATACTTATTGGTAGTCAGTGTACTACGTACCTATCTCCTGCAGGCGTCGAACTGCGAACACGACCTCTCCCGTGACGTTTGCTACACATTCCATTTGTTTGCATGTTCATCAATTCATTATTATTTCCCATTAAAGTTTGCTTTTGAACAACAAAGGTAAATGCGCATCAACTCCTTCATTTCTTTGGTCACCGCATCTCGTGACGAACAACTTCGACAATCCAAAATTTGCATACGCACAATACATCTTACTGTATCCTGCACGTATACTAATTTTCACATTTTCCTGTCCTCCATTTTGTGGTAGCTGTCGTTGCTACTGTCATTCGTCGCCAGCAGTTGCCCACCAGTGTATAGGTAACGGACCGGGCAGCGAATAGCAATTTAGGTTTCATACTTTTATAGAATTGATTTTTTTTAAAATTGAAAAATGACGAAACATTTTCTGCCTAAAACATTTCTATATTTGAAAGCATATCTCTACGGCCAACGGTTGCGAAAATTAAAGTCAGGTAAGAACCTTTGTGGACACGGTGTATACATGTAAGCGCGTGTTTTGCGTATATACGCTCCTCCTGTTTTACAAGTTCACAGCCATAAATATCTACGTGGTATATTGTAAAGTATTATATGCTAACGGTTACCAAATTAATGGCCGGATAAGGAGTTTTGTAAACACGATTCATATTGAGGATAACTCTCATAGTGAGTGATAATACTAAGCCAGCGGTTGCCAAATTCAAGGCTGGGTGAGACCTATTTGAGGGTATCCCTCATAGGCTGAGTGATATATTAAGCCAGCGATTGCCAAACTAAATGTTGGGTAAGGTATTTCGTGGATACGGTGTATATTGAGGGGTATCCCTCATGATGAGTGATATACTAAGCCAGTAGTTGGCAAATTAAAGGCTGGGTAAGGTCTCTTGTGGATACGGTGTATACTGAGGGGTATCCCTTATAGGCTGGTTGGCTGGGTAAGGTCTTTCGTGAAAAGGTGCATATTGATGGATATTCCTCATGATGAGTGATATACTAAGCCAGTGGTGGCCAAATTAAGGGCTGGGTAAGGTCTTTTTGTGGACACAGTGTATATTGAGGATACCTCTCATGGTGAGTGATATACGAAATTTAAAATATCATGTTATCATACCAAATAATTTCTTTCTGAACATTGAGCATGCAGCAGCAAAATATACAGCGGTTCATATTTGTTTTTGGACACTTTGTAGATTCATTAGGTTATTTTAAAGCAGGAGTCATGAAAACTGAGCAATGCTCTCACCCCGAGATTCGAACCTAGACCTCTCGAATACGCGCCGACTGTGCTAACTGTTACACCACGAAGGCATGCTGGAAGGAGGGAAAACATTCCCCTCTTTCATAGGGCGACTGGGGGTTAGAGAACCCAATCACCAAATCCTAGTGGTGAAGAATAATCATCCATCACCTCTTTAGTTCGGGCGCCACTGTAGAGTCATTAGGTTATTTTAAAGCAACAGTCATAAAACATGAGCAATGCCCTCGCCAGGATGACGAACCACGGACCTCTCGAATACGCGCCGAGTGTGCTAACCGTTACACGAGGAAGGCATGCTGGAAGGAGGGAGAAAATACCTTATAACTTGTTTTTCAGTTTTTCTGTGCAAATACCAATTGCAGGATTTAAGAGAAATAACTTTTTTTCTTTCATGCATATTTTTGATCATCTTTTTTAAGACGCGCTTGTTTGTGAAAAATGTTAATCGAAGTGTTTTTAGTATGAAAAATAATTTATTCAAAACGTTGAAAATGCACCTCACGAACAAGTAGCTTATATTTACTTTAAACACGAAAATATTTTATACATCTTTTAGCTAAAATTCCACTTTTCATACGCATTAACGTGGATTTAACTGTTGTCTTCGATAAAGAATGTTCCATTCCTTCGCAAGAATTGCTTTTAATATACGGCTTCCGAAGAAATGCCATGTTTAATTATTCTTTTCTCTCACTCATTCCGTACAAATTCGATAGGCTGTAAGTTAGAAGGATGTGGAGGAGTTTTGATAAATTCACGACGGTTGGATAATAATCACAAATGCGCATTTAATGTTGTATGCTTAGACTTGTTACCCTGAAAGAACTTGAATGTATTTTGCATTCCAAGTTTTTATGCGGATGCTTTCAGGTTTCCATTTAAAATATTTATACATTTATGCTGATCCATATTATTTTGTATAAAAAGTAAATTTCTCATCCCAGACGTAGTGAAATATACTTAAATCATTATAACTCAAGCTTAAAAGTAGGCACTAAGCTTTTTGGATTCAATTCGTCATTTGGCTTTCACCTAACAGCAATTTGTTCGTCTGATACAAATATATTCAATTTTGACTCGTCTGCAAATATAACATTATTTCACTATGATAAATCCTTGCTTACCATGGAGTTTGGATGGATTTACCATGGATTAAATTTTGACTCGTCTTCAGATATAACATTATTTCAATAGGATAGATCCTTTGCTCACCATGGATTTTGCGGACATAAGACATATCTTCATTGTTTTCTTCTTATCGAAGAATTTTCTTCTTGCTGATCGCCCATCGTATTCCATGTAGCATACACAACTCATGGATATTAAATTTTAGGATTAATTTTTATTGCAAGATGTTCTTCTAAGTCCGCTGCAAATTTTACAGCGCTAATTTTTGGGTCTTGTTCGACGTTTCGTAGAATAAATCTGCGATTCCTTGGTATTAACTTGGAATGTGGTCCACACTTCTGAACGTTTTCAACAGCTCCATGCAGTTTCGATCTTTTAATGCATCATAGATAGTTGAACGCTTTACATCAATAATTGTTTTTTATATTTCAACTACTTTAATAGTTTTTTTAAACTGTGAATGGTTAAATTTCGAGCAGAATTTATCGTTAATTTGTAATTTCAGATATAGAATTGTTAATATATTTTGCTAAATATCTATTACTTTCCAAGAACAGACGATAATTCATGTGACGTGTATTTATTTAAAATACCAACCAACAACATATGACAGAAATATCGTATTCCAAAACATCTCAGCAAAACTTTCGAATGTCCCCATTTTTATGAGAGTTACTGATTAACACTTCTGGAATTATTTTACAGCAAAGAATCTTTTGATGATATTTATTTTGTAACAAGCATATATTAAACCAGAGGGAAAAAAATACTATTAAAAGAAATCTAAAGATTTCAAATTTTACATTACGCCCAAAAGGGCTCTTTTTTTAACGTTTTGTGTGTTATCTTTATTTATGAAATATCATGTTCTTCGCACTTAAACCATAAAATTCAGTTTAATGGTAATATCGCAAAAATAATTAATTTCTCCCGCCTTCTTAGCGTGCCTCCGTGGTGTAGTGATCTGCATACTGGGCGCGTATTCCAGAGGTCCGTTTTTCGATTCCCGGAGAAGGCGTGCTAATTTTTCATCTTGCCTGCTTCCAAAAAATCCTAATGTCTCTACAGTGGCGCCCGAATTAAAAGGGTGGCGGATGATGATTCTCGACACCCAAGATTTGGCGATTGGGTCTCCTAAAAAACCCTGTCGCCCTTTAAAAGGGGAAGTATTCCCCGCTTTTCTAGCGTGTCTTCGTGGTGTAGTGGTCTACATGCTGGGCGCATATTCAAGGGGTCCCTATTTCGATTGCCAACGAAGGCGTTGCTAATTTTTTAAGTCTCCTGCTTCCGAAAATACCTAATGACTGTTCAAATTTTAAAATGTGCATATCTTTAGAATTTCCTATACACAGTCTGGCGCTCTGGAGATAATTTTTTTTCCGTACAGTGTTGCCATCGCTCGCTTTGAAATGTTGAGTTTGTTAATCAAGAATTCGTTAAAGTGTTGCAAAATATGAAATCAATAAAAAAAATTCCAAATTCGGGCTTCTAGGTGCCCATATTCGGTGGCGGATTTATGTTATTCAAAATTGTATGGCTCTAGGTACCGTCATTTTATCACAATGCGAGAAACATTCATACATTTATGCAGAGTCTTCATTATTAAATTTCTTTAAATATAACACAGAGCAATAATACTTTGAAAAGTGAAAGGGACATTTAAAGTTTTCAACGCAAAATGCCAAAACGAAATCAATAGCCCTTTTGGGCTAACAGTGGTACCTTTGGCTTAATTAAGGATAAAAATTGGAATCTGTGTTTTAATATTTCGTACAAGATCCATGGAAATAAATTTCAAAAATATAATTGTCGGGTAAGGAAAGTGAACCACATCCGCTGCGGCGCTGACGATTACATACCGTATTTGACAGTGAATATACGCGATTTTAATGCCGCATTGTTGTTGTCGTTTTTGAGGTAATGCAACAATGGAAAATATCCAGGAAAAAGTTTCTGAAAGTCCTCGCTTAAGCACGATACAGAAACATGAGGTAAAAAAAAAGGCAGCGATCGAAACGGCCAGTAATTTAAAGAGGCAATAAAATGAGTCTGGTTGGCATTGTTCTTATTATCCTATAGTTTAAAGACTGGGCTTTCCAACCGGCGTTATCTCACTTCCTCCACTCACAGTACTGTCATCACATTATGTGGTCAAAGGTACAGCTATATTCCAGATTCATCCTGTAAAATAAACTTTTCGTCCCTAACTCGCGACCCTCGAATAGATTTTAATTGTGTATTTTGTTGCAAATGTGATGCTTGTAGTTTTAGACACATATATCCTCGACGTATGTATGCCATGGCTATTGGAAGAAAAATGGCGGAATAAATAAGCTTTATAACTGTATGCTTGTTTAATCAGCCGACGTGATTAAGGTAATGTAGGAAAATTGCTCACGCTGGTACAGTCAGGAAATTTAAGTTTGCCAGCCGACAGCCGATGGCGTTTAAATATTCTGGAATTTCCGGTTAAGGTTAAAAATAAATTATTAGTCCAACGGGACAATTTGCCCAGAAGGACTATTAATTTCGTTTTGGCATTTTGACTTGATTCACTACAATCGTTGTTTCACTTTTCAAATAGTTGCCACCCAATATTATCGCCTTGTATTATATTTAAAGTAAAATTAAATAATGAAGAATCTTCATAAATGTATGTATGTTTCTCGCATTGTGTGATAAACGACGGTACCTAGAGCCATCCAGTTTTGATAAACGTAATCCTCTACCGAATATGGGCATCTGGAAGCCCTAATTTAGAATTTGTTTTTTTTTATCTATTTCATATTTTGTTAGACATTATAGAATTTTTGATTATGTTAAATATTTGCATAATCGCCTGTAGTAACGGCAACTGCCGGCAATAAAAGGTGCTTTCCTTAGTGGCACGGCAGTTCCTTTTAGTTCGAGCCAGATTTGACCTGCCCGGGGGAGAAGCCAGGGGATGAGAGATTCCGGTTCCCGTCCTGTTTCGGTTCCCGTCTTGTTGCGGATCCAGTCCTGTTCCGGTTCCCGTCTTGTTCCAGTCCTGCTCCGGTCCTGATCCAGTCCTATTCCAGTTCCAGCCTGGCCGTTTAAGTCCAAAACACGTAGGAGCGGAAGTCTGAATTCAGCGAATGGAGATATATGCCGAAAGGGCTAGATGGATTCTGTCTTTTAAGGGAAAGTGTTCTTCACCGTGCCGGTATAGCTGTTACTTTAAAGCACTTTGAATGTTTTCCGCCCAAGATGTTAAGTTTTCGTTTATGATGTTAAGTTTTCATCTGTGTTGAAGTTCCAGTTAAATAAACCTTTAAGTTTTAGACAAGGTTTTTGTGTTCTTCAGAAAATTTTAGATTCGAAGTCAGATATATCACATAGGATTATTAGTGGAAAAATCAACAATTAAGTAACTCAACGATTTGAAAGCGATGGCAAAACTGTAGGGGGGAATTATCTACAGCGCGCAAGACTGTGTATCGGAAATTCTGAAGCTATGCTCATTTTAAAATTGTTTTGCGATACTGCTCTTAAATTGAATGTTATAGTTTAAGTGCAAAGAACATAATATGTATTAAATAAAGGTAACACACGAAACGTTAAAAAAAGTCCCCTTTGGGCGTAAAGTAAAACGTGAAAGCTTTCATATTTTTTTCAAGGGTTTTTTAAACTTTGTCAAAAAGTGTTCTAGTCCATGTGCTGTTTCCAAATCCAGCATTCATCGCCCATGCAATTTGAATTTGAGATCACTCATATATTAACCTGGTCTCCTACGATGTTGCACTTTTACTTTACTGTAATTTACTGTACTTTACACTTTACTGTAATTTACTGTACTTTACACTTTACTGTAATTTACATTACACCGGGAGTGTAATTTACATGGAGAAACACTACTACAGTTCTAAATGATACGTAAATACAGAATAATTCAAGACTTTGAAAGAAAATTCCAATGCTTTTCAAATTTTTTAAAGGGATGAGACTAATCCTAATACTACTTCTCCTTCCTTATCCTTCCTGGTGTAATTAGAAGGACATATTCCTGGTGTAATTAGAAGGACATATTCCGGGTGTAATTAGAAGGACGTTCGATTAGCAGTCGGGAGATCAGAAGTTCGAAAGCGGGTAAGGGCGTCGACGATTCTGTGGTGTTTATGGCTCTAAAAAATTCTAAAACCTCTAGAAGTGACTCCCGAAATGATATTTTATCACCGCCTGGATTTGGCAATAGGGACCCTCATTCCCCAGTTGCCCTTTAAGTAAGATTATATAGAATTTTCTCCTTCTTTACTGCATGTCTTTGGAAGGTGCGTGTCATTGGAAGCACATCCGGCTGAGAATAGGGGGGTTCAGAGTTTGAATCGTTGTGAGGGTATAGATGATCTCTCGAGTTAGGTATTTCTCCCGCCTTCTTAGCATGCCTTCGTAGTGTAGTGGTCAGCACGCTGGGAGCGTATTCCAGAGATCCGTGGTTCTGATTCCCGGCGAAGGCGTTGCTCACTTTTCATCTCACCTGCTTAAAAAACTTCTAATGTCTCTACAATGGTGTCCGAATTAAAAGAGTGGTGAATGATGACTCTCCTCACCCAGGGTCCCCTAAACCCCAGTCACCCTTTAAAAGGGGGAGTATATAAGGTATTTCTGCTGCCTTCTTAGCATGCATTCCTAGTGGTCAGCACGCTGGAAGCATATTCCAAAGGTCCGTGGTTCGATTCCCGCCGAAGGCGTTGTTCATTTTTCATCTTTCCAGCTTTAAAAAAAAATAATGTCTCTATAAGCACACAGATCAAGTATCTTCTCATAACCACCTGATGATCGCTCAGGAGTTTTATCAAAACAATCATTAAGAGATATGTTTGTGGCTTCAGTCACGAATTCTAACTGAACACTCTGACTTTTGACATTTACAGCGCATTCAAAAATGAAACTGGACTTTCATGAAGTACTATTTTATATGCTCGTCGATACTTTGGCTAAAATACAGCAGTACTTCGTCGAATACCTCATCCATCATGTTACTCTAGTTACTTTAACTAGCATTCAGTGCTAGTAATTGCCGGAGAATATCTTTGAACAGTCTTCCATCAAGTTTATAAGTTTAGAGATAAGCTTATATTTTTCTTAAGGCTCCAATCAATCTTTTAGGAAGGTGCGCCAATGCAATTTAAAACTTATGAACATTATACTAGTATATTAAAAATCTTTTTTAAATTTGAATAAAAATAATAGTGAAATAAATACGTTAGACATTCTTTTTTTTTTTTTTTTTTCTACTTACTTTGAGCGTTATTTAAACTATTCTTTTTATTTCAGTTTAGAATTTATGCGTCTGCTGCATAGGGCAAATTGTTGTGAAGTTAGCACGTGGGTTTTTCGACATTAAATATTTTTTCTTCTTTCGCTATTCCCAAAGTTAAAACCTGTATTTCGAGTTGTAACTTAATGTGTTTAACAGATTCCTTAGGTAGATGATCACTCTATATTATAGAGCAGAATGTCTTACTCAGTTTTAGTTTATGTTTAGCAGTATGCACACACACACATATATAATTAATATATATAAATAATCAAAAGGAAAAAAATAAAAGAAAATCTGAAAGGTTTCAGATTTTAAATTACGTCCAAAGGAACTTTTTTTAACGTTTTGTTTTTAACGCTTTGTAAGCTTTATTTATTAAATATCGCGTTCCTCTTCCTTAAACCATAAAATTCAGTTTAAGAGCAATATCGCAAAATAATCTTAAATTGAGCATATCTTTAGAATTTCCGATACACAGCCTCGCGCGCTCGAAATAAAAATGTTTTTTCTGTACAGCGTTGCCATCGCTCACTTTGAAATCCTTGAGTTTATTAATCAAAAATTCGTTAAAGTTTTGCAAAATATGAAATCGATCATAAAACAAATTTCAAATTTTGGCTTCCAGATGCCCATATTCGCAGTAAGATTACGTCATTCAAAATTGGATGGCTGCAGGTACCGTTGTGTTATCAGAATGCGAGAAGCATACATATAATTTTAGGAGATTCTTCATTATTTAATTTCTTCAAATATAATACAAGGCGATAGTGTTGGGTGGCAACAGTTTGAAAAGTGAAACGGACATTCAGAGTGATTCGATGCAAAATCGCAAAACGAAAACAATAGTCCCTTTGGACTAATAATAATTAAATCAAAAATTAGATCAAGATAGCGGTCAAAGTTCCAACAGAAAATACGCATATCAAAATTGAAACAAAAATAATTGAATAAAATTAATTGAAATAAATAAAAAATGTGCAAATCTGTTAAACATTCCCTTGGTTTTTTTCCGATTAAATTATAACTACAATCGCTTCCAAATGTTTTCGTACACTTGCGAATTTCAGCGAAATATTGCTTTTTCATTAATAAAAATTAATATTTTAGAATGAAATATTTTTAATAATATCTATAAATTTCTCTTAGCAAATCTACGATAATTATTTTACGAACATAATAATTTTCTACGATAATTATTTTACGAACACGATAATTATTTTACGAAAGTTACCTGAAAAAAGTCTTCATACTTTAAAGAGATCTGCACATATTAGTAAATATGGTAGTATTTCTGTCAGTAGTATTTTGTAGTATACCCTGTAGCACTTAAGGCAACTTTTAAATGTATCGGCATAGAGTTAGTTCACGAGTTTTTTTTTTAAAAACATCTGCATCAATGCTCTTCCATTACGACTGCTTTTAGGTCGTTTTTTGTTTTAATGTTGTGTCTTTCTATTCTAACCTCAAATTCTCTCCCGATGCGTTCTGTTGGGTTTTAATCTGGTTACAGAAGTTGTCTTTCAAAACTTGTGGACAATGACTGACACCCAAAAGGCGAACGCGTGCTTAGGATCGCTATCCTGATAAAAAAATAAAGTTGTTTCCAGTATCAAATTTTGGGTAAATGATTTTTAATTATCTTTCTATGCCCTTTTTAATAATTCGTTCAGCCTCTTGTTATGTTAAAGGCTCTTCGCCTTCTTCCCCATCGCAGCTTTCCCCGTTGGCTGGGGTTGTAAGATCATCCACTTCTTCAACTGTCAGTCGTCATTCTCGATTAATTCTTCGATGTCTCCTTCTTACATATCCGAACATCTTTTGCTGCCTATTGCATTTTGCAATTTGTGCAGTTTTCTTGTCTTTATTTTCAATCGATGCAAATCTTTTAACATTGCTTTTAACATTCTGTCCGGCGCTGATGCCAGCAAACAATGATCCAATGTCTGTATTAGGCAGTAGCGTTCGCTGGAAAGAATAAAATCTCTCAGAATGTTTAACAACGAAAATCTTCCGAAAACTACAGTATGAATATCCTCAGTATGTGATACTGGTCAAGTTCTCAGGATGTCCGAGAGTCTCAGGATGTCAACATCTTCAGGACATCCTCGCATATCCCGGCATATAGGGACTTAGACATCCTCAGGATGTTAAATTACGATGTCCTCAGGTCATCTGAGAATCAACGTACTCAGAATAACCTAAGTATGTCCCGGGATATTGCGACTTAAATAGGACATCCTGAGGATATTCTGTGCTACGGGGTATATTTGTATGCAATGTTGTGACGGCTTTGGTACCGTGTCCTGAAGCATCACTGAGAATCAGGAGAACTTTAAAAACCCAGCTTTTGCTGTTTTAAACACTGCTTGACTTCTTTAAAGAATGAATGTTCAAACTAGTCATCAAGGAAGACTATCGCATAGGCTCTGCAGCGTACCACGTATAGTTGAATTTCTCGCTTGGGCAAATAAAATGGAGATAGTTAAGTTAACGCATATAGACTAAATCCCGTTCGGCAAGTATTTACAGTAATTTTGATCCAAAAGTTTCGATGATCTAAAGAAAGTATAACGAGTATGTAGCTGTTCAAATTTCGTGGTGAATTTCTATGAATACTTTTGTAGAATGGAAACTACATTTTTCTCAATTTAATTCGCTATGGCAATTCAGAATCTCATTACTCTTTACGCGCCTCGACGATGCATATGACTGACCCTTACAATATAACGTTTCATGTGAAAAATGTCGCCCCGAAAATATACCATCCCGGGCGGACCGCCCCCTTTTAGCTGCGCCACTGCTGCGAGATCGTTTATGAGGCTTTCCTTATTTCCTTATTCTTAGAAAAATCCTCCACAAAGGCATCCCTCCCTTTTAGACGGATAGCCGTGAGTGACTGATTACGCAAAGTTTAATATTCTTCGTAAGTATGAACTGCGTAAGTTGCAGAAAAATGTACACAATTTTTCAGTAAAAAAAATTAACAGATAGAGCTTGCAAGTGATTATTTGTTTTTCCGATGCTGCCAAGATAAAAAATCACCTGTCCCTTCGAACCAGTAGTTACGGTACATATGGGTGAATGCATTAGTTCCTTACATTCTCCCCCTACTTGAAGGAAGACTGGAAAGAGATAAAAGAACCGGTCGACCAAATACAGTGGATGAAGAGTCATCATCCACAAAATTTTTATTGTGAAGCCAATGTAAAGACCCATTAAGTTTTACGAAGCTAAGCAGAATGAAATATCAACCCTCAATGGGATTTGAACCACGTATCTTCCACTTGCCGACTCGATATACTAACCACTTACATCACGAGTGCATGCGCGGGACACACAGTTATTTCTTACATGCTGCCCTACTTGGAGAGAACTGGAAAGACGCCCAAGCCCCAGTCGACCAAATCCAGGTCATTACATTAATTAGGGCACTATTATACACAATTTTAAGTTTTAGAATAAAGGAAACGTTAAAAATCACATTCAGAGACGCCAAGATTCTGGCCACAGGTCTTCCAAATGTCACGCGCCTAATCGTTGACTTCCCGAAAGCCCTCACGGGAGAATACGATAACTCCATATAAACTTACAATGTAGATTTTAAAAGAATGGTCTAGTATTCGTTTAAAAAATTCCGCGTTTATATTTTAAATTTTAAACAGACATTAGAATGAAAATACAGAATGAAGCTTGTCCTAGTTAGAATACGAAAAATAACATAGAAAATGTTCGAATATAAAACGTGAGAAAGTGCAGCCACAGCAAGAACACCTTGCATGCATGCATGCACGCACGCGCGCGCGCGCACACACACACACACACACACACACACACACACACAAAAAAAAAAAAAAAAAAAGGGATAGTTCTATATCTCCCGTTCTACTGGACCGATTATCAAAATTTAACTTGCGTTTTTCATGTCACGAAAGCGCGACTTAGGATATATATTAGATTTATATATAGCATTGTTCCAACATAGGTGCTCTGACACAAAATTCGGATTTTTTTCTGAAATAACATACCAATCTTTTCTCATATTTCGATTCTACGACTCAGATGATACCTAGATATCAATTTTTTTAAATTTTAGGTCAGAAATTTAAAATTTATCTTGGCGCACTTTTTTTAGCTTGCGCCAAGAGTAACTCACTAGGCGAACTTCTTAATTTATAGCAACCTATTTTCCTTTCCTTTTTTTTCATTTCGCACGAGCTGAAAAAAGGTCATCATTCACACTTTCAAGTAATTTTAACAAAGTGCGTAAACCACATTTGGCGTTATTATCGTTTATAACGAATATGCCAAATTTCAAAACGCGCCAATATGTAAATTCGCGTATAACTTAGGAAGTTTTGAGTAAAATACTAATTTTTTGCAGGTATGCTTAGAAATACATCTACTTTAAGATTGATGGTAAAAATTGTATATGTTATAATTGAAATTTTTTTCGAAAAATTATTTTAAAATATGAATTTTTAAAATGATTCATAAAAAATGGGCGAATTTTATTTGGAATAAACCAAAATTTCGAAATGTGAAAGGAAGACTCAAATAAGTTTAAGAAAAAAGATATTAATAAATACCGTATTGTCCGACGTATAAGACGCACTTTTTTCTCTTTGAAAATAGGTCTGATAAACGGGATCCGTCTTATACGTCGATACTCAGTTTATTCGGAACTAATGCGATTTTTTTCTTGTTTCCTTGCGAAGTTTCTTTGTGCATGGGTCAGAGCTTCATGGAATGCTGTGAAAACAGAGACTGGATGGTACAGACGACAATTTGTTGTATGAGGACTCAGATGCGATCTTAGAAGAGGTTTCAAGTGACTCTTCATTTAGCTCTGGAGAAGAAATTGGTATGTTATTTCAGAAAAAGTCCGATTTTTATTAAAAATCCCATGTTAGAACAATGCTTTATACATAAATCTAATATATATCTTAAGTCGCGCTTTCGAGACACGGAAAACGCGAGTTCAATTTCGACAATATTTTTCTAATACGTTACCCTTTTCTAAAAAATCATATCTATACATCCTATTCTATACATCCTTTAAAAAAAAAAAGGGGGAGGTTCTATACCTCTCGTACAACGAGAATTATAGAACCTCCTCCCTTTTTTGTGTGTGTGTGCAAGGTGTACAATGATAGACAAGAAGAGATTAAATTTCTTTTCCAGTTATCGGGTAGTTTGTTATTATTATGACACTTATTATTTAGTGAAAAAGTGAACAAAAATCAAACAGATTTTGCAATACTTTGTCATCTTTGTTACTCGTGTTTCACTGGAAATCACAAACCGGTATTCGTGACTGAATCCTAGAACAAAAATTCCAGTCGAAATTCCTAGAAGAGATTTATTATTTTTCCCCCTTACCTTACTAGATTACACAAATTTAGTCTAATAAGTGGTACTTTCTTGACTATATTTAAATTCGCATTACCAAAGCATAATTAGAATGTTAACGCTGGTTATTTTCTTGATAACTTAAGGTACCTGATCAGGTTTCTAGTTCCAAAAATATTCCAAAAAATTAAAATTTGTTTCACGTCTTTTAACGGATTTTCAAAATTTAAATGAAACTTTTAAGTATCCGGATATTTAAATTTTTATTATAATGAACATGTTGGCTAGAAAAATCTACTAAAAAAGATTGTTATTAGCGTATCTCCTCGCGCGTTTTCAATTTTTTTTTAAACTAATTTTATCGTTCGAAAATCGAGAGGGAAAAATTATGCGAGTCATTTAGTTTCCGAAGAACGCGGTTACAGTTAAAAACACAGCAAATGGAAATTAGTCATGAATAAACTACAGGTAATTATCAGAGTATTACTTCTTATCGATGGTGATATCGATGCTGGAACGTAAAAAAATGTGCAGTGCCCTCGCCGGGATACCGAAACCTCGCTCTCTCGTATACGCGATGAGTATGCTTCCAGTTACGCCATCAAGGCATGCGGAAAGAAGGAAGAAAATACTTTACATACTCCTCCTTTTAAAGGGCGGCTGAGGATTAGCATACTCAATCGCCAAATCCTGGTAGTGGCGAATTGTCGTCCACCATCTATTAGTTCGGGCGCTATTCGTAGAGTCGTTAAGATTTTTTATGCTGGAGACTTGAAACATGAGAAGTGCCCTCGCCGGGACTCGAACCCTGGACCTCTCGAATACGTGTCGAGTATGCTTCCAATTACACCACGAAGGCTTACGTAAAGGGAGAAAATGCCTAATAAAAGAACCTACATTCCAATAAGAATATATAGCAATCTTAGCATTACAATATCTGATGGACACTGTGCGAATATCTGACGGTAATTGAGCCGGAGCGCGACGCGTCCACCTCATTGACCTTGTAAAGCCCCAGGGGCACCTTACACGAGTGAGTCCTAAGAGCGACGTAGTTTCTAAGATGACGTCGGAGGAACGTAGGAGATAGGGATGAACAAAAACCCGGATTTAACATCCCGGAACAAAAAAAAAAAAAAAAAAACGGATTTGGAAAACGAACACATCAGCAGTAGACAAGGTGACAAAGAGTTCGAACATAAACAACAGAAGTAAGGTGAAATCCCGTGTATGAAAAGTTTCTAAATGTCAGAACACCTACCATGTCCGGCTAGCTTAACGATGAATTTGCACAAAATATGTTTCCAATAACAAATGCAAGGGAAAATAAAAGGGGTTAAATGCTAATGCAAATAAAAATTGAATACAGGGTAAACAATGTACAACAGAGGAAGAGAAAATGACGTAAATATTTTTTTAAATTATCAGAAACTATCGCTAAAATGTTAGAGGGAAAACATGTTTGAAGATATACGTTATATGTTATAGTATTTTATAATGCTATAATCATACCTCAAGATTACATTTAAATAAAACTCATGGAAAGAATGGAGTCAAAATACTCAGTTTACACAAACAAAGTCTGCTATATACTAATAATTCTGCAAAAACTAGAATTTTATGGGTACAAATAAAATTCCATATATCCGGAACTCTAATTATGTGGATCGATTATTTTCCTGATGTTTGATTATCCTCCAGATCCGGAATACTGTTACCCGTCTTTGGCCAAGTCTTTAGACATCCTATATGTGATAGATTTCTTTCACTCTGATCTTCCCAATTTTGATTGAGACCACCGTGGAGGGCGAAATCTAAAAGTTTTATATCCCCTCGAGTGGATTTTTTCCTGGATGGATTGCAGTAGACATACAGTTGTGTTCTTTTTAAATTCAAATTCGCGTGGTATTTTAAAACAAATTAATTTACATTCTGTTGAAGGTCGACGGAAGGAAGAGAGGTTGTAGAAAAGAATTAACATAAAAAGAACGCATTGGCTAAAATAGACTTCCTGAAAAACGAAAAATTTAGAGTAATTTAAATATGAGGAAAACGAACGAAACAAATTTTTGAAAAGTAAATATAAGGAAAAAGAAACCCAACTAAAAAGTGCAAATATATACATTAAATTTTCCGCTTTAATATTAACACCTACTACTTTTTGATACCTTTAACAGTTATACGTTGAGCCAATTCCGATTTAAATTTTATTTGCCGAAATTTCTTCTTTACCTATACATACACTCTTTCCGTAAAATTGTTTACAGAGCCTTTTTACTTCCTTGTACGAAGTAAAAAGGAAGTATTGTAATCGCGAAAAGTTTCAGGCAGCATATTTCAACGAAAATATCCATTTTGACCGCTATCGAATGCAATTTAACGATGTTTTTGCGTGATATCTGTACGTAAGGACAGAATAAAAGACTCGTTTCCTCCAAAAAAAATTATAAAACTGCTTTAAAATTAATTCTGAAGAGAATTTTTCGTGGCGTATGTACGTACGTGCGTACGTATTTCGCATAACTCAAAAACGAGTAGCCTCAGAACGTTGAAATTTTGTATATAGGACTGTTATAACATGTTGATGTGCGTATATAAATATATTTATATATATATATCCACTCTGTTACCCGGCTCAGTGATCTCATTTTCTTTACTCTTATATGTTTGTAAATTGTACATTTTTTGCTTTAAAAATGATTGAATTATGTTGTTTTTATCTTCCGGTTAAAGTTTTATGTCTTTAGTAAATCTGTGTGCAATATTTTTAGAATTATCAACAATTTTAAAGTTGTTTAAGTGCCGCTAAGCCTTTTTTTTTTTTTTTTTTTATTTTTTTAGTCCAAAGGGATTTTAGTCCCGAAGGACTATTGCTTTCGTTTTGGCATTTTGCGTCGGACTCATAAACGTCGGTTCACTTTTCAAACTGTTGCCACAAAATGTTAGAGTCCTGCATTATATTTGAAGAAATTAAATAATGAAAAATCTGCATAAATGATTGTCTATTTCTCGCATTGTGATAAAACAATGGTACATAGAGCCATCGAATATTGAATGACGAAATCCTACTGCGAATATGGGCATCTGAAATCCCAAATTTGGAATTTGTTTTATTATAGATTTTATATTTTGTAAAACTTTAACGAATTTTTGATTTACAAACTCAATGCTTTAAAAGCGAGAAATGGCAACGTTATATAGAAAAAAAAAAAAATACTTTTATCTCCAGCTCGCGAGACTGTGTATATCGGAAATTCTAAAGATATGCTTAATTTAACATTATTTTGCGATATTGCTCTTGAACTGAATTTTATGGTTTAAGTGCAAAGAACATGATATTTAATAAATAAAGGTAACACTCAAAACGTTAAAAAAACGCCCCTTTAGACGTAATTTAAAATCTGAAAAATTTCAGACTTTTTTTTTTTTTTTTTTTTTTTTTTTTTTTTTTTTTACGGTGGCCATTAATTGTTTACATTTGAAACAGCAGACTAGTGGATTTTTTGCCAATATTTGAGAAACTTAGCTTCGCAACAGCAAAGATAACGCCTTCATTTATTATTGCCTATTAAATCATGCTTAATCCTTTCTGGATTTTTTTCGAGGAAATAAGTGTTTAAGATTTAAGTTGTAATTTTTAATACAGATATTTTGAGTTTTTATGTATTTGTGCCTTGTCGCGAAATAAAAACTGAATTAATTGAATGAGAAATACTAAATCGTCTGTGAATAACTGTTTCTTTTTTGTTTTGTTTGCTTAATTTCTTTTATACATCATTCTAGCTTTATTATAGTATTTGAATAGAACATGTGGCAACGATTAGATAATTATATTCTTTAAATGATATAAATTTTGTGCATTATGAGTTATAATATGAACGAAATATAATACCGTTAAGTGAATCTAGCGCCAGAGTCTCGCTATGGTAAACAAATACTAGAGTGAATTTTAAAGAATGCATTTATTCTATTGTGGTTTATGCGCTGTCGGTGAAGTAGATTTAATTCAATCCAACAAGTTTAAATGAAATGCAAGAAAAAATGCGCATAATTTAATATTCCGTACAAGGAAGTCATGTGGTGTACACATCAGATTTTTTATTTTCGTAACTGCTATTCGTAAACACATTTTTAATTAAAGAACTGTTTGACTCCCGTGCTCGAAAAACTGACCCATCTTAAAAAAATCTTTTTCGTGCGCGAAAAATCTTAGTTTTGAAAATGAGTAATAACTGTTATTTAATTACATCAGAAACATTTTTCTAAGCTGTTATTTTAATCAATAAAATTAGCAGTTTCACATTTAGAGACACCATTGAGAACAAGGCGGTATACACAGGATTAATTTACAATGGTCAAACTAAAAGAGCTTTAAAATTTCGCGCTAAGGAACATGAAGCATATGTTAGGAAAAACGAAACATATAAATCCTCTGTTACTTAACACTGCTGGTCAGAAAAATAACATTTTTCATTTTTTTGCATCCAAAGTTAATTAAAAAAAAATTCTGTTGGGAATTAGATTCTTCAAATTTATTAAAAATCTTTCAGTTATAATTAACAATCCCAATTCCAATCCGTCTTTAACCTCAAATTTAAAGAAATTGTTAGTTGTTTTCATTCAAAATTCGTAACTGCTTTCATTTTTTATCAATAGATGGCACCAGTAGCTTCCCCTCGCTGTTATCGCCTGAGCACAGGCTTCTGTTTCGTCATTTTCACTTCTGCAGCTGAAGAAGTCGAAATTAGTCCCGCAAATTAATGAATATCACCCCGATTCTTGCTGTCTTAAATTGAAATATTTTTTTTTTTCCTAAACTAATATTTCATTTTTAGATAAGTACGAATTTACGTATTTCGCTCTTCAATTTGTGTACGATCCCTGAATATGATCTCAGACTGAGATGTTTGATAATTCAGCTACTTAATTATAATTACATATTATAGATTATGTAACTTTCCATTAATTTCTTATAAGAGAATTGTGCATTTTGTGCTTCTTTTTATTTTTTTAGAATAATTATGAACTTTTACCATTTATAACTATAGGAATTGCACGCATATAAAAAGTTATATTTCGTGATATATATAAAATTGCTTATTCGAATTTGAAAATAGCATAATATGATTTTTTTTTTATTGAAAGCATTTCTGTAACTGTAAGTATATGTTTACGACAAATGGTTGTGAAAATAAATGGACATGAATATGGAAGAAGATAGAAAATGCAATTGCGATGTAAAGTTTGCGCAGGTATTAAATCCTTTATGGAAAACGGATGAATTATTCAGCCGGTTAACTTACTCAGAATAGATTATTACGCAAACGATTAAGCCGAAAATTTAACAAACTTTCCAAAATAACGATGTAAACAATCGATGATAGCGATTATACGAAGGAATGAAATTGCCTTGCTCCAAAATGGGTTAATTACACGACCAGTAAACAAAATTATGGGTAAAAGTTCAATAACCTCGAATTTTCTAGCTAGAAAAATAATTATGTTATCGAATACTTTTACACAGAAATTTGTAAAGTTAATATATTCACAAAGAACTGAGTATTCAGCCTGGAATAAAAGCGTTTATAATTCAGATTACCTTGCTTTGAAAACCATTACAGAAAAATTTTAACTTGGATTAATTCTCTCTGCAAGAATAGGTATAAATAGTTCTTTAATTAATCATAAGAGTTGTTCAAAAGATTCTTACCTCCTCTGAAAAATGTTGGAAATCTACAAACGTGTCCTAGTTTCATAAAATTAATTTACGTTTGCGGTAAAAACTCCTTTCGCCAAATAATAGCAAAACTCCCGCGTATCCATATATATAGCCCTGTATTATATTGAAAGAAATTAAATAATGCAGAATCTGCATGAATGTATGTATGTATGTTTCTCGCATTGTGATAAAACAACGGTACCTAAAGCCATCCAATTTTTAATAACGTAATCTTTCACCAAATATGAGCATCTGATAGCCGTAATTTGAAATTTATTATCGATTTCATATTTTGTAAAACTTTAACGAATTTTTTTATTAACAAATTCAACAATTTCAAAGCGAGTAATGGCAACGTTGTATAAGGTATTTCTTCTGCTTTCCTAGCGTGCCTTCGTGGTGTAGTGGTTCTGCACACTGGGTTAGTATTCCAGAGGTTCATGGTTCGATTCCCGGTGAAGGCGTTGCTAATTTTTCATCTTGCCTGCTTCTAAAAAAGAAAAAAAAATCCTAATGTCTCTACAGCTGTACAGAAAAAACATTTTTATCTTCAGCGCGCGAGAGACTGTGTATCGGAAATTCTAAAGATAGGCTCAATTTAAAATTATTATGCGACATTGCTGTTGAATTCGACTTTATGGTTAAGTGCGAAACACGTGACATTTAATAAATAAAGGTAACACACAAAACGTTAAAAAAACGCCCCTTTGGACGTCATTTAAAATATGAAAACTTTCAGATTTTATTTGTTTATTATTTATTTATTATCGAGTGTCTTTTATTGAACTGTTGATTTAAATACTATCAAAAGTAATTACAGTAAGTAGAATTCATGTGTTTTTAGGAAGCTGTCAAAGTTAATCTATGCCGCCCAAACGGGATGGTGGTTAGTAGCTCTGATTACGTACCGAAGGGCTCGGGTTCGAATCCTAAAGGATATTTGCAAACTTACAGTATCTGTGAGGCATGGGGGCACTCTAAATATGCGGCGAGCCGAAAATCCTGTCGGGAGGTTGATTGTAGGGAAAGAGGGGAGGGAAACCTTCTGACACGTCTCCTCAGGATGCTCTCCATCAAAATGGGTGGGGGGGTCTAAATTGTCACCTGTATAGTGCTCAAGGCTCTTGCCAACGGCAGGCACTGTCTTGCACTCCTTGCCAGGATGAATTTCCTGCGCTAGTTCTGATCTTGCTGTCAGACAAGTGAGATGAGTGGCGACGACAAGAGCAACAAGTTAATCTATTAAATGACTGTATATGACATGTAAATTGCCCTAAAATTTTCAGCATATATATTATACATGAATATTAATGGGAAAGTATTTGCCTACTGTATATAGGTTTCCTGTTCTTTATTTACTGTGCGAGTCACTGCGTAGCTACAGCAAATGCCTTTTTTTTTTCCTTCCCTAAAAAGTGCTAAACAGGGTCAACTAGAATACTTATTAATATTAGCATTACAGTATATGATGGATATTACGCCGATATCTGACGGTAAATGAGTCCGCTGAGCAACGTGTCCAGCTCAGTTACCTTGTAAAGCCCCAGGGGCACCTCACATGAATGAGTCTTGACCGCATTTTCCAAGATGGGCATAAGAGGAAAGAAAGAGAAAAGGAACGGTCAAAAGACTCGGGTTTCGAAAGAATGAATACATCAGCAGTAGATAAGGCGACAATGAACTGGAACGTAAATAATAGAAGTAAAGTGAAATCACGTATTTGAAAATTTATATGTGAATGAGGAAATTATGCGAATATTTAAAAAATTTTCAGAACCTAACGTTAAAAAGCTGGGCAGGATACATGAGGAAATACTGTATACACCAGAAATTAATAATTACACAAATAATTAGTAGCTGATAAAGTATGTAGACATTGGTCAATCTGGTTCTTTTCTCATTCATTTTTTAACGGTTGAAAAGAAAAAAAAGCTTGTTCACTTATAAATAAATATATACCCAAATAAAGTGATTATCCTTAATGCAAAAATTCATAACTGAGTGTATTTATTTTTTGATAAATACGCGTATAAGCTAATCGAATCTGTATCTTAAATTCTATTAATAAATTTTATATCACATAGTAAATATAATTAGCTCAATTTATAAATTTTCATGTTCGTTTTTAACTGAAATGAAAATAATACAAATTCGAATTTAAAAATCTTGAAATCCTTACATTATCACAGTAAAATGCATTCGCCGCGGGACAAAATTCCTTCTGGGGCGAATGCGGCCCGCAGGTTTGAGACCACTGACTTAGAAAACAACGATTTTCTCCTGATCCATTAATGGAAATTTATAAAACGGCATTCTGGCTTAAACGCAGCCACGCCAAAATAACAACCCGGAAATTTAACTAGTCATAATTATTTAACGAACAAAACCAGCCGCCGTCTAATCGACTTCAACTGATTCGGCACATTTAACTGCAAAGTCGAGATGACTCTTGAGCGCAGCATCGTCGCAGGTCGTAGAGCAACAAACAGCTCGTCGAACTCACCAACTGCTCTCCATGGCGAATGAGCTCTCACGAATTGGCGCGAAAATTCGCCATATCGCCACTTTTATCACTTTCGTTGATTACAGAAAGAAGAGCAACAAGAAATTCTATTGCCCATAGTTATACGATGGTGAGTTTTAACAAAATCTTAAGATATGTGTATATTAGATAAACTAAAAGATGTGATAAATGATAAGAAATATCATTTTAAGATGCTTGTTGAGGAAGAAATTTTCTTTTTTTAATAAGATGGCTATTCTGAAGGAATATGCGTCGAATTCTAAAATAGTATAACAGTAAACATCTTAATACTGAATACAAAAATGGTTAATATTCAAGATATTTTTAAAACACACTAATAATAATAAAAAAATAAATAATAGTAAACTTTTTTTTCCTGCATGTGGCGTCTGCTCAAATACGATCATCGAATTTCATACATAGTTTTCATAGCAGAACATTTTATTTCTCTATGATGAGTGTTAGACATTACGTTTAAAATATTATAAAGTAACTATAAATAATTTAGTGGAGAAAACAAATCATAATAAAAGTTTAAAGACGCACCAGATTTGAAGGTATCTCTAAAATTGAAGCGAAGAAAAAATGTTTTTCCATTGGATTGTAAAGTTAGAACATAAAAAAAATTCCACAAAATTTTAAATATTACGATTTTTCCCCCGCGGAATACAACGGTGGTAAAAGATCTAACTAAAGTTTGTTCATAAGTTTTCCTGTACTAAAAACAAAAATAGAGTCCACATTAAAAATAATCAAACAAAATTCGAATCATTATACGCTAGAGTGTTTTCATTACATACAGAAATAATGCGCTCGAAATAAAGAATACTTGTGGTAGTTTCTAAATAAATTTAAAAAATGATGAAACTGTTTTACAATTTTTTTAAATTTTCAATCGGCAGAAGACCCTTTAAAAGCACTGATAGAGAATGAAAACTAACACTGGACGAAATGTGAAAACTCTTGAACAATCAGTTCCCGATTTAGTGAAGGCGGATAAAGTGGGTTTCGGATTAACCGGACTCTTTAAAAAAAGGTTTTAATTTATATACTGCAAAAGCGATGAAAATATTCCTCACGAACCATCAGCATTCAAATTCTTTCGCAATTTTTGTTCTAAGAATGCCATATAACTTAGTTTCGTATGTTATTTGCGCGCTACTTTTAAAGTTTTGAATATCGGATCAATTTACGAAATTAAATGAACTTATTTTCCGGATTATACTGCTGGAAAGAACAATGAAATTGTTTTAGCAGTATTTTTTCTGTTAATTATAAACACGAGTATTTCCTTTTCCTGTACAGTACAACTCCAATTATCCGAATCGCTGATTATCCGAACCGTTTTCAGAGTTTAAGAAAAAAAAAAAAAAAAAAAACTAAGACGGAAACGTAGTGTTGGACAATCAACGATTTCAGACATTAAAAGGAGCAAATGTACACTTTTAAACTTCGCGCCAACTGCTTGTAAACGAAGTTCTGCAAGAAAATCAAGGCAGCAACAGACAAAAATTTATATGGTGTCGTTTTCAAGTGGTTTTTGCAGCAAAGTTCTATGGGAAACCGAATTTCGGCTCCGATTCTTTGTGAAAAAGCTACGAGCTTAGCTAAGAAGCTTAGTTGTTCATCCTTTAAAGTAGAGCTTCTTAAATTGTGGGTCGCCAAAATTTTAGCACTTTTGATATTTCTCTAACGTATTATAATAATTTTACAATTACCAAATATTTTTACATAATGTATCTGAAAATGCATAAAGACAATACAGACATAGAAAAAAAACGAAAACGTTTCGGCACATTTTTTTTTAATAATATAAGCGTTCATTTCACTTGCTTTTGCACGTGACGCTGTCATTTCGCCTGTTACTTATTTTAAATTTTCACATTGTTCCCTGTCTTAAAATAAAAAGTTAATGTTAATGACACAAAAGTGAAATAGTATGTTGAATGGTATGTGTGAAAAAATTGACAGTTTCACTCACTCGTGTGTCGGATTTGCTCAATGCTTATGGGGGTCCTGGGGTTGCGAAAAAAAATCTCCGTTATAAAAAGGGATCGCAACTGAAAAATGTTTAAGAAGCCCTGCCTTTGAGCAAGTAACGGGTGGCTAAGAAAGGCACGGTGCACGTCAAGCAGCTTACTTTGACCGAGATGCAAGCAAAGACTTTCAGCTCTTGTAAGTACTGTACAGTACGCTACATAACATGTATACAAAAGTGTTGCTATTTCATTTTAATCAATTAAAACCTTTTTTTTTTTTCTTTGAAAATAGTTTTTTCTCCCATTTTTAACATACAGTAATTAATTAAAGTATGCGTAGACCCTTTCTTCCGAAAAAAAAAATCCAGTTATACGAATTGTTGATTATCCGAATAGGCTCCGGTCCCAGTTGATTCGGATAATTGGAGTTCTAGTGTATTTTTAAACCGAGATTTTGAATTCAGAAAAGGAATGTAAAAAGGTATTTCGGCTCAATTTCAAATTCGGGACAATTTCAGTTTCGGATTAGCGTGATGCAAAGTTTGTTGTTCCATCTTCGAAAGAGGATTTCGGCGGGACGTTTTCGGCAAGTGCGGTGGCATACCGGGAGAGGAGAGGCGCTTACCTTGAGATGTCGGGAGCAGGATAGCGGTGGCGGCAGCAACTGCGAGAAACATCAGGTGATGGCCCGCCGTAGGCGATGGACCGACCATGGTCTTCTATGAGCATACAAGGACAACTTCTCGCACACTTTCGACTGCTTTCTCTTCTGTCTTCTCTCCTCTGCCGGCTCCATACCTAAACACTGGGTTGCCACACCAAAAAGGAGCTCCCGTCGCCAACTTTCTCTCGCACTCCGCCGATCATGCTAATGAGCAGGACACAAACGGAGTCGAAGAACTCTGCAACTTCTGGTCATCTAAAAACAGGACCTTGAAATGGGGATGATAATAATAATGCAGTTTATTTTTTTGTCACTCTTTAAACTCGACAGTCATATATTTCACCTCGGAAGGGGAGAATATTTTCCTGTTATTATCATCGAGATTTTATTAATTGCCATTTTGCGTCGAATTATTACAAATGCGTCGTTTCACTTTTCATTCGAATCTGTTGCAATTCGGTAAAATGCAGCTCTCAAACTTTTGCGAATTAATAAACTAAGCTACTTCAAAGCCACAGATGCAGTTTTTTAGAAGGCTTAATTTTCCCACTTTTGAATCGGATTGATTTAAAAAATAAAAATGCATTTACTTCGTGATCTGTATAATTAAAAAGATTCAGCATTTTCAGAAAACGAAGTTCTATATTTTTATTGTTCATTTCATGTTTTGTGAAACGTTAATGAATATTTGATTAATAAAGAGTTTGAAAGCGAGCAGTGGCAACACTGTACGGAATAAAAAAAATTTTATACCCAGCCCTCGATACTGTCTACCAGAAATTCCAAGGATACGTTGTTTTCAAATATTTTGTGATTTTGCTGTAGAATTGAATTTTATGTGGCATTCAGTGCGAACAACGTCATAGTTAATAAATAATAAAGTTAACACACAAAAATAATAAAATAATAAAAAGACCTAAAAAAAGGAGTTTTGTAAGCTATCTTACTAAGAAACCTGAATATTGATATGATAAACTTTTAGAGTCATTGGGCTTTTTTGATGCTGGAGACTTGAATAATGAGCAGTGCCCTCACCGGGACTCTTCTCCGGACCTCCCGAATACGCGGCAAGTGTGCTTCCAGTTACACCGCGAAGGCATGTGGAAAGGAAGAAGAAAAGACTTTATAAACTAAGAAAACATTGAAAAAAATGGAAAAATGTTTATGCGAACACTTAACACTGCATCAGGAATTCTAAACAAATGCTGCTATGCTGATTTAGAAAATTTTGCGATTCCGCTGTTGAATCGTATATCGCGTAAGTGCGAAGAAAATGGTGCTTAATAATAAAGCTAGCAGGTGTGAGTACAACAGCAGATTTATAAACTACGAGCTCAGCGGGAGCCAAAAAAGCCTTAACAAACCCTTTTGAGCGATTGTTAAAACATAAAACCTTTCAAATTCCTTTTTGTTTTTAGCCCAAAAGGGCGTTATACCCAAAGGGCTATTAGTCTTAAAACGACATTCTGCGTCGTTTCGCTTTCTGCGTTGGTTCACTTTTCAAACTGTTGCCACCAAATATTATCGTCATGTATTATATTTAAAGAAACTAAATAATGAAGAATTTGAATGAATTTTCGCACTGTGAAAAAAATAACGATACCTAGAGACATCAAACTCTGCAGCATTTATTCGAAAATCGAATAGTGACAGTAAGGTTTCTTGTTCCTTCCCTTTTCAAGGCTGAACCGGAATTCATCTTCCCGCACTTTATTCAAATGAAGTAAAAACTAGACTCTTCTCAATAATAAAATCTATCTTTGATTATATATTTAAATTTTATTTAAAGAATAAATATATAACTGATGCGTCTTAAACAAAATTCCGAGTACAATTCTTGTATGACGATCCTGAGGACATTCTTCTGAAGTTGCCATTCCGGCAAAGCGTAACTCTGTTTCTTTACTTGTGGCTTGCGATCGAATTTTCTTTCATCATCTGAGAAAGGTGATTTTAATTTTATTATTCAAATAACTGTGTAGTGACGATAATATTTTGTAGAGATATATTCAGCTTTCAATTCTCTTTATGGTTTCTATTTTTTATTCTATTGAAACCTTAATTAGAATTTGATATTATGATTTTTATGTTGATAAGAATTTAGGTTAAAAAAGGAGATAAAGAGAAACAAAGGCCAAAGGTTTTAAAAACTAAAATTCTTTCTCAGCTGAATTTTATTTTTACTTAACACTAAATATTGAATTAAAAATCTGATATGGACCCCATATGACTTCCTTGTATGGTATATTAAATAACACACATTTTTACTGCATTTCATTTAAACTAATTTCCTCGAATCTCGTCAAAGATGTATTTCTCATCCAATTAATTCAGTACTCACTTCGCAGTCAAGCAAAAATACATAAACACTTATTGTAAAAGACAGAAAAACATAAAACACAAAATACAGTTAAAACAGTTTAAATTCTTTTTTTACAATTAACATTAGAGTTTCTAAGCAAAAACAAGCAATTCGCCCAGCGGCAAGAAGGCACATTTTTCGGTGCACAAAACTGAAAGTTTACTTGTGGTCCCACTCGGCAAAAAGGCACTGCAAAAACTGACTACATCACTATTATACCGAGTTTCAAATGTAAACAAATGGCTGTTCGTTAGGCTTAATCGTATATCGCGTAATTCTACAACTATTGTTCATAATTCTACAACTATTGCATGCAGCTTAACTAAAGGCATAAAGCGATGTCAAATGAATGCAGCTCAGAAGTCGTCGAGCTGGTTAGCGTATGGATAAAGGCAAGGTTAGGCGAACACTGGTAATTTGAATCCGACAAGTTACATATAAATAGTATGAAGGTAAGACTAAAACAATGCATAGCAGACGCAATAAGAGAAGGTTAACATAAACCGTAAAGGCATTATAATAAATACTACATAATATATGCATTCAGTTGGGCCATGGGCTAGATCATTGTAGTCATAATTGCAAATTTTAATGGCCGGGTTGTTAATTGTTTTTTGTCTTTCATAAAAAGCTTTTAGCAAGTTTATAATAATACTACCTGGTATCCGCCCGCTTTGCTGGACACACTATCTATTTGAATGTGAATCTGTTAATCTAGACTTCTTATATGGACGAAATGTCTAATTTCGAATTGATAATTAATGTAAATTTTTTTAATTTAAAATCGGGAAATATAGTGCCAATTAGTGAATCTGACCTGCACATATTTCCACATCACCCATGAGGTATTGGAATGCGTTCCCATTATTTAACTGGCGGGATCCGGTAGGTCTACACCGCGAAAAATTGCCAACATAAAACTATGGTTTATATATATTTAACTGTTATCGTCAGTTTCATGAAAATAAGTGTTATTATCTTTGTTATCAATTTTTTAATCAATTATAATTATTTGGCCTTGATTTTTTATATGTATGGCAATTTTTATAAATAACAACAACGTTTTCATTTTTCATCACAATAATTTATTTCTCTTAATAATAACATTTATTTTCATGAAACTTATAATAATAGTTAAATATAAATATTATTATTAACTTTCATTTAAATGTTGCTTGTATTCATTGGATAGATGCAAGTTACGAGTATTTACCAATTTGATCATTTTAAAGGAAAATGCGTTCATTGGCAACATTGTATTTCATACCTGGTTTTGGCAAAAATAAAAGAAAATTCTGAACTTGGATTAGAAAACTAAATGTATGAAAAACTTCTATTGTATAACAAAAATCTATTTTGGACAGGATTTACGTCAAATCCGTTCTTAGTGCGCGTCTACAACGTGGAATGAGTAACTATGCGAAGTTAACATGGAATGAGTAACTATGCGAAGTTACAAGTCAATCGGATGTATAGTTTCGGAGTTCTGGTGATGACTCAGTGATATTTCGCTTATACAGGGTTTATCAGTACAGCGTTGACAAAGTTTCAGAAGAGACTGAGTACACCTAGAGGATGGGAAATCACATAGCAATGCACGGTCGGAAACGCTTTCCTAACGCAGTAGTGACGACACAAAAAGAAAAAAAAGGAAGGACATAAACAGTGAGACAAAACATTTTTTATTATACTTAGTACAGCAGAAACCAACAAATAAGAACAAAAATAAACAACAATAGTTATTAAAGAAGGTATTCGAAATTATGAGCTCGGGCCGTGATGCAAGCCTGACGTCTTCGCATGGAAGATCTGCATCACGAATGGAAGATGCATGACGAGCGGTTCATGCATCACAGTTCGGGTAATTTCGAACACATTCTTTGATGATGATCGTTGTCTCTTTATGCTGTTTTTTCTTTGTTTTTGTTGCACTCATAATAATAAACATGTTCTCTCCCCCCCCCCGTTTGTGTCCTTTCTTTCCTGACTTTTGCGTCGTCACTACCGCGCCAAGAAAGCATTACCAACGATGCTTTCTTAATAGATTTCCCATCGTCTAAGTGTTCTCTATCTCCCCTGAAAGTTTGTCAACGTTATACTGACACACCTTGTATACAGATAGGTGAATGTAGTTGCTCCATTCCCAGTTCTTCATGAACTCTATTGTTGCAGATATACCAATCCGCTTTAACTATTTGCCTAAGAACAAAATTTTGGCAAGTCTGTGGCTTTTTTCTATTATATTTTTTGGTATAGGCCCAAACTGGACTAACATAACAGAGTAGAGAACGGAGAACGGACTTATAAATGTGTAACTTGTTGTGAATTGATAAAACACTGTTTCGAGCAATTAAGGGGCATAGTTTAGCTTTACGAACTCGAAGCTTTTGGATAATAGATGTAATGTGTGGCAGCTGTGTAAGAGTTTTGTTGAGGATCACCAGTTAAAAAACTGTTAGCGCAGTAACAGATACCTATCTGTTAACATCCATTTTAATCACTAGATCTCTAACTGTTCTTTCTTACCAACTCAGATCACTATGACCAACGATGTCTGACAATTCAAACCATCCAAGACGCTGCAAAATGACAACTCCGACAGGTACTGAAAGAGGCATTCTCCCGATGCTTCAGGAGATGGCAGGAAAGCTGAGGCAGGCGTTCGTGTTCAGGTGGATGTTGTTTCGAAAGTGGCAAGGTAAAAATTTTTTGTATCTCAAATAAAATTGTTTTCCAAGCATTTTCTGCTTCCCTTGCGAACATAGAATATGCCACAGAAGTTTGTTGTCAACTGGTCCATAACTTCGATGAGAAAAATATCTGTGACCGCAGACGTTCTTCCCGTCTTTTTCAGGCATCCTTTTTGAAATTCCTGATACCATTTACAGTCATCATTAAAAGCTTGGGTATATTTTTGCATAGATATTACGCAGTCTACGAATGAATTTACGTCACATTTTTGGTCTTCATTTTGAAGAAATTTAACGACACAACGAGTCTTCACAAACATCCAATCCTTTGAGCTTTTACACGCATGCCATAGAGAAATTGGTTGAGGAAAGAAAGATTAAAATACATATCATAGCACAGCATAGTATATATATATATATATCTTCTGGACATACTAAAATCATCTTCAGTTTTTTTTTTATTTATTATTATTATTATCTTATTTCGAAACTCCTGAGAACTTAAATAGCCCTCATGTAAAGTTAACCAGCAGTTAATTATAGAAAGTCTTCGAGGACTATGTGCTTTTGGACAGCAGACTTTTTCTTAAGCAATTCGACAGCCAGCCACTGCTTACAACCATCTCGGATGGAAGTGTTCCCAGCCAACCATTGACTACTAGAGATGAACAAAATCGTTCTTTTATCCTATCGAATCAGAACGGTTCGCTGTCTAAAGTGAATCGGTTCTTTTTTATGACTTACCGCTCACTAACAATAACCTTGATGAAAAAGATCTGGCGTGGACCAGTTGGCGTGGACGGAGCGAATAGCGGAAAGAATCGAACGAACAGTGCGATCGGGACCGGTTAGCGAGGTGGAAGAGAACAGTGAATAGAATCGAATGAGCCGTGGGATCGGAAGAATAAACTAGGTCAAATGCTAACTCCCCTGGACTGATATCTTTCAACTGTAGTTTTGAGATTACCCAAAACCTCCTTTTTTCTCAGAATTAACAACAAAATTCTAGAATAAGAATTTCTCAAAAAGTTGGGAAATGATAAAAATTAAACTCACATATAACATGGGAAGATAAACATTCTTTTCTCCTCTAAAATGGAAATAGAACTTCCCCGGCACGCTTCCAACAAGACCATTTTTTTTTCGCCAATCAGGTGTTCATTTGCTCATTAAAATGAGTCAGTTTATGAACAAATAGCAGGTCTTTATTCCTGGCATTCATCCAGAAAGAGCTCTCCATGAACTGTAAAAGGGTTGAAACTTCATTTTCTGAAATCGGATTAAATTTATACAGTAAAGTGAATCGGTTATTTGAATCAGCTCCGGAGCAGATCGTCCAACTCTTTTACCTACAGACTTACAATGCACATAAAAGGCATTCTATCGCTTTAAGAAACGCGCAACCTTTCTCAAGCTATGAGTTTATCTGGGGTCGATTCTAATGGGTGTACAGTAAGTGCAACAAGGAGGTGACCAGATTGTTAAAGCAGTTTAAGTACCTGGCCTCTTGAAATTTTATCCTTGTAGAATAAAGTTAAATGGTATATGAGGTATACGAAAAAGTTCTACCCGTTTTTTAATCACAAAAAAGAAGGGCCAGTAAAATAAAATAATATTTTACATAACTGCCACCATTATATATGACCTCTTGCCATCTTCACTTAAGTGCCATCACACTTAGGATCGTCTAAAACGGCTGTTAATTAAGTGCTGCAGGGTAAGAGTTCGTTCTTCGTCGGAAAGAGAGAACTTTGCATCAAAAGAGGGAGGGGAAGTCCTTGTGCTGTTAGGCGAAAGTATCGTTAGTTGTTTCTCGCCTCTTTGTTTCATAATCACAAAAATTAACGCCAAGATTCGCATAGATGTGCAATGCTGGAAACCAAAAATGTTAAAAATAAATCTTTATAAGCGGCTAAAGGGTGTGTCGCCGATCGTTTATTGTTGCCACTCAGAAAAATGAGCACGGAAATTAACGTTTCCGCAGTAATTAATATCTCGGCCGATTTAAGTCGTACGAAGATAAGAACGGTATCGATGGATTCGGAGAAATTTTTGGAATCTGAGGATATGCGTCTCGAATTTCAACTCGGCGCCGTTCCGTGGATATTCGAGAAAAAGAATTCGGCACCTAGCCAAATCCCTCTAATAGGGAAAACCCAAGAAAGAAAGTGAAAATGCTGGGAAAACGTAGGGGAAAATTAGTTTTTAATTAATATCTCTGCTAATTAAAGTCCCAAGAAGACGCGAATGGTCAAAATGGCGTGCCGCGGACCTGCGGAATCCAACGGTGTGCTTCGCTAAGCCCGGAAGCCAGCCGTTTCGGAGGTGATGATGTCACTTCACCCCATGTTGTTACTTCACACCGTGCGGCTTAAGTGTCTGTTTGTCGCCGATAGTTTATTGGTTGCGTGCGTAAGTGTACTAGCCAATGGGGTGAAGTTGCCACGCCACAGTGTTGCCGTTTAAATTGAGACGTAGACAATTTCCTATAAAACTTGCCTTTGCTATGACCATCAATAAATTTCAGGGTCAAACGCTTAAGCGTGTTGGCATTTTTTTACCTGAGCCTGCATTTGGACACGGTCAACTTTATGTTTCCTGTTCAAGAGTTCGTGAAAGAACTCTAAATTAAACGTAAACTGTAAGGATCTTAAGTTTTACTAACGTTTATTTTATTTTAAAACTTTACTATCACTTCTTATTTTCTACTTCCGGCCAGAATTAAAAGCTTTAATTTATTTATGCAAATTTGTTTTGCGAACGCCAAGTACATAAGTTGTGGATTTTTGCCAAGCAAGAGAGAGGAAGGAGCTATTAGAAGCCAGGCCGCTTGCCATAGCAGTTTTACTCGGTTGCTGGTTTCCTTCAAGGCCAGAGGTTTAATCCTCTTGATAATTTTAAACGTATCGTAGTGTTAGCAGTTCTCTGTACTACATACGGCTTTTTGCTAATATACGGCCAATCTTGGAGTAGGCACTTGTTTGATTAATCCAAAGTTAAGTTTAGTTAGAGTTTAGTTAATATTTTTATATTCTTACGTTCAGACCACAAGTGGTTGGTCTCTGTATTCCGAAGTCCGGAAATCATTGTAAAGAGAGAAAAATAAAGGGTTTCGTATACCCTTCCTGTGTGTATTGTCTACTTCCCAAATTTATTGAACATAGCTTTAGTAAGCTCCCTGTTCCGAGTCAGGACATTTAATGTTCCCAAAGCAAGTAAGGAGGAACACAGAACCTGATAGTGGCGCCCGACGAAGAAGAATAACCATGGCCGAGTTTCAAGAAGAACCTGTGCTGCCTGCAGAAGCGGCTCAGAATCCAGAAATGCCAGCTGCCGCCCTGGAAGGATTTGGTTACATCGTCCAGACCATGTGCGCATCGATGAAACCAGAAGCAACATTTAATGGAAACTCACCGGTAACCAGTTTTTTGGAAAAATTGGATGACCACTTCATGCTGTATCCAGTTCATGAGTTCCAGAAAGTCACCTTAGCTACCAGCGCTTTGAGGGGCCAAGCGCTTAATTGGTTCAAATGTATAGGCAGAAGCCTCTTGGGTCAAGCGGGAAGTCCCACCTATACTTACGAAAATTTTAAGACCGCCTTAGTAAAAGCCTTCCCTGTCGTAAGAGATCGTGCAAGATTAGAAGCGGAACTTTTCAGCATATACCAGAAACGAATTGAAAATCTCTCAAGCTTTATTTTAAGAAAATTCACGTCTTCAAACTCTTGTATGGAAACCGTCCGGATCCTGAGATAATTCAAGTGATTTTGCCGAGGTTACTTCGCCAAGTGCAAGACTTTATTGAATTAAGGAATCCGACTACACTGGAAAAGTTATTTGAGCTAGCAATCCAGTTTGAAAGTAGAAGAACGGCGGACATTGAAAGAAGACGCCAGTATGAGCAACGAAGCCAATTAGGTGCGCCAAGACCACAGCAAAGTCAAGAACACGGCTACGGAAGCAAAGCGAATCAGTGGACAAGGAAACCCGAGTATCCAAAAACAACCGGCGAACGTCGACAGTTCAATAGTAAGCCAGGAAAAATGTCTGAAGGCCAGTGGAAAAAGAAGGAAGGCATGGAAAGGAAGAAACAAGATTTAAACTAAAACGGATTTCTGCTGACGGGAGGGTGCGGAAATCCGAAGGCCAAGAAAACCCCTCTTCCTTCAAGTTAAATACAGTGATG
The DNA here is from genome assembly GCF_044657685.1 of Stegodyphus dumicola. Classification (NCBI taxonomy): domain Eukaryota; kingdom Metazoa; phylum Arthropoda; class Arachnida; order Araneae; family Eresidae; genus Stegodyphus; species Stegodyphus dumicola. The sequence goes on along the minus strand of NC_140769.1, from coordinate 6,639,155 downwards.
GTGAAAAATTTGACTCTTCCAAAGATTGAAGTGTTGGTGAATAACATCCCAGCCACCGCACTCCTGGATACAGGCGCGCAGTTGTTCCTCTGTGGCAGAAGATTTTTTAGGAAGTATTTCCGTAAATACCGCATATATAATTCGGATAATACGACTTTTTTTTTTAATTTCTAGTTTCTAGTGAGAAATGTTTGTAAAAGATTGGCCTCGCGTTAGATTCTAGAGCTAAAAGTTTTCAACAAGGTCGTTTTAGACCTCAGTTTCAAACTAACTCTGGCGGGAAGTATGTAAGGATCTTAAGTTTTACTATCGTTTATTTTATTTTAAATCTTTACTATCACTTCTTATTTTCTACTTCTGGCCAGAATTAAAAGCTTTAACTTTTTTATGCAAATTTGTCTTGCGAACGCCAAGTACTTAAGTTGTGGCTTTTTCCCAAGCAAGAAAGAGGAAGGAGCTATTAGAAGCAGGCCGCTCGCCATAGCAGTTTTACTCGGTTGCTGGTTGCCTTCAAGGCCAGAGGTTTAATCCTCTTGATAATTTTAAACGTATCGTAGTGTTAGCAGTTCTCTGTACTACATACGGCTTTTTGCTAATATACGGCCAATCTTGGAGTAGGCACTTGTTTGATTAATCCAAAGTTAAGTTTAGTTAGAGTTTAGTTAATATTTTTATATTCTTACGTTCAGACCACAAGTGGTTGGTCTCTGTATTCCGAAGTCCGGAAATCATTGTAAAGAGAGAAAAATAAAGGGTTTCGTATACCCTTCCTGTGTGTATTGTCTACTTCCCAAATTTATTGAACATAGCTTTAGTAAGCTCCCTGTTCCAAGTCAGGACATTTAATGTTCCCAAAGCAAGTAAGGAGGAACACAGAACCTGATAAACTAACGTAAAATTAAAAATAATTTATGGTCTTCTGCAAGGCGAGCCTAGAAATGATGGAAAGATCTACACAAGAAATGTTGTGCACAAATAGATCTTTGACATGTGAATTAACATTTTATTATTTAAATCACCTTTATTTATTGAGCTAGCGGTGGCTCTTAAGAAATGTACCGCCAGTGGTTTCCTTCATTGCACCCTACTTTAAACAATTAAGCAAATAGAAGAGGGAAACCCTGTGGGGCAATAAGCAAAGGGGCTTCCTCGCCGCCTACCCTGGGTTTACATACAATAATTACATACCCTGGGTTTACATACAATAATTAATACAGTTTAAATTAGCAGACACCTTTGCACAAATCATTTTAATTACAATTTGTAATATCTATAAAAGCGGTCATTTCGTATGACCACCGGGTTTTCTAGTTATAACATATGAGTTTTACGGAACAGTGGTTATTTCACTGCTTACGTTTAAAAAAGAGATTCCTAAAAATAATGAAACTATATCTTTTAGCGGAAATATTCTTTCTGTTGTTAAACAAATAGTAGTCAACAGGTATCTATCCCATTTGAGAGGGGTCGTCCCTGATTATATTGATTGATTTAATTTGACATTTGCCAATATTGTAATCTTTTATGTAAGAATTATTTTCGTTCTTTTCTTCTAAAATAAATCTGAGTTCCTCCCACTTCGATCATGTTATTCATTGTAATGAATATATAAGAATATTGGACTAATTATTAAATTAGAATTCATAGCAATGAAAATTCTATGATAAAATAATTTTTAATAACAGCTATTATACAACAGTAGTTATTTACTACACTTTATGATAAAATTATTGTTGCCTTTTTCGGGTTCGTGGATTTGGAATCATTGACGAGAACACTTGGTGAAAAATTGAGACACAATTTATTCGCCAGTATTACAGAGGAGAGTTCCAAAGACAGGTTTACAGTCGTCGAAACACTACGGATAAACAGTCCGAAACAATCATCAACACAGCCTTCAGGCTACAACGGTAAAGACAGCTTCATGGCAAAGCACTAAAGTACAGCTCCCGACTCGGTTCGGTCGCTCTCAAGCTAACCTCTAAACTCACGACACTACTACTGAACTTAACGTTCTACTCACGATATACTTACTCCTCCGCGTAAAAGCAGGGTATTTATAGCTTTTGGCCTGCCTTCGAGACTCGGGGAAAACCGGTAAAAATTCGTTCTAGAATGTTCTCGCTCCGTCTATGGCATATCGTAAATTTTGTCTCCAAATGGGCAGTTTCGCACCAAATCTGGCAACCTCACCTTCCCTTTCAGTTTTCTGGCAACCCTAAAGCCGCTCTGCGGGGAAGCGATCTTACAGCAGCTGGGCATTTCGTAACATTGTGTTTATATAGCAAAATTAAGATTTGATAACACTCATCTTTTTACGAATATATAAATAAAGAAATAAATGCACAAAATTAAACACAATGTAATCAAACAGCTAATTACAAATGATGATTAGTATATTATCTTAGATTAATTAATGTTCTTTGAATGCTATGAAATAGACAAGGAAAAACGAAGAACGGAAAAATTCCTTACTTCATGAGTGATGTTCATACGCGCTATTTTGTCAATAAATCGGTCCGAATGGCGCATGTGCGTTCGTGCTCACGGTCGCGGAAGGCGCGGTTGAACTATACTAACATCCACATTCTTTTCATGCATAATATGAAAGAGCTGTGGCAAGTAGTGACTGCGGTGTTTTGCTACCCCTAATGCTCGAAAGTCGTTAATATGCACATTTCGTAGCTAATCTGCAAATTAACTGATTTGCTCCGAAGTGCGGAATCAAGTTTTTGGCATTTTACATCTAGGTAATGTTACATTAACGGCTTCCATATCGTTGAAGTTCAAAAGTGTGCGTCTTAAAACAATTCTATACAAGATCTGAATCTATTGCTTGTAATGAGCAATGGATTGTATAGAATTCGAACGAAAGAAGTTGGCCCTCCTGTAGAAATATCTTTACGTCAGACAGCAATAAAACATGGGCAGAGTTACAGAAAATGTGACTGCAAATCTAAATGTACCCCAAACAGGTGTGCTTGTGACAAGAACCAGTTGCCATACAATTCGAAGTGTCGCCAATCTTCAGATTGCACTGATAAATAAGTATAGTTTTATCATATGTTTGACAAATGCATTTCATAATCGTTATAATATTTTAAACCATTTGATTCTTTGTTTTAAAGTTTTTAATTGAATAATGATTGATTCTACAACTAATTTGTTGATTGTTTGATTGCATTAAATTGATTCTTTAGATATTGAAAAATAAATAAATAACCTAATTTCCTTAACTGTAATGATATTTTAAACCATTTTATTCTTTGTATTATAGTTTTTTGATTGATTGATGATTTATTCTATCAACTAATTTGTAGCCTGTTTGATTGTATTAATTCGATTTTTAGATACTGAAAAATAAATAATATTGTGCTAATTTAAGTGTACAGAAACTTTGCCTGCAAAGATCATATTTTCACTTTAACGAGTGCCTAGTAAGTAATGTGCATATTATCTAGGTAATTTGAGAAATTGAACAATTTTCGCACTTTGACGGATCACCTTAGTTTTAATCTACAGATTAGCTACATAATTTTCAGATTATCAGATTTCCGAACTTTAGCGGTAACTTTTCTGCTAGCAAAACTCGTCCAGTAAATAATGTTTGATATGCTCCTTATGGCTTGTCATTTTAAACCAGGAGTTCCTGATAGTCGATATTGACCGCTGAGGCCCAGTGGAATTTTTCAGGCGATCAATCATGATCAAGGGGTCGATAGCCTAATATGCGCCGGCAATTGATCTACAAAATCAAGATCCCTTTGATTACAAAACAAAACTTTGTAATAAAATTGATAATTAATTTGTATATCGATGAAAAGCAATATCATGTAGTGAGGACGAAATTCATATATAAATTTTAAGGCAATAAGTGCAATATAAAAAAATAAAATGAAACAGTATAAGAGGGAAAAAACGCAAAACTCAAACGGAGAATAAGAAAGAGATTAAATATTTTTGAACAAGGTGATTTAAGTTAAGCGACTTCTCTCTCGGATGAACGTTCCAGGCCGCATTTAACCCCGACGAGTGTGTGTCGTTGCTGACGTCCGATGACATTTTTCAAATCGACGAGTCTATCTCGGAGGAACTATTGAAATAATCAATATAATTTTAATTTTGTGGCGAGTTATGAAACTAACAACAAGACTTTGTTAATAAATATATACGTTATTTTCTTTCTGACACCAGTTGTTGCGTTATTTTGTTCCTTCACGTTCGTACGGGATTCGTAGATTTGGAGTGAATAACGACGACACTTGATAAAATATCGAAACACACTTTATTTGCCAGTATTATCAGGACAGCTCCAAAACACGTTTTACAGTCGTCGATGAACTGCTATAAACACGCTGACACGATCAGCGACACAGCCTTCATGTTATCAGGCTATCACGGTGGAGACAGCTTCCTGCAAAGCACCCGACTTTGCTTTCCGGAATACAGCTCCCGACTCTGCTTGGTCGTTCTCGGAACTCCACGTACTCTCGAGACTCTCCACGCTACAATTCTCAATGCACTCGACGACACACGAGCACACAGCTCCCGACTCTTTTGTTCAGTCGTTCCAGGAGCTCAACACGCTCTCTCGACGATGCACTAACCGCGATATACTACGACTCTTGTGGTGCACTCGACGACCCACTCGGCAATCGCTGCCCGGCTGTCAACTCGATCCACTCCGCAGGGATTGACTCGCTAGACGAGACACACTCGCTCAATGACTGACCATCAGCTCGCTAGACGAGGCACACACACACACACACACACACACTGACTGCGGACCAGCAGGGTTTATATAACTTTCGGCTTGTGTTCGAGAACAGTCTGGGTTAAACCGGTAAGAATTCGTTCCAGAAGGTTCTCCATCCGTCCATGGTATATCGCCAATTTTGTCGCCGAATGGGCGATTTCTCGCTAAATGTGCCAACCCTGAAGTCATTTGCCATTTTATGGAAATCCTAAACTTGCTTTGCGGGGAAGCTACCTTACCGCGCCAAATTTCTCGCCAAATGTGGTAACCCTGCCTTCCCTTGCCCTTTTATGGCAACCCTAAAGATGCTTTGCGGGGAAGCCATCTTACCGCGCCTGTACATTTCATAACAATATCTTTGTTCTGTATATATCATTAAAGACACTGGGAATATAAATGTAAAAATTATGCTAAGAGCTTTATGCAGCCAACATTGGGTTTTTACCTACCTTACGAGTTGATCGTTTTAAAGAAAAACAAACGGTACAAGGGTCAAGATTTCATTGATTATAAAAAATCTGTTAATGAAACTGATAATTAATTGTTTTTTGATATAAAACATGGATTCCAAACCTTTTTTCTTGAGTCGACCACTTTTAAGAAAACGTTTTTCTTTTTTGTTTTTCTATAAATTATCCATTTCCTCCTGTTTATATATGTTCATATCTATTTCCCTTTATGTTTTTTGTAATCAATGGGATACAATTTAATTGACCAGCAATTGGCGGTGTGTATTCGGCTATTGACCCCTTGATCAACACTGACTCCTTTCAAAGTTTGACTGCCAGGAGTCCATTCCTTTGGGAGCCCCTGATATAAAGCTATATCATGCAGTATGCAAACAAAATCATAGAAAATAAATAGTAGGAAAATAGGCATAAATTATTAAATATATTTTGAAAATGAAAAATAGTTTCTTTTAAAACATGAATTTTGTAAACAAGAAGTGAAGCATAAAAAAATTTAATTTCAGGAACACAATAAAAAAAAAGTTTAAAAAAAATCTGAAAGGTTTCTGATTTTTAATTACGTCTAGAGGTGCACATTTTTAACGTTTTGTGTATTACCTTTATTTATTAAATATCGCGTTCTTCACACTTAAACCATAAAATTCATTTCAAGAGCAATATCCAAAACAATTTTAAATTGAGCATATTGTTACGTTATTTTCTGACACCAGTTGTTACGTTATTTTCTTCCTTCACGTTCGTACGGTGTTCGTAGATTTGGAGTGAATAACGACGACACTACTTGATGAAGTATCGAAACACACTTTATTGAGCCAATGTTAATCAGGACAGCTCCAAAGTCACTTTTTACAATCGTCGAAGATCTAAACACGCTGGAACAATCAGCGACACAGCCTTTAGGTTATCAGGCTATAACGGTGGAGACAGCTTCATTGCAAAGCACCAGAGTACATCTTCAGACTCTGCACGGTCGTTCTCGGAACTCCACTTGCTCTCGAGACTCTCCACGTTACAACTCACGATCCACTTGACGACACACAGAGCACAGCTCCCGACTCTTCGGTTCGGTCGTTCCCAGAGCTCAACACATTCTCTCGACGATGCACTAATCGCGATACACGAAGAGACTCTTTCGATGCACTCGACGATCCACTCGGCACTCGCTGCCCGGCTGTCAACTCGATCGACTCCACACGGATTGACTAACTCGAGACACGAACTACCTCGCACTCACCAGCAGGGTTTATATAGCTTTCGGCTTGTGTTCGAGAACATTCTGGGATAAGCCGGTAAGAATTCGTTCCAGAAGGTTCTCCATCCGTCCATGGTATATCGGCAATTTTGTCACCAAATGGGCTATTTCTCGCCAAATATGGCAATCCTGTCGTCATTTGCCATTTTATGGCAACCCTAAATTTGCTTTGCGAGGAAGCTACCTTACCGCGCCTGTACATTTCGTAACAATATCTTTAGAATTTCCGATAGACAGTCTTCCGCGCTAGAGATAAAAATGGTTCTTTCTGGACAATGTTGCCATTGCTCGCTTTGAAATCCTTGAATTTGTTCATCAAAAATTCGTTAAAGTTTTAAAAAATATGAAATGGATCATAAAACAAATTCCAAATTTAAAAGTTGGGCTTTCAGATGCCCATATTCGCAGTAGGATTACGTCATTGAAAATTCGATGGCTCTATGTACCTTTGTTTTATGACAATGCGAGAAATATACCTACATTTATGCAGATTTTTCAGGATTTAATTTCTTCAAATATAATGCAGGACTCTAACATTTGTTAGCAACAGTTTGAAAAGTGAAACGGATATTTATAGTGAACCAAAGCAAAATGGCAGAACGAAAACAATAGTCCTTCAGGGACAAAGCTCCTTAAAAAAACTTTACTACCATAGGTAAAAATAATCGCAGTCTCTCCATATAATATCTGCGATTTCTACGAAATAAATGGAAGGCATCATACACTACGTATCAGTGATTCCTCTTCAGCTGATGTCTCGTAGCTGCCATCTTAGAGTGCGGAAAACCTCTCCTTTACTTTTCAAATAGATCCCTCGAAATAATGCTTTCATTTTGGCGAAACACGAGCTGCAACTGTGCGAAGAAAATAGGTACACTGTACTCTCAATTATGCGGGCTAATGCCGGAGAAGCAGGTCGCGGATAATTAGAAAACACGAATAATCCAAACTCTCAGCTTTTTTCAGCATGCACATTTTATGAGTTTATTCCTTTAAAAAAATCTGATGTCTACACCACATGACTTCCTTGTACAGAATATTAAATTATACACATTTTTTCTTGCATTTCATTTAAAATTATTGGATTGAATTAAATCTACTTCGCCGACAGCGCATAAACCACAATAGAATAAATACATTCTTTAAAATTCACTCTATTTGTTTACCATAGCGACACTCTGGCGCTAGGTTCACTTAACAGCGTTATAATTCGTTCATATTATAACTCAGAATGCACAAAATTTATATCATTTGAAGAATTATCTAATCGTTGCCACATGTTCTATTCAAATACTATAATAAAGCTAGAACGATGTATAAAAGAAATTAAGCAAACAAAACAAAAAAGAAACAGATTTTCACAGCCGATTCAGTATTTCTCATTCAATTAATTCAGTTCTCACTTCGCGACAAGGCAAAAATACATAAAAACTCAAAATATCTATATTAAAAATTACTAATTATTAAAAATTAAATTACTAATTATTAAAAATTAAATTACTAATTATTAAAAATTATGTAAATCTTAAACACTTACTTCCTCGAAAAAATTCCAGAAAGGATTAAGCATGATTTAAATCGCAATAATAAATGAAGGCGTTTATCTTTGTTGTCGCGAAGCCACGTTTCTCTAGATTGGCAACAAATTCACTACTGTGCTGTTTCAAATGTGAACAAGCAATGGCCGCCATCCAAAAAATTATTAGGCTTGGCGGCACTTAAACAACTTTTAAATTGTTGATAATTCTAAACATACTGCATACAGATTTACTAAAGGCATAAAAACTTTAACCGGAAGATAAAAACAACATAATTCAATTATTTTTAAAGCAAAAAATGTACAATTTACAAACATATAAGAGTAAAGAAACTGAGTTCACTGAGCCGGGTAACAGAGTGGATATATTTATAAATATATTTATACACGTTTGGTTCGGCTAATTGCAACCAAAATACGAGGTGCGTGCACATCTACATGTTATAGGAGTCCTATATACAAAATTTCAACGTTCTGAGGCTACTCGTTTTTGAGTTATGCGAGATACGTACATACGTTCGTACAGACGCCACGAAAAATTCTCTTCAGAATTCATTTTAAAGCAGTTTTTTAATATTTTTGGAGGAAAGTCTTTTATTCTGTCCTTACGTACAGATATCACGCAAAAACATCGTTAAATTGCATTCGAAAGCGGTCAAAATGGATATTTTCGTATAAATATGCTGCCTGAAGCTTTTCGCGATTACAATACTTCCTTTTTACTTCCCACAAGGAAGTAAAAATATAAATATATATAGAAAATATAAGTAAATTTAATTTATTTGCGAGAAAGTTTAAATATTATTGTCGAATTTCATTGCGTAATTTTGGAAGTGCTATTTTTTTATTGTATTCGAATCCCTTTCGGTCGAGGAAGTCCAAAAGATTTTAACATCGTTGCTATGTCGAGACTAATGTAATAGTCAGCACTTTCTTCGCTTGTATTTTCCGTATTACTCTCTCTGCCTCTTCACATTTCGAACGATATGCGCATCACGAAAGCATTTGCTATTACGGTTTCAAACTCTGAAAGACTAAAAGGAAACTGAATTTGACTGAAGTGGCAGACAGCACTCCGAAACATTTTAAACGAATCGTTATTACCGATTAAAATCAGGATAAGGGCGATGGGAATTATATTACATTCACGAGTTCTACAATACGAGAATCGACACAGCACGCGACGTTCACTGCGGGGGGGGGGGGAATGGGACAGTTCCCGTTCTACTGCTCCGATTGACGAAATTCAAATTGCGTTTTCCATGTCTCGAAAGCGCGTCTTAGCATATGTATTAGATTTATATATAGCATTGATCTAATATAGATATTTTGACACAAAATTGGACTTTTTCTGAAATGACATGCCAATTTTTTTCCATATTTCACTTCTACGACTCAAATTATACTAAACTGTGAAGTTTTGTAAAAATCTCGCTAGTGGTTCTTAAAAAATTAGCTCTCAAAATTTTAGCTCCTCAATGTTAATTAAATCTGGTATATGTTTGATAATCTCTCTCTCTTTTTTTTTTTTTTTTTTAATTAAACTTATTCTTCCTTTCACCTTTGAAAATTTAGGTTGATTCCAAAAATTAGGTTCTATGATATACATGAACTTACATTTTGGAATTTGGCATATTTGTTATAAATGATAATAAAGCTAAATGTGGTTTAAGCACTTTGTTAAAATTATTTGAAAAGTATGAAAGATGACTTTTTTCCGCATGTCTGCAATGCAAAACAGGAAAGAAAAATTAAGTTGCCATAATTCAAGAAGTTCGCCAAATGAATTATTCTTCGCGCAAACTGAACAAAATACGCCAAGCTAAATTTTTGAATTTCTCCGTAAATTTCGCACCAATTTTACAAAATTTAATATTTAGACATAATTTCTGTCATAGATCGAAATATGGAAAACAATTGGCATGTCATTTCAGAAAAAGTGCGACTTTGTGTGAAAATACCTATATTAGAACAATGTATACATAAATTTAATAGATATCCTAAGTCGCGCTTTCGAGACGTGAAAAATGCAATTTGAATTTCGGTAATCGGAGCAGTAGTACGGGAGATATAGAACTGTCCCATTTTTTCTTTGCAAAGCGTACATTGCATAGCAAACGGCACGCCCCAGAATCAACCGTGGCACAAAATTGAGACTGGCTTGCGACTAGCATTGATTACTGGCATAGCATCTAGACAATAAAAATGAATTTTTGATAATGATATATGAGTTAATTAAGGAATGGATATGCAGATTTATCACTTGCAAAACGTTTCCGCAAAGTTCACAAGAAAGGACTTGAACAATAAAACTAAACAACCAAATTTTGCTCTCATACCTAAAGAGGTTATCACATCTAGCGACAGTCTCTGCCAGACGGGACTTTTCTGAGAAACGAGATTCTGGTAGCACTGGTTTAAACGCGAGGATTCCTAGAAAAAAAGAGCTTTGCTGAAAGCGAAGTCCCGCCTAGCTACAGAAACGATGTACTGGCTACGCGGGATTTTCTTGAAATCTCGCCGAAAACGTTTCGTCTGCAGCTCTGTCCCGCGTAGAGATCAACCAATCAGACGAAGGTTCTGATTCTGAAGTATCACGTGATTCCAATCTGAGAGATAAACAATTACTGTTTGGTGTTCAAGTCTTTGTACTAAGTGAAAATGGTAACCCAGCTATGTGGGTTTCCTGGAAATGTACAGGTTCTGAGAATTGTCCCTTTCGACGTCAAGTCCCTCGTATAAAATTGTTGAATTTCTTAATCAAAATCTCATAAATGCTTTACAAAATGTGAAATAGATAATAAAATTAATTTCATCTCTAAGCATCTCTAATCCCGAAATTTGAATTTCGAATTTATTTTTGATTTATTTCCTATTTTGAACAAACTTAATTTTTGTTTAAGAAACTGAGCGAAACGAAAGCGAGAAGTTAAAGCACTACGAAATAAAACATTTTTATCTTCAGCTCAACGACAAAGGGTTTGGTTTATTTAATTATGGCAAAGCACGCTAGGGCTATCTGCGTAAGGGGAGGGATGCCTTCGTGGAGGACTTTCTAAGGGAACTGGCTTATATACACGTTACACATGGGAAAAACCATGAAAACGCCCATGCAGCCATCCCGTTCGCGGGATTCGAACCTCGGACCGAACTACCAGTGTTCAGCGACTTTACCGCTCGGCCGCTGGTGGGCTGCAACCAGAAAGGGATGTGTAAAGCTAGATATTATAAGAATATATACAAATTTTCAACATTTTACTGCAAACCCTTTTTAAGTTATGCGACATATGTGTGTATAGGCGTCACAGCGGAACTAGTCAAAATGGATATTTCCTTTAAAATCGGAAAACCGAACTTCTTCGCTATTACAATATTTCATGTAAGGAAGTAAAAAATAGAGAGAGGCATAACTAGATGTTACAGCAGTCCCACATACAAAATTTCAGTATTCTACAGCTAGCCGCTTTTTAAATTATGCGAAAACTGCTTATTGCTATAAAAAAATACAGGTGCACAAGTAAATGTCATAGCAGTCTCATATACAAAGTTTCAACGTTCTACTCCTAATCGTTTTTGAATTATGCGAGGTACATACGTACGTACAGACGTCACGAAAAATTATATTTTGAATTCATTTTACAACCGGTTTTGGAATAAAGTGTCTTTTTTGTAGATGTCACGAAAAAAAAAATTGTCAAAATGGATTCTGGAACGGTCAAAATGGATATTTCCGTTGAAATCTGAAGCCCAAAACTTTCGCGATTACAATACTTCCTATACTTCGTAAAAGAAAGCAAAAATTGTAACGAGAAACATCGTCTGCTGATACATCTCAAGAAAAATTTGAAGTATTCGAATTATTACGTGAATTACTAATTCAGATTTTTTGAACAAATTATTTTATTACAAGGAATATTTTGATGACATTTATTTTACAACACGCAAGGCAATACAGAAAAAAGTATTTGAAAAAAAATTGATTATACTTTTCATTGTGATGTTTCTATGTATTCAAATTCAAATCGCATCTAAAAGAACTATTTTGTTCTGGGAAAAAAGTGTTCTTGTGGCAACAAATCGACAGCCTTCGACTTTCCTGCGCAACTTAGGTAAGAAAATAAAAGTGCATGTAAAAACTCATTTTTCGTGCCAATGGGCGAGTAATCACCAAACTAGGCGACCACAATCAATCAAACGCGTAGTAAAATCTCGGAATGCGTGAGTTTCGAGAGAAGTTCTGCGCATGTAACCACGTGACTGGAAGGCGGGATTACGCTCATTGAGGACCACGCAATACAAGCTCCATTCACGGGACTGTGACGTAACAGCGCGCCGACCTCTAAAAATCTGTTTAGCCGCACGTGTAATGATTTTTGAAGAAGAACGACGAATCACGCAGACATAACTTTGGATGAATCATTCAAGAAATATTCAAAAAATGGATATCATTTCGTCTACGGTCTAACAATTATTCTTGATATTAACCGTTATGAAACTAAGAAAAAGAAATTTTTACGAGCCGGCAAAGGTAAATTGCCGACTCACTGTGGGAAAAACGGTGGTGTTTTGTTTTAGTTTTAACTGTAACTAGGGCAATGAAACAACTGTAATTTTCGACAGCATACAGTGACTCACATTTGTTTTCAAAAATTTGTATTTTTGAAATTTATTTACATAGATCTTGCAGTACATAAGACTCCGAATTTTCTTCTAATATATAAATTAATAATAATTTTATTACTAATAATATATTGTTTTACTTCTAATATATTAATTAATAAAAAATTTCTTCTAATATATTAAATAATAATAATTGTTTATTACTAATAATATATTGTTTTTAGTTCAAAGAGGCTTTGTCCCTGAGGGACTATTGTTTTCGCTTTGCGATTTTGCGTCGATTCACTCACTTTTCAAACTGTTGCCACCCAACATTATCGCACTGTATTGTATTTGAAGAAATTAAATAATGAAGAATCTGCATAAATGTATGTATGTTTTTCGCATTGTGATAAAACAGCAGTACCTACAGCCATCCAATTTTGAATGACATAATCCTACTGCGAATATGGGCATCTGGAAGCCTGAATTTGAAATTTGGAATTTGTTTTATTATAGATTTCATATTTTGTAACACTTTAATGAATTTTTGATTCACAAACTCGAGGATTTCAAAGCGAGCGATGACAACGTTGTACAGAGAAACCTTTTTTATCTTCAGCTCGTGGGACTGTGAATCGAGAATTCTAAAATTATGCTCAATTTAAAATTATTTTGCGATGTTGCTCTTGAACTGAATTTTATAGTTTAAGTGCAAAGAACAAGATATTTAATAAATAAAGGTAAATCACAAAATGTTAAAAAGACGCCCCTTTTGGACGTTATTTAAAATCTGAAACCTCTCAGATTTTTTTATGCTTTACTTCAATATTATATATATATATATAATTAAAAAAAAGGAGAACAAGCTAAAAAGACTTATATATATATATTTTAACCGAAAACACATGACAAGAATTATCGTTTGCGTTTGGAAATTAATACTTATTTAGCAAAATATGTTAGAAATTCTACACTTGAAGGAACACACTAGGACTAGACAAATCAAGGACAATTTCTGTTAGAAATTTACCTGTTCATAATTTTGAAAATGGTAAAAGTATTTGAAATATCCCCAAAATCCTTGATGTAAGCGTTCAACTTCCTTTGATGTTATAAAACGATGGAAATTGCATGGAACTGTTGATAGCAGTGATTTCTGAACCACATTCCAAACTAATAAGGAGTCGGAAAGTTATCCTACGAAAAATCAAAGAAAATTAATATATTCGTACTGTGAAACTTATAGCGCATTTAGAACAGCAAGAAGGAAATTCTTCGTCAACAAGAAAACAAGGAAAATACACACATGGCATTCGCAAAATTCCGTGTTAAGCAAGGGTTTATCATATTCAAACAATGTTATTGTGGCGTGCGTACGGGTTCGTAATAAATTGAATGCATAAGTCCGATAAAAGATTAATAAATTTATTTTTATCAATATAAATATAACAGATCTCTGGAATTTTCTTCGAGATACTCGTACAAGTGTTCACAATAGCACTCAATATAATCAGTAGTTATACTTCAAACTACCAAAAGCGTTAAAATAGAACGCAATGCAAAGAGAAAGCTAATCCAATCTCACGCTGAACTTACAAAAATAACAACAGCAGGTAACTAAACAACTGAACTAAGATGTTCTCTCTCTGTTTTTTGTACTTTTCAACCGGTCGTGAGAAATTTCTAGTACTTTCTGCTTCTCGAGATTTCTGGAAAGCAATAATCAATTACGCAATTCAGCAATTACGATAACAGCTAACGTAGTGATCCATTATATTTATTCAGTTTTAATATAAATTAACGAGATACTCATTTACTCAATGTTAAATGCACGTGCTCCTGTATTTTTGCTTTTCCGGCACAGCTGTCGCTTAAAACTTGTCTCGCGCTGCACTGCACAGAAAAATACAAGAATTCTACTAAAATTATCTAATTAAATACAAAATTCTTAACATTGTATTTACAAACGACTCACAATTTAATACTTCTGGGTCTGCTTTGCAAAAGGCGAATAAAAAACGGGTCCGAAAAACTTAATGCATATTGTTAAGAATGAGGATGGTGTGGTGCTTCGGGGATGGTAGAAATAGTTTTTATAGAAAATAATATCGCTGAGTATAAATATTCTTAAAGAATGGGCAAGAAAAATTTGCAATGCATTTTAGAATTTCCGATACACAGTATCACGCGCTGGAGATAATCCCCCCCGCCCCGTACAGAGTTGCCATTGCTCGCTTTGAAAGCATTGAGTTTGTTAATCAAAAATTCGTTAAAATTTTGCAAAATTTGAAACAGATAATAAAACAAATTCGAAATTCAAAATTCGGGCTTCCAATGGTTATGTTCGGTTAGAAGATAAAGTGATTAAAACTAAGAAATGCAAATCAACAAGAAGACAAAATACCTACTGTTAGCGACAGCAAACTGACGTAAAAAATTCTCATTTAAAATGGAGCAAAATATAAGTCCGGAAATGGCGACATAAAGTGCTGACATGCTAATAAATCGGTAAAATCTAAGGGAATTAATAAGATACTATTATCTTTTTTACAGGAACTTATTTTTATTTCCTATTAAATACAGTTACCATTTGTATCATTACTTTTGAAAAACATCATTTATGGCAAATTTTGTTATGTCCACGGCTAAAAGAATAATTGTGAAACGTACAACACGGAAGCACCACGAAAACTACCTTGCAGACAGATCGTTCGCCTCTTGCTAAAGTCTATAAGCGGCTATTGACCTTGAACAAAGCTCAGATCACGCACTTTTACGAGTGTTAGAGAAAAAAATCAGGATGTTGGGATTTTAATTTTTGAATTTAATAGTTAAAAATACTTTGTTTCTTTGCGTACCACCGGTTGAGAACCCCTGTTCTACAGCTTTACTGCTCTGTTTTTCCATTCAGGTCCGTTTTTCATTCTACAGCTCCTACAATTCTGTGTGGAAAATGACTTCCAAACTAAAGAGATGCCACACCAAAATTTCGTCCTTAACTGGCCTGAATGGAATTGCCTACACCGAAACTGAGAAAGCTGAGTCGCTTGTCGATCACTATGCTGCTCAGTTTCGCACAAACAACATATCACCCCAACTCACAGAACAGATGGTCGCAAGCATACTCACAAGTTCCACTACACAACAATGCACTACCAAAATTTCTCTTGTCTGTCCGTCGGAGATCCTTGGTTACATTGAAACAGTTAAGGTGAAAAAGAGCCCTGAGTTCGACATCTCGAATAAAATGCTCAAGAGTATGGGAGCCTTCATGATCTTCAAGCTCATCAAAATTATAAGTGCCATGTTATGACTCGGGCACTACCCTGACATCTGGAAGATTGCAATTATCTCACCGGTTCTGAAACCAGCCAAGCAGCCTAATGGACCGACTCACGGAACAATATGGAATCAGAAAAAACACTAAACTGTTCACCAGCTGTACCGGCTAACAGCAATGATTTCTGCTAGCCTGCAGAACAAATATGTATCTGATGCTTATTCCTAGATGTAGACATGGTCTTCGATCGCGTCTAGCCGGAGGGCCTCATGCATTACCTAGCTTACCTGCGTTACCCAGCTTACATTACAAACATCATTCACTCCTATCTTACAGACAGATACACTGAAGTGACAAAAGTCATGGAATACCTCCTAATATTTTGTCGGTCCTCCTTTTGCCCGGCGAAGTGCAGCAACTCGACGTGGCATGGATTCAACAAGTCGTTGGAAGTCCCCTGCAGGAATATTGAGCCATGCTGCCTCTATAGACGTCCATAATTGTGAAAGTGTTGACGGTGCGGGGTTTTGGGCACGAACTGACCTCTCGATGATGTCCCATAAATGTTCAATGGGATTCATGTCGGGCGATCTAGGTGCCCAGATCATTCGCTGGAATTGTCCAGAATGTTCTTCTAATCAATCGCGAACAATTGTGGCCCGGTGACATGGCGCATTGTCATCCATAAAAATCCCATCGTTGTTTGAGTACGTGAAGTCCATGAATGGCTGTAAGTGATCTCCAAGTAGCTGAAGGTATCCATTTCCAGTCAATGATCGGTTCAGCTGCACCAGAGGACCGAGTCCATGCCATGTAAAAACAGACCAGACCATTATGGAACCACCACCAGCTTGAACAGTGCCTTGTTGACAACTTGGGTCCATGGCTTCGTGGGGTCTGCGCCACACTCGAACCCTACCATCAGCTCTTACCAACTGAAATCGTGACTCATCTGACCAAGCCACGGTTTTCCATTCGTTTAGGGACCAACCGATATGCTCACGAGCCCACGAGAGTCGCTGCAGGCGATGTCGTGCTGTCAGTAAAGGCACTCGAGTCGGTCTTCTGCTGGCATAGCCCAAGGAAGACAAATTTCGCCGCACCGTCCTATCGGACACGTCCCTCGTACGTCCCACATTGATTTCTGCGGTTATTTGATGCAATGTTGCTTGTCTGTGAACATTGACAACTCTACGCAGACGTCGCTGGTCTCGGTCGTTAAGTGCAGGTGGTCGGCCAATGCGCTGTCCATGGTGGGATGTTATGCCTGAAATTAGGTACTCTCGGCACACTCTTGACACTGTGGATCTCGGAATGTTGAATTCCCTAACGATATCCGAAATGGAATGACCCATGCGTCTAGCTCCAACTACCATTCCGCGTTCAAAGTCTGTTAATTCTCGTCGTGCGGCCATAATCACGTCAAAGCCTCTTCACATGAATAACTTGAACACAAACGAAAGCTCTGCCAAAGCACTTCGCATTTATACATTTTCTACGCGATACTACTGCCATCTGTATATTTGCATATTGCTATCCCATGACTTTTGTCACTTTAGTGTACTTTGTCGTTCGTGTCAGTAACACGCTATCCACCCTCAGACCCATTTGGGCTGGTGTACCACAGGGTCCCTCCCGGTCCCAATATTATTCAGTATTTACACGAACGACATCCCGCATACACCACATACCAATGCAATACACTCTTACAATGTACGCAGATGATACAGCAATTTTAATTAATGCATTTCTCGGCGCAATCACCACATTCGTTCACTGGATTCCTGTCTTCATGCCTGGAAGATTAAAATGAGAAATCGGAAGCAGTTCATTTTACTAGGAAAAGAGATTCAGATCCTAGTCATATTCAAATGTTCAAAGTTATCATCCCCTGACTAAGTAGGAACGTTACTTAGGTGTTATCCTTGATCATTGGCTGGCATGGACCCCTCACATTACGCAGCTCCTTACCAAGTTCGCAAACTCACATTTTCTCTTTAATTGCTCGGAGCAGTGTTCTCTCTTCTGACAACAAGATACTCATTTACAAGACCATGTTGCGTCCCATGCTGACCTACGTCGGTCCTATCTGGGGATACGTCTTTAAGACGCAAATGAAAAAATTGCAAACTGTTCAAAAATGTCGTACAGCGTGAGGCGGTGGGCTGGCTTATTGGAATTCATTATCAATTTTATCATTAAATTACACAGTCTCTTATACTTTGGTGACCCTTCAGACTAAAAGCGAATTTTCGATATGTCTTGTAAGTACTGCAGAGACAGGGAAAAGCCTTTTTATTCGATTCAAATAAAAGTTAACAGACGGCACCACTCGTGCTTACAACAAGCCAACAATTATGGCTTAAATCTAAGATAATGGCTACAATTATGGCTTAAATCAAAGATAATGGTTTAACTAAAACTTGGTAAGTTAGCCTAACGCTTCACAATCAGAACAGCGCGCAAACTGGCTCTGACCTAAGGGCGGCGTAACAACTCTAATGGAGAGAATAACGGAACGCCGCAGAGTACTAGCAAGAGAATCAAATTAGCAACGTGGCCTTCAGCAGGCGAGGCAAGCTCTCATTCTACCCTCTGAAACCTTGCTTTAAATAGTCTCTTCTTTCTACTCTATTTGAATATCACCTGAGCTAGGAATTTACATGGAGGATAGGAATTAACATGGAGCTAAGAATTTACTTGGAAAATGGAAATGAGGAGGATAGGAAAAGTAAATTAACATAAAATAACTGGCTAAAAACTAAACGTAAGCCAATTAAAATTTTGTTTTCTAAATAGTTACCGTTGCATATTCAGTTGTCGACCAACTAATCATCATTGTCCCCCTTAAAAATTCAGTCGACGCCCTGGGGAGTCAACACCAATCCCGTTAAGAAACCCTGATTTAATTAATCATCTCTTGTTCTCATGAAGCTATAAAATAAATTATTTTTCTAATTTAATTCATTAATTAATTTGCGACTTTTAAATTAAAAGATTATTATATGAAAACCTTCTTTTTTAGCCCAAAGGAGAAATTTGCCCATAAGGGCTATTAATTTCATTTTGACATTTTGCGTCGTGCACTTTAAAATGGCATTTCACTTTTCGACTTATTGCCATGAAATATTAGAGTCTTACATTATATTTAAAGAAATTAAATAATGAAGAATCTGCATGAATGTACGTATGTTCCTCGCACTGTGAAATAACAACAAACCAAATTTGGAATTTGTTTGTAAAACTTGTTTGTAAATTTGTTTGTAAAAACGAATTTTTGATTAACAACCTCGATGATTTCAAAGAGAGCAATGCCAACACTGTACGTTAAAATAATAAATAAATAAATAAATAAAAATAATAAAAAATAAAAATGTTTAATATCAAATAAATAAAAATATTAAATATAAAATGAGATAAAATTGTTTTTCTTCCGAAAAACATTTTTATTTCCAGCTCACGAGACTGTTTATCGGAAATTCTAAAAATAGGCTAGTTTTTAAATATTTTGTGATACTGCTGTTAAATCGGATTTTATGGTTTAAGTGCGAAGAACAGGATATTTAATAAATAAAGGTAACACACAGAACGTTAAAAAAAGTCCCTTTGGGCGTACTACAAAATTTGAAAGTTCAGATTTTTTTTTTTCTTTTTTGTATCTTTTTAAAATTTATTTTGAACATTTTACGGCAGTTTGTACTTTTGTAATTTTTAGCGCACGTGACTAAAAATCATAAATTTGCCACTTTTACAAAATTCCTCCTCCTTTACTTTCTTTCTTTCTTTTTTCTTTTTCTTTTTTTTTTTTTTTTTCGTGCTCCCTTTTCGAACAGGAATTCGTCTGGGCGGCGAAGCTTCCAGAGAGTGCAGATGCTGAAGATTCCTTATTCATAGAAAAATCACTCGATTGAAACTCATTCACGGAAGGGTATGACGTCAATCACGACGTCAGCGGGGCGGCTCTTACCCCTAGAACAAAGAGGGTCTTGACTCGGGAATGGCGAGGGGCGAACTTGATCCGCAACTGAAGATGCCTCGGCGGCAAATTGTTTGAGGGATAGCAACTGGGTACTTAATAGGTTCTGCTTACAGCATCGAATTACAGACTGCAGCGAAAGGCAGTTACTAATGGATCAGAAAATGTCTACACCTGTTACGTAATACGGAGAAAGCCTCTTGTTTTTCGCGCAGTTCTATCAAGATAATCATTAATAACGTGAAGCTGGAAACATTACAGTTTCCAGTACCATACTTGTTACCGATCCACAGCGCAAATGTTGAAATGTTTCTGCTCTTTTGCCTGATTTGTCCATTCTTTTAATGTAGGCGGTGTTAGGAAGGCAAACCATAGTACATTCTGAATAGGCTCATCAACTTGTTACGCATAGCCTTGCACCTATAAAAAATCCAAAAAGGACTTTTATATTTCTAATATATGCGGTGATTCCTACCTGTTTTATCTACTCTTTTAAGGTACATCTTGTAGAAAAAAAAAAAAAAAAAAAATACAGAAAGAAAAGAAATCTGAAAGACTCAGACACCCACCACCAAAGATTTTGTTAAGGTTAAGTTCCCCACCAAAGGTTTTGTTAAGGTTATAAGGTATCAATAGTATCAGTAGTGAGCGCAGCCCGACCCGCCTAACCAAACAAGTTGGTCTTATGGTCATTTCAGGCCACGCCCATTTCAACAAATGAAAAAATTAAAGCATAAAAGGTATAAGGTATTTTCTCCCTCCTTTCTGCATGCCTGCGTGGTGTAACGGTTAGCATACTCGCTGCGTATTCGAGAGGTCTAGGTTCGAGTACCGGTGAGAGCATTGCTCATTTTTCATGTACTCCCGCATCAAAAAAACCCTAATGACCTAATGACCCTACAGTAGCGGCCGAACTAAAAGATGGTGGATGATGATTCTTCCCCACCAGGATTTGGCGACTGGGACCCCTAATCCCTTTAGAAGAAGGAGCATTTAAGAAATAATCAAAAAATAGATATCATTTCGTCTACGTCTGGCCATTATTCTTGATATTAACCATTTTGAAACTAAGAAAAAGAAAATTTTACGAGCCGGCAAAAGTAAATTGCCGACTCACAGTGGGAAAAACGGTGGTGTTTTGTTTTAGTTTTAACTCTAACTAGGGCAATGAACCAACTGTAATTTTCGACAGCATACAATGACTCACATTTGTTTCCAAAAATTTGTATTTTTGAAATTTATTTACTTAGATCTTGCAGTAAATATTAAAACATAAGACTCCGAATTTTCTTCTAATATATTAATTAATAATAATTTGTATTACTAATAATATATTGTTTTACTTCTAATATATTAATTAATAAATAATTTCTTCAAATATATTAATTAATAATAATTGTTTATTAATAATAATGCATTGTTTTTAGTTCAAGGAGGCTTTGTCCCTGAGGGACTATTGTTTTCATTTTGCGATTTTGCGTCGAATGTCTGTTTCACTTTTCAAACTGTTGCCACCCAATATTATCGCACTGTATTGTATTTGAAGAAATCAAATAATGAAGAATCTGCATTAATGTACGTATGTTTCTCGAATTGTGATAAAACAACGGTACCTAGAGCTATCCAACTTTGAATGACGTAATCCTACTGCGAATATTGGCATCTGGAAGCCCAAATTTGAAATTTGAAATTTGTTTTATGGTCGATTTCATATTTTGTAAAACTTTAACCAATTTTTGATTAACAGACTCAAGGATTTCAAAGCGAACAATGGCAACGTTGTACAGAAAAAATATTTGGTACTTTTCCGTTTCGCCGGCGCAAATCATGCCAAGCAGACTTTGTTGGCGACAACATATAGTATACACATAAAAAATGTTAACAAATGCTAGTTCTAAGAATTTTTTATTTTGAAGGCATAAACATTTTAATATGGTTTATAATTTTGTAAAAAGCCAATAAATAAAGACAATAAATTTGTAAAAAGACAGTAATTTAAGAATTTACTATGCTATCATGGTTCAACATCCTGATTCGCCGGTTCGTATCACGTGACCCCAAGTGATCTCATCTCACGTAAACTACGCTACAAAAATATTATTTTCTCAGTAATTATCTACATTAATTTCAAGTTAAATCTTAATTTGGAATACAAGTTTATTTCAATTTGTACAAATAGCTTGCTCAGAAATTATGTAAAACCGTAGTGCTTTACTTCGCTAGTGCATTCTTATTAGAAATTATGAATTTAACCCTTGATTTTGACTTTTCTATATTTTCGCCTTCGGGTGAGCTGTGTGATTGCATCCTAAATGACTTAATTACCGCGAATGGTCTTAGGACATAAAATTTAATTATCTTTGTAAATATTCTATGTAATTGTATGCCAGTATTGAAAGAAACAATCAATCTGGTAAGAAATGCCTGCGACTTGTTTTGTAAATGAGGCATAAAGGTTACCAGCGAAGATATTTTGTTTGACATCAGTTGTATCATTATTGGCGACTTTATCATTTGCGCCGGCAAAACGGAAAAGTACCAAATATTTTTATCTCCAGCGCGAGAGACTGTGTATCAATTTAAAATTATTTTGCGATATTGCTGTTAAACTGAATTTTATGGCTTAAGTGCAAAGATCATGATAGTTAACAAATAACGGTATCGTACAAAACGTTAAAAAAGGCCTCTTTGGACGTAATATAAATTCTGGAAGCTTTCAGATCATTTTTTTAAATCAAAAGGGGAATTTAATCATACACTTAGAATTTGCTCAGTTTACTTGGGATGTGGTATGTATATACGAAATAAATTTTCATATTAAATATTCGCTCTGACCCTGGAGTTTAAAAAATGTTGTGTGACTCTGGAATTTCTAATAAACGCAATTTCTGAAAGCGTTTGGCTATCAAAACAAGCTGGAAGCAAGCGTATTGTATGGATTTGAGTTGGATGATCCACTCTGAAACTCCACCAATTTACTGAATGAATTTACATCAAGTCAAAAAAAAAGTTATAGCTCTTTTACAGTTTACCGAGAGTTCTTATTGAAAATGTGCCAGGAAAGTTTATTCCTATTTTAGGAAAGAAAAGAAATTTTATCCTCCCGTATTAAAAGTGAGTTTAACTTCCTGAAAAATATTTAGTTTTAGAATTTTATTGTTAGTTCTGTGCAGAGAGCAGGTTTCTAGAGAATCACAAAACTATAGTTGTAAGAAATAAGTTCAGAGTTTTAATTGTTCCACTGAAAGGGAATTTGAACAAAATTTGAACGTTCTACGGCTGTTGGATCACTGCGAGTTATGCGAAATACATACATAGCTACGTACGTACAGATGGTCAAGGAAAAAAAATCTCATCTGAATCCATTTTAAATCCATTTTAGAATCCTTTTTGACAAAAACAGTCCTTTATTCTGTCCTTACGTACAGATGTCACGCAAAAACATCGTTAACTTGCATACGATAGAGGTCGAAATGGATATTTTCGTTGAGATATGGTACCCGAAATTTTTTGTGATTACAATACTTCCTTTACTTCGTACAAGGAAGTGAAAATGTAAAAGTCTGTCGAAAATTAAAAGAACCTTTTATTATTGTGTAAATTTAATAGAAGACACTATTTATGCTTCAGAACGAAACTGGATTTAAAGTAACATAAATTGAAATTCAGATTAAAATAACGCAGTATGAGACTGCATATAAAATAGTTAAGCTGGTTCAAGAAATTATAGACTCTCTTTTAAAGCCGGCCTACAAAATGGCTCATGCCGGAGTACATTTTGGCAGAGCTGGCGATTGCAAGCGAGACTACCAGAAGCTTTGATCTCCAATCTCTCGGCTTAACTGCGCTGCAGCTAATTTGCATTCTGGTGAGGACCAAGCAAAGAAGAGTTACAGTAAACGTAAATAATAATAATTAGTTAATTAACGTAAAATGCTACAAACCTGATTGGTATTTTCGCGAGAACTGGGGGGGGGAGGAATTTGTTTTAATTTTCATTTCATTTTAATGAGTCAATCGAAAATGAGGTAAATTAATTTTGGTAATACATTCAGTTCAACAGTATTCAATATATGGAGAAATATTTCTGCAAACGAGCTGTTTAGTTATTTAATCAAAAAAGTGGCAATGATAACATCAAGGCAACTCTGTCTTGAAGTTTCAGATTATTTCCAAAAGAGGAGGGGAATAAGAGGCCCCGGGTTAAAGTTCGACAACCTCTTAGAGATTATTGCAATCGATGTCTTCCAATTTAAAAGTCGTAAAATCTCTGCCCTAGATGCTAATATGTTGCTTCAGGGATAGGTCGTAAAATTTTCCCAATCAAAAATAGAACAGAAAGGAAACTATAAGGTGTTTATTGGTCATGTTCCTGTAGCTAGCTTTCAAATTGCAACCGCATTGTGCCTATTATGAGTTTAATCTATGTTTGCTACCTGTAAGTGTCCAGGGAAGATGATTTCTTTTATGAAAGCAGGCGTTTCTTCTGTTTGTTAAAAAAAAAGGGTCTTTTCTTTTCAAAAAGGTCTGATTGAATGTTGTTGACTGATGCTTTTTTTCTTAGGATAGTGAATGAAATGTCAAAGTGAGCGTCACAAATCTTCATACTGGGCTTACATGCTATCATGTTCTGCAGAGTTAACATCTGCATGCGAGATACAAATCACATGGCATTGTGAGTGTTTGTACTCGAGCGATGGGGGATTTTATTGTATTTGGACTACTGCGTCATTTTCACAGTAAATGTTTGACATTAATTTAAAACACGGGTGTTTTAATTGCTAGTCACCGAAAAGAATTATCATGAATAATGCAATTAAATAAATCTGATGAAATATGAGCACCCGGAAGCCCGAATTCGGAATTTGTTTTATTATCTATTTCCATATTTTGTAAAACTTTAAAGAATTTTTGTTTAACAAACTGAACTATTTCCAAGCGAGCAATGCCAACACTATACGAGAAAAAAAAAATTATCTCCAGCGTGCGAGACCTCTGTATTGGAAATTCTAAAGATATGCTCATTTTAAAATTATTTTGTGATATTGCTGTTGAACTGAATTTTATGGTTTGAAAACATAAAACGTGATATTTAAAATATAAAGGTAACACACAAAACGTTAAAAAATTACCCTTTCGGACGTAATTTAAAATCTGAGAACTTTTAGATTTGTTTAACTTTATTTTATTTTATTTTTATTTTATTTATTTTTTCGGGGGGAGGGATGTGGAGGTCGACCTTTTCCAGGACCCAGAAAACCGTGGTACAAAGTTTGGTTACAATAGTTGTAGTAACGACTGAGTTAAATTGCGAATCAAACACACAGACATTCTTCTTTATCTATATATAGATTAGTTGATTTGCATTGCTGTTTCGGAGGAAATTCATTTCTCATCTCTTAATCTTATCATTCGTTAAATGATACCAAATTAGCCGCAGACAAACGTCTTCACGTTTAGCGACGCCTATTGTATATAGTTTTAGCTATCGCATCTCACAACAAAGAGAAATATCCTGTTTTTATGCCTTCTCAGGTGCACAATGCGACATCCCAGTTATCTCCAGCACATCCTCACTGGGTCTTCTCGACAATGTACGGAATGGCCTAAGGATTTAAAGCTGTTGACCTACTTACCGTATCCTTTGGGTATCCTGTAATAATTATCCTTATAACATCTTCCGGTGAACATAATAGTGCACGCCACTATATTCTCAGGACATCCTAGCATCATGTTACATGCTAGTACACTGGTTATCATAAATTAAGGAAAAATCACAAAAATCACGATTACTGAAAAAGTTACATGTAGAATTTAATGAAACTTACCCACAATATACAACACATAGTAAGGTATCATATAACATAAAAAAAAATTACCAGACAAATATGGTAGTATAGAAATTAGCACATGTATAAAATGAACAAATCGAAGGTGTCAGTTTGCTATAGGAAAAGTACCTTCAATGTGGAATATGATTGCCTCTAGAAGCAATACAGCACATACAGCGATGTGTAATACTTTCATTTATGCGGTCTATCAGTTCCATAGGAAGCGAGAGCCATTGCTCTTGCAAAGCAGTTGCAAGCGCGACAAGGATCTGAGGGGCGGATTGAGAGCAGCTAGACGTCTCTCTAAAGCATCCCGAACGTGCTCGATAGGATTCAAGTCTGGGGATCGAGCTGGCCACTCCATGCGCATAATTGTTTCCTGTTGAAGGTAATCATCTACGATGCGAGCCCTGTGTGGTCTTGCGTTGTCGTCCTGTAACAGGAAAGCATCACTTATTGCCCCGGCATATGGGCGCACATAAACATCAAAGATGTCATTTCTATAAATCTGAGTATTCACGGTTAGCTTGAAAAGACATGGAGGTCTGTGCGTCCACCCAAAGAGATGCCACCCCAAACACAGACACTGCCTCTTCCGTATGCATCTCTTCAACGGATGTTTGACGGATGATAACGGGTTCCAAGTTCTCTCCATATCAAATAACGCCTACTATCGCTTTCTAGACTAAACCTGGGCTTATCCGTAAAGAGAACCGCCCTCCATTGATCAGGCGTCCAGTGGACATGTTATCGTGCCCACTGAAAACGGTCCCTCCTATGGCGTGACATGAGCGGAACACAAATGGCTGGTCGCTTCGCATACAGACCATCTTCGTGAAACCTTCTACGCATAGCTGACGTTGACACGAACCTTCCGGTGGCTGCAGCAAGGGAGGATCTAAGAAGAGTCGGAGTAGCGGTTCTATTCCTGCGTGCACATAATGTCAAATATCGGTCATCGGCGCTCGTCGTAGCAGTTGGCCGTCCTTGGCTGAACCTCCTAAATGCCGAATCTGTGGTTTGAAATTGCCTCTAAAGTCTATGAACCACAGGAGGACTCACATTTAGCCATCTGTCCACTTCTGTTTGTCTTTGTCCTGCCTCTAGTCTCTTTGATGTACAGCACCGCAGGGTGGACGGGTCCGAGAGTCTCCCACCCCTCTCACCTTCCACCAACTGACACGAGAGGACTTTCGGCTCGCCGCATATTTAGAGTACCTCCATGCCGCACCCACACTTTACATTTACAAACATCCATGCCTTCTCCGGGATTCGAATCCTGACCTTTCGGCACGGCAGTTAGCAACGCTAACCACTATACGGTTGGGAGGCGATTATTTAATTTATAAGGTATCTCTCCCGCCTTCTTAGCATGCCTTCCTGATGTAGTGGTCAATACGCTCGACGCGTATTCGAGAGGTCCGTGGTTCAAGTTCTGGCGAAGGCATGCTCATTTTTCACATCTTCTGCTTTGAAATAACCTAATGTCTCTACAAATTTAGACACGAAATTAATTTTTTCGGTTGTTTAAAAATTATTGACATTTTTCTTCTAATGCCTGGCGGCTAACAAACTATTTTTTTTTATTGATGGTGTTTGATGAAAGAAATCAAACCTTTTTTAATGCACGAGTTTAAATAAACGGAACAGTTTACAGTTCCCAGAAAAAAAAAGACCGATTTTGAAATATTGCCGTCTTCGTCTATGGCGTGCCATGTCGTTATTTTTCATGCGAATTATTTTTCTTTAGGGTTAGTCAAGAAGTGCGCAGGAACAAAATGCTATTATTATCAGACATAAAAATACGATTCATCATCTATGATGATAACCCACGCATTTCCGGTCAGAATCAATTACTCACAAATTTTATGGCGAAATTGTTGCTTCAGTCTTTTTTATATCGTTTTTGCATTTTGGGGCAGTCGTTTTGATCAAAAGATTTTTAATTCCATAGCTAGTTCATTTTTGTGTCCACAAATTTTAAGCAGCTTGACGTTCTTTTCGCCATTTTTATCAGGTGTTTGCTACTTCGTCAGCTTCCTTTTCCTAAATTTTGATTGGAGCCAAACTTCCCGTGATCTTTACGTAATTAATAAATATGCATGAGTTTACTAACTTACCTTGATTTACTAAATGTTACTGTAGTAGACATCGCTATTTTAATAAGACTAACCGAAACATAACATGAAACGGTGGGAAGACATATTCTTCACATCAGTAAAGGAACTTAACTAATTTAATGTAAACACAAGAAACGTAAAGATAAGTTTCACTGAATTTTAATCAGCAAAATGCAGAAATGTGTTTGTTTATTTATCTAATTTTTCGTAATGTCTTTAACACGACAATTCGTTTTACGAACTTGTGTATGTTAGTTTTATAACAGCCATTCACAATTTTTGAAAGCCCGTCTTTTCAATTCTGGTTTCTCACTTACAACTCTCTGTCAGAATGAGATTTTAGAATCGCGTTGAATGCAAATGAGGTAGTATTTATAGGAAGTTCAACTTACTTCGAACAAGAATGCTTAGAAATCCTTAGTGGCGCGTTTGCCTTCTGGCTAATTCATTCTTGAATCTATCATGCTCGGCCGGAGGAAAAAAGGTGGAAACAGTTCTATATCTTCCATTCTACTGGGCCGATTGACGAAATTCAGATAGCTTTTTTCATGTCCCGAAAGCCCGACTTAGGATACATATTAGATTTACATATAACATTGTTCTAATAAAGGTATTTTGACGCAAAATCGGACTTTTTCTAATATGACATGGCTTTTTTTCCTATATTTCGATTTTACGATTCAAGTTATGCCAAACTGCCAAGTTCTGTAAAAATAGCACGAGTAGTTTTTAAAAAATTACTTCTCAAAATTTTAGCTCCTCAATGTTAATTGAGTTTGATATATATTTATTAATCTCTCTCTTTTTTTAAAACTATATTTGATTCTTTCTTTCACATTTCGAAATTTAGGTTCATCCCAAGTAACATTGGCCCATTTTTTAGGATTTATTTTTAAAATTTGTATTTTTAAATAACTTTCATAAATTTTTCAAAAAAAAATTTGAATTAAAATCTGTAAAATTTTTATCATTATAAGTAAATGCATTTCTAAGCACACCTGCAAGTTAGTTTTTTTATTCAAAATTTCCGAAGATATCCGTGAATTTGTATATTGGCGCGTTGTGAAATTTGGCATATTTGTTGAAAGCGATAACATCAAATGTGGTTTAGGCACTTTGTCAAAATTATTTGAAAATAGGATCGCTCTGACTTTTTCCCGCTCCTGCACAATGGAAGGGAAAGGAAAATAGGTTACTATATTAAGACACAATAACAATCAGCTTTATATTTTCAAAATTTTAACAGGACTAGTTTCGTTGGTTTTACCGAACCACCATCCTCAGCTGCAAAACGGCAGATGAACAAGATAGGAAATAATGATTAAATAAGATAAAAAAAGTCTGGACAAGAATAAGCAAGTGGCGCCATCTGTTGATGAAACCAGAACTAAAACATAATTTCTTTAAAGGCCGAACGAAGGCAAAGATGGATTGGAATTAGGATCGTCAACTAGAACAGAAAGATTTTTTTTAATGTGAATAAATTAATTAAAAGCAATAGCTATTGACAGGGACTTTTCACACAACATTATTAATCAAGCAGTTAAAAAATTCTCATCTCAACACACTAAAAGGCACACACTTGTTTTAGGAGATTATAAAATTTCTGTTGTCATTCCCTTCTTTCCATCAATTAGCTATAAAGTTGCACATACTTTGCAGAAATTTAACTTTCGGGTCGTTTATTCTCCTATCAATAAAATTCCGAGTTCCATACTCAAGGACCCCATTCCGAATATGAATTCCTGGGGTATTTATAGGATTCCTTGCCAGTGTGGTTTAATTTACATTGGCCAAACTGAGAGAGCCTTAAAATTTCGCGTCAAGGAACATGAGGCATATGTTAGAAAAAAGGAAACACAGAAGTCTTCTGTTGCTCAACATTGTTGGTCCGAAAATCACACTTTCAATTTTTCTGCTGCCAAAATTATTCAAAAAACATCTTCCATTGGAAAACTGGATTTTCTAGAGGCATTTCACATTAAAAAAAATCTTTCTGTTCTAGTTAACGATTCTAATTCCAATCCATCTTTGCCTTGGTTCGGCCTTTAAAGAAATTATGTTTTAGTTCTGGTTTCATCAACAGATGGCGCCACTTGCTTATTCTTGTCCAGGCTTTCTTATCTTATCTAATCATTATTTCCTATCTTGTTCATCTGCCGTTTTGCAGCTGAGGATGGTGGTTCGGTAAAACCATCGAAACTAATCCTGTGAAAATTTTGAAAATATAACGCTGATTTTTGTGGTTTGACTTCTGAATAGCTTACTATATGTTCGCCAAGTGAATCATTCTTGGCGCAAAGTGAAAAAATTCGCCAAGATAAATTTTTGAATTTCTCCGTTAATTTCGCACCAAATTTTACAAAATTTATTATTTAGGCATAATGAGTCGTAGAATCGAAATATGGTAAAAATTGGCATGTCATTTGAGAAAAGGTCCGATATTGTGCCAAAATACCTATATTAGAACAATTCTCTATATAAATCTAATACTTATTCTAAGTCGCGCTTTCGAGACATGGAAAATGCAGTTTGAATTTCCTCAATCGGCCCAATAGAACAGGAGACACAGAACTGTCTTTCTTCCGGGAAGGGGGGCGCAATGTACTTGCTGTTGATATTCGCCGGATCGTTTAAATTGAGCGTCTACTACGTGAGATATTAGCCTAGCTTCGGCTAAGTCTTAGTTAGTTAATTTTAGTTTAGATTCTTATTTCTTATTCTGAGTTATAGCCCGAGCAGAGGCTTTCCTGTAAGCCCAAGAAGGGAGCCGACTGTTATTCTTATTTGAGTGACTAAAAGGGTAATTCAACCTTTCTCGAATCTACGTCTTAGTTGTTCTGAACTCAGCGATAATTCGCTACGTACTTGACTAGGTTCCTCGACGTTTCATCATAAGCAAAGAGGAGCACTACAATGTATTTTCTCCCTCCTATCTGCATGCCTTCGCGGTGTAACGGTACCACACTCGGCCAGTATTCCTAATTACTCTATAGCGGCGCCCAAACTAAAAAATTGTAGATGATAATTCTTCCCTACCAGGATATGACGACTGGGTTCCCTAATCCCTAATTGCCCTTTAAAAGGAAGCTTATAGGGTGTTTTTCCCTCCTTTCTGCATACCTTCGTGGTGTAATAGCAGCACACTCGGCGTGTATTCGAGAGATCGGGGCTCGAGTCCCGATGAGGGTATTGCTCATTTTTGATGTCCTATCCTTCAATAAACTACCTAATGTCTGTATAAACTGTTTATAATATTTCTGGAAATCATTTAATCGAATGATTTTTTTCCCTCATCTTAATACTCTGAGGGCAAATCTCATTCAGTAAAAAACAACGTGCAAATATAAAATTTTAAATTAGACGAAAAAGTAACGTAAGTTTCATGTAGATATTTTCAGGAGATTTTCTTTTCACTTCCTTGTGCGAAGTAAAGAAAGTACTGTAACCGCGAAAAATTTCAGGTATCCTATTTAAACGACAATATCTTTTTGATCGCTATCGAAGCTTTTTAAGCGTTGTTTTTGCCTGACATCTGTAGGTAAGGACAGAATAAAGAATTTTTTTCCCCAAAACGGATTGTAATCGATTTAAAATGGATTCAGAAGGGATTTTTCCGTGATGTCTGTACGCACGTATGTATTTCGCATAAGTCAAAAACGATTAGCCATAGAACGTTGAAATTTTGTTTATGGGTCTGCTATTACATCTTCGTGTGCACCTCACTTTTCCGTTGCAATCGGCCGCACTAAACGTATATATATTGTTACGTTATTTTCTTCCTGACACCAGTTGTTGCGCTGTTTTCTTCCTTCACGTTCGTACGGGGTTCGCAGATTTGGAGTGAATAACGAAGACACTGGATGAAGTATCGTAACACACTTTATTTAGCCGGTATTATCAGGACAGCTCCAAAACGCGTGTTTACAGTCGTCGAAGATGTACTAAACTCGCTGGAACAATCAGCGACACAGCCTTCACACTGTCAGGCTATCACGATGGAGACAGCTTGACGGCAAAGCACCAGAATACAGCTCCCGACTCTGCTCGGTCGTTCTCGGAACTCCACGTACTCTCGAGACGCTTCACGCTACAACTCGCAATGCACTCGACGACACACAGAGCACTGCTCCCGACTCTTCGGTTCAGTCGTTCCCGGAAGTCAACATGCTCTCTCGACGATGCACTAATAGACTCCTTCGGTGAACTCGACGACCCACTCGGCACTCGCTGGCCGGCTGTCAACTCGATTGTCTCCGCACGGACAACTAGATGAGACACTCGCACTCTAGACGAGACACACTCACTCGCCCTCGACGAGGCAATCTCTAACTGACTGCGGACCAGCAGGGTTTATATAGCTTTCGGCTTGTATTCGAAAACATTCTGGGCTAAACCGGTAAGAATTTGTTCCAGAAAGTTCTCCATCCGTCCGTGGTATATTCCCAATTTTGTCGCCAAATGGACGAATTCTCGACAAATGTGACAACCCTGCCTTCTCTTGCCATTTTATGGCAACCCTAAAAATGCTTTTCGGGAAAGCCATCTTACCGCGCCTGCGCATTTCGTAACAATATATATATACTATATATAAGTGTTAGTTCAAAAAGAAATTATTTTTTAATAGATTATCATATCTCGGGTCGGTGAGCTTTGTTTGTTTTATTCTTCTGTGTTGGTAAATTGCGCATTTCTTTTTCTTTAAAAGTGACTGAATCATGTTGTTCTGGTTAAGGTTTTTACGCATTTAATTAATCTGCATGAAATAGTTATTGAATTATCATCAGTTTAAAAATTCAAGTGTCGTTATGCATAATGAGGCCGCAAATTTTGACATTTTAATCTTTTAGTGAAATAGTGAATTAAGGGAACTGGTGCACCAAATTGAGTGTGTTTTTGCCCAGTGGGACAGAAACTTAACTTTGCTTTGTGCACCGATAATTTTGTCCTGCTCTCGTTGACGTATTGCTTGTTTTGGAGTAGAAACTCTATTTTTAACTACAAGAATTGTTTTCCTTTAACCTTATAAAAATATTAGTTATTTAGTAGCAGGCAAGATGAAAAATATGCAACGCCTTAGCCGGGAATCGAACCACGGACCTCTGGAATAAGCGCGCCCAGCGCGCAGACCACCCCACCACGAAGGCATGAGAAGTAGGCGAGAGAAATACCTTATATACTTCCCCTTTTATTGAGGGCGACTGGAGTTTTTAGGTGACCCAATCCTGGGTGAGGAGAATTATCATCTAACACCCTTTTAATTCGGGCGCCACTATAAAGACATTAGGTTATTTGGAAGCAAGCAAGATGAAAAATATGCATCGCCTTCGCCGGGACTTGAACCACGGACCTCTGGAATAAGCGCCCAGCGTGCAGACCACCACCCCACGAAGGCATGCCAAGAAGGCAGGAGAAATATTTTATAAACTGTTTTTGATGATTTAAGTTTTTGTGTATTTTACGATTTTTAAGGAAAGTATTTTGAGTTTTTTGTATTTTGCTTTGCCGCAAAGGGAGATCTGAATTGATATTGAATGAGAAATACATATCTAATGAAGTTCGAGGAAATAAACTTGAATGAAGTGCAACAAAAAATGTGTAAAAATTAAATGGCCGTATTAGGAAGGCATTTAATGTCCATATCAGATTTTTATTTAAATGAATCAAATTCAAAAGAAAAGATAATATTCTTAAGAAATGCATCTATTGTTTTAAGTAGTTTGCTTTGTTAATTAAATATTAATTATAATAATAATATTATTATATTTGTTAATTAAATTGATTGACAGATTGAATATGACAGAACAATACGTTTTTCCAAATTGCATCAGACTCGAACGAAAAGTGAAGCAACGCAAAATTGTACTTCGAGACTAACAGCACTTTTGGGCTAATAACTTCAAATAAATAAATAAGTTGAACCAAAGAAAATAAATCTGCTGGCCAAAAAGAAATATCTCACTAGATACATTAAATTCGTATCCCTCGATTTCATTAATAAAAGATTGCATAAACAAAATTGGAAACACCGAAATTCAAATGCTATTATTTTTTCTTATTCCTAACAAGAATTAACATCTAAAGTTTGCAATTCTAATATGGCAACAGAAGTTTTCAATGATCTTAAAATGCTCTGTTTTTTTTAAAGAAAGAATATTATTACCAGGATAAATCATATTTTTTCATTTGCTTTTCGGTTCTCGAAACTTGAAGAACAATTTTAGTCGTTGTTCTTTTACTTAAATTTTGTTTAAGACATGGGTTTTTGATTTCAGCACTGATGAATTATTAATATTTTTTGGGAAAAGAATAAAGCGCAGTGAATTTTCCCGACGTCATCATGTGATTCGAGGTGATCATGTAATTCGAAGTTTTATTTTCGTCCGACGTGCTGTGTTATTCAAATTTCAAACAGCGGGGATAATTAATCAAAATGTCGCAATGTCACAATCGAGATCTGTCAACGAATGAGAAATTTATCCAGTTGCCAAGTGGGGAGGAATACAGAATGCTCTGTTTGCACATACCTGTAATATCTATAAAAGTTCTCTTGACTTTTATGTGTCCGATGCAAATTTTGTCCGAACTTTTTGATTTAAATATATGCGCAAGACCAATAACGAAGAATAACTAATCTCTATATATAAAGAAGAATGCCTGTGTGTTTGTTCGCGATTACCTCAGTCACTACTATAGCTATCGTCACCAAACTATCTACAATTCTTTTAAATGCTAATTTTCGCCTTTATTTTTCCGACTGGCAACAGTTTCGCAGGCTGGAGATAAAAATCTGCTTTATTTCGAAAATTGTTGCCACTGCTCGCTTTCAAATCTTAGAGTTTCTTAATAAAAACTTCCGAAGATTTACAATGAAATAAAAATAGCATTGCCAAATATTAAGTACATTATTCCCGATCCCAAAAATTCGTGGGAAGCCATTTGCATTCTTCCCATCTTCGTGCGACTTTAATGAGCCGAGATATTAATTAAAAACTCTAAAAACATTAATTTTCGTACTCATTTTTTTAGAGTGGCAACAGTCTCGCACGTTGGAGATAAAAATGCTTTATTTCGAAGAGTGTTGCTACTGCTCGCTTTCAAATCGTAGAGTTTGTTATTCAAAAATTTGTAATTTTTACAAAATCTTTACATATAAAGAAGAATGCTTATGTGTGTGTGTTTGTTTGTTCGAGTTATTGATTTCTGATCAATAATGATAAATTTGTGCCACATTAAATCCCCTAAAATTGAATATAATATTGGATGGAACTTTTGAGCTTTTACAACCATTTCATTAGAAAAACGAAAATCATTAAAAACTGCTTGGCATTGTTGCTGATATAATGAGTAGAGTTTGTTATTCAAAAATTTGTAATTTTTACAAAATCTTTACATATAAAGAAGAATGCTTATGTGTGTGTGTGTGTTTGTTTGTTCGAGTTATTGATTTCTGATCAATAATGATAAATTTGTGCCACATTAAATCCACTAAAATTGAATATAATATTGGATGGAACTTTTGAGCTTTTACAATCATTTCATTAGAAAGACGAAAATCATTCAAAACTGCTTGGCATTGTTGCTGATATAATGAGAAAGAATTAGTTTATTTTTCTATCGAAATTTTTTATGTGGGTTCTATATCGCAACAGACTGAAAAATGTATGACTATGAATCATATTTCTTCCATCGTTATTAGAGAAGGATTACAGCGGTATCGTTCTCTCTGTTTTTTCTAACTTAACTGGTATCGGGTACTTCCGCTAGTTTTGTCTAAAAATATGAACTCTGTTAATTGCATAAAATATTTTTTAAATAATAATTCATCTCAGTGTTTGACTGAAGAATGTTGAGAACATAACAGTGTGAATGATTTAAAACGTGAAAAATTTTGATAAAATAATTATATCACAAGTTCGTATCGTTCTTTAATGATGCTGAGTAAATAATAATAGTAATTTTAAATAACTTTGAGCTCATAACTTAATTAGCTCAGGTTTATTTAAGATTAGAATAATGAGTCTAATATTTATTTTTTATTAGGTGCAGTTATAAGGTACTTTCTCCCGCCTTTTCGCATGCCTTCGTGGTATAATTAGTAGCAACTTGGCGCGTATTCGAGAGGTCCAGGATTCGAGTCCCGGCCGGAGAATTGAATATTTGTCATATCTCCTGTTTCAAAATAAGGACTATAGAAATCCTGTTTCAAAATAAGGACTATAGAAATGGCGCCCGAACTAAAAGGGGGTGAAAGATATTCGCCACCTCCAGTATTTAGCAGTTGGCTCCTCTAATCACCGATTGCCCTTTGAAAGGAGGAGTATATAAGGTATTTTCTGCCTCCTTATCGCAAGTCTTCGTCATCTAATATCATTAATATTATAGTAGCATATTCGACGCGCATTTGAGAGCTCCAGGGTTCGACAAGCGCGTTGCACATTTTTCACGTCTCCTCCTTTAAAAAAAAAAAAAAAAAAAAAAAAAAAAAAAAAAAAAAAAAAAAAGCTACAGCGTTATTTATGTTTTGAACATGTATAACATTTTAAGCGCCCACAAATTAAGTATACATAGAAGTATATATAGTTCTTGTCTCTAATATTTTTTAACTGAATACGTGAGTTCCTTTCCCCACACTACGAAAAGACAATGCTACCTAGATGGTACAGTGAATACCTATGAAGGCCGCCTAACCGGGACGGTGGTTAGGAGGATGGATCTAAAAGGGATTTAAAAGAAACTTTTCGTCACATCTATACGTACGCCCCTACGTATGCATTTTATATAACTGAAAAACGGTATAGAACGTTGAAATTTTGTATATGGTACTGCTATAAGATGTAGTTGTGCATCTTCCTTTTTAGTTGCAGTCGGTAGCACCAAACATTGCGTAATACCAATATACGTTTGGGTGTGTATATATATATATATATATATATATTCGGTTACTGTTTTTATGTCTGCATGCAACAGTTGTACAACTATCAACAATAAAGTGGCGGTAAGCCTAACGAGGCCGTCTTTTGTTTGCATTTGAAACTCTCAGTAGAAGAGTGAATTAAAGAAGTTGGTGCACCAACTTCGATATCTTTTCCCCCACTGGGACCGAAAGTTAACTTTCAATTTTGTGCACTGAAATTCGGACTTCCTGCCTGCTGGCCTAAATGCTTATTTTTGCGTAGAAACTGTCATTTTAATTTTAAATATTGTTTTTTAACTTGTAGAGATATTACGTATTTTTGGAAGTAGGCAAAGATGAAAAATTAACAACGCCTTCTCCGGGAATCGAACCGCGGACCTCTGGAATTCCGGCCCAGTGTGCAAGCCACTACACCATGTATTTTTGCCTTGCCGTGAAGTGAGAACTGAATTCATTGATTGCGAAATATATCTCTAATGAAATTCGAAGAAATAAGTTTAATTGAAATGCAGCAAAAAATGTGTATTATTTAATAGGACGTACAAGGACGTCATGTGGTGTCTACGTCAGATATTTTTTTACTCACTCTCGCGCATAGCGTTGAGTATTCGTGCGTGGGGACATAAGGATATTATTACGCAAATCAGTTTATCCGCACACGGATAATCGAGAGTGCAGTGTATTTTGAGTAAAACAGAGGACGCCTGGATATGAAAGTGACTCATCAGATAATACTACATGAAGCAGCAATTAACAGACCGTTTGGTAACGTCTACGATTAATGCATGTATTCAACTTTTCAGTAGTCTATACCACCTGAACGTAAAGGAACTTGTGATATTTTTCCATTGGGAAATTTTATTTTTCATTTCCTGTTCAGCAGATTCCATTGAAAAAGAAAGCTGAAGGAAGGGTAAAAAAAAATTGTTGCTCATCTAATTTTTGTTTCTCGAAATGATTGCCTCTTGTTTCCCGAAGGTCAGACGGTCTCGAAGACGAGGAAATTCCTGCAACGGAAATGTGGCCTTCAAGCTAAAAGAAAATTAGAAGGACAGGTGTATAATTGGATTAATCTGTTGAAAGCACGGTTTTTAATTCCAACTTAAATTTATGAAGAAAAACGGATATTCTGTTTTGAAAGCATTTTGTGATAAAACATTGTCCTTTCGTCTGAGGAGAAATGTAAAATTCGTCCTGCTGTGCTTTAGATAAGTATTATCGCTTTAAAGATAGGTTAAGCATGTTTTTCAGTCTTAAGTGCGTGTTTACACTCTATCCGATGGTGGAAAAAAATAAAATTTTGCGACTTTTAGTTTGTTCACTAAACGGAGATACGTGCAATATTTTAAAAACTCTAAAATGGATTTTTAAAATATTGCTTCACCAAATGGCACTGCCATCCATAAAATGCCTGGGGAAAAATTTGAACTCGGTAGCTTATCGGAAAGTAGTTTAAATGGCAGACTTTTGACTATAGCGACTAACACCTGAGTGAACTTAATACAAAAGCCGATTTGTCAACATTGAGTAGCATCGACATCGGCGGAGGATAGACACTTCATGGAATCGACATTGTAAAGAACTGACATTATCAGGTGATGAACATAGAGTAAGATCGATAGCGGTAGAAGATCGCTACGTCGTAGGTTTGTCATTGCTAAGAATCGACCCCGTTGCAGGCTGGACAGGTCGTAGTATGGTCACTGCATACAATCGACGCCGGCATAGAATCGACACCAGCAGGTGATCGACATAACGTAAGATCAACAACGTATAAAATCGACACGACGTAGGATCGTCACAGCATTTAATCAACATAGATAGATGATCGAAAGCGCATAAAATCGACGTGACGTAGGATCGCCACAACATACAATCAGCACCGCAGATTATCAGCATAGCACAGGATCGATAGTGCATAGAATCGGCATGGTGTAAGGTCGTCACAGCATATAATCAACACCGGCAGATGATCGACATACCGTAGGATCGACAGTGCATAGCATCGATATGACTTCGGATCGTCACAGCATGTAATCAACAGCGGCAGAGGATCGGCATCAATATATATTATTGTCGACATCAATTCAATGTATAATGGACACAATAATAAATTAAATGAAGATACCATTTATCCAAAAAGTATTTTTATATTCTAAACTTAATAATTAGCTATTGATTGATAGCTATATCATATAGCAAGGAATTAAACATATTGTTTCGTTCATTGTATTCGTAGATTGGGAGTAACTGATGATAACACCTGATGAAGAATCAAAACACAATTTATTTGCCAATGTTACGCAGGACAGTTCCATAGAAACATTTACAGTCGTCGAAAACTACGATAAACACGCTGAAACAATCAGCAAAACAGCCTTCAGGCTATAATGGTAAAGAACAGCTTCGCGGCAAAGCACTAAAGTACAGCTCCCGACTCGGTCGATCGCTCTCATGCTAATCTCTGAACTCAAGTCACTACTACTACGCGTATAGGCATAAACTTTAACCTACCTTCGAGAACATTTTCGAGAAAACGGCTGAGAATGCGTTCTAGAATGTTCTCGCTTCGTCTATTGCATATCATCAACTTTGCTGCCAAATCTGACAATTCTGCCTTTCCCTGCCACTTTCTGGCAACCCGCAACGGGACATTTTGCAACAATATAAAATACACGGATATTGTGGGAAAATTACATAGAAATAATTACTATATTTTTAAAATCAATAATATGCTGTAAAAATGCATGAATAATGTGCGCTGTAAAGAAGTAAAAATCAGGGAAAAAAAAAAAAAATTACGGAGAACGCAATAAACTTTCCCGGAAAATATATTGTTTTATATATATATATATATATACGTATATAAACACTTCCAAGATTTTAAAGAAGATTTTTATGTTCGCTTCCTAGACATTTTTTAATCTTTTTGACCTCATTTAATGCCTTTACTAACTTTTAAAAATTATATCCTATAATATTGCAATGAATTCTAAAACACTGAAAATAATGTGCGTAACTAATCGATTTACCAGGATAAGATTTTCTGTGTAAAGCGAAAAAAACAATGCACTTGATTTGAGTGTGATAAGTATTGCTAATTTGTGGTTACCAACCCTATGCTTCAAATGTTTCACTTTATTATCCTTAATTACGTTTGCATAGAAGAAATTTCGCAGAATAGGCATTTTCGTAATATTTTTCAGCAAGAAAATGAACTTTTTGTGACCGCAAAGTCATTTTGGTTTAATACCCTCTCTTCAATTACTCACTAGACGCAAAGAAAGAGACTAGAATTGTCAATAGCTTTCCCTGTCTCATAACTCAAGGGACAAGGACCTTATAAGGGCCACCACAGACAATGTTGCGGTATTTTAATTGACCTCTTTCTGATTTTGGGTGACGTATATATCTTCTTAGAATTTTCTTGGTATATTCACCGAAAAACCATCATGCCTAAGAAAGCCCAGGAAAGTTCAACATGCCTCTCTCATCTGCGAATATTTCAGTTTCAAACCTCTAAGAGGAGTTTTTTTTTTTTTTTTTCTTCAAATTACCATTAAGACTGGAACTGACATTAATTAACATCTACAATCTTATTTCTACCAACAACAAAAACAAACAAAAAATATTTGATATGCACACCACATGGCACCTTTGTACGGCTTATTAAGTTATACTGTGTAGAGACATTACGTATTTTTGGAACCTCTGAAATACGCACACAGCTTGCAGACCACCACACCACGAAGGCAGGCCAAGAAGGCGGGAGAAATACCTTATAACTGTACTTTATTTAAATTTATTTCATTGAATTTAATTAGAGATATATTTCTCATTTACTCAATTCCGTTCTCACTTCCCGGCAAAGCAAAAATATATGAAAACTCAGAACATCTTCACTAAAAATTTTAAAATGTAAGAAAAACTTAAAACACAAAATACAGTTAAAAAAAATACATGAAATTAGAGTTTCTACGCAAAACCAAGCAAATTCGGCCAGCGGGTAGGGAGACAGATTTTTCGATGCACAAAACTGAAAGTTAATTTTCGGTACCACTGGGTAAAAAGACACTTAAGATGGTGCATCAACTGACTTAATTTGCTATTCTACTAAGAGTTTAAAATGTAAACAAATGGGGCCTCTTTAGGCACAGCGGCACTTTTAAATTGTCGATAATTCTATAACTATCGCATGCAGACTAACTAAAAGCATAAAAACCTTAACCGAAACATAAGAACAACATAATTCAATCAAAGCAAAAATTTAGAACTAATATTAATACTAACACAAAGAAATTGAAATTCATAATTAATAAATTTCAAATAATCATATAATTGCAACAAAGAATTTTAAAATGTTAAAACGTTTCAAACAAGCAAAGCCCCACTTAAAAAATTATGAAATTGAAAGAAAAATGAACAAAAACAGAAGAGGAATTCAATCAACCCCAACTTTACTTCATCAGGGGGGCAGGAACTTAATTGAAATCTCTCTTCTACAAACCCCCCTGCTTTTCTGTATCCAGAATTAGGCGGTGAACCATTTCAATGAACTTAAATTATAATTATAATAGTTCACCCCAAAATTCTGGCTTTTCCCCAAAGCAAAGAAAAAATAAAGTATAATTTAACTAAGAATACCAAAGAAAGTTTTGCGAAAAGTGGTTCATTAGATTTATGCTTTATTATTTTTTGGATTGTTTACTATAACGAATAAAAACAGTTTTCGAAAGCAAAATCAAGGATTCTAATTGCACTAAGTTCCATTTTCATGAATGTAATGGCTGAGATTGATGTATTGATGCAATTTTTTAAAATATTCGACATAAATCCTAAATTAAATCCTAAATCACCGCATTCAAAAATATTCAACTGGTTTCTTTTTCTCCGTTCTAGTTTTAAATTCTCAGTATTTTTACTTCGTTGAAGTAAAGGAAGTATTGTAATTGCGAAAAACTTCGGGTATCACATATCCATTTCAATCGCTCTCAAAACAATTTGAACGATATTTTTATTTGACATCTGTACGAACAGACAGAATAAAGGACTTTTTTGCAAAAAAGAATTGTAAAATGAATTTTAATTGCTTCAGAAGAGATTTTTCTTGATTTCTGTACGTACGCATGTATGTATCTCCCATAACTCAAGAACGAGTATCCGTAGAACGTTGAAATTTTGTATACGGGACTGCTATATCATGCAACTGTGCACCTCCCTTTCGTTGCAATCGGCTGCACCAGTTGTATGTTCCTTTTACAATTGAAATTTTGTTATTCATGATTTAATTCCAGTCCCCGTTAAAACATTTTTAACAATTAACTTTCAAGTTACTTGAAAACATCTTTCAAAATATAACTTACTAGTATGGATTCACTCTTTTAAGATAAGCCTATTATAATTAAACTTAGGAGATAATATAATCAATTTTTCAAAAAATCTTAACAGACGGTCTCTCTCAGATAAGAACTCCACAAAATACATCCCTCAAGAATTCCAAGTCCCACCCACTACCATAAATTACTTCACCCAAGTCTTACCGACTGATATTATTCAAAGCCCCTACTGCCGCTAAGAATTTTCGGACACCCTACACTTCTGAGTCAGACACGAAGAGAACACTTTGCCAACTCCCCCACTAGAAAGAATGTAAGTTACTTAATACCTTTCTGGCCTTTATATCTTCATGTACATTCACTGATTTTATTTATATTACTATTATTTTTATATTATTTTTATATTTTCTTTGATTTGTTTTTACAAAGTTTGCATTATTAATATTTTTTATAATCTTCTATGTTTATTTCAACTTTACTTTGAATTCGATTTCATAATGACAATTTCCAATGTTTAATTTCTACAAATAATATAGTACTCAAATGCGTAACGATGAAAGTGTCGGGGACGGTTACTCGAGTTTTACAGGATTTCTCTACAGTAATTGATTTTTACTCCAAATTGAATTGACTAAAATGCTTCATGAGAATAAATTCTTTGAGTATCAGCATTAGTTCATAATTCCTACTATTCGCGGAAATATTTGGCCTGACTAGAATTGCCGGTTTGGCTTTAAATTATAACTCGAGTAAAGACGAAACACTTTCGTATTTACGTATTTTTATCAATTATTGTTCATTGAACGGGAGTTGGTTTGTTCCCCTTGAAAAGTCAACTAATTTCCGATCAATGACAATGATTACATGTTTTAATTTTTCCTTTTACATTTGAAATATTATTCTTCGTGATGATTTAACTCCAGTCCCCGTTAAAACATTATTAACATTTTGCTTTCAAATTGCTTCAAAACATCTTTCAAAATATAACTTACCAGTATGGATGCACACTTTTAAAATAATTCTACTTTAATTAAACTTAGGAGATAATATAATCAATTAATCAATACTGTTTAGGAAATAAATTATTATTAACTAACTTTGCAGCAATTGCGCAAGTAATAATAACTAGTGTTCGCACTAAATGGATTTAAGATCATACAACATTATATATATATATATATATATATATATATATGTGTGTGTGTGTGTGTGTGTGTGTGTGTATTTCCACTTTGTTACCTAGCTCGGTGAGCTTAGCTTTTTTCCTCTTATATGGTGGTAAGTTTTGTATTTTTTTTTTTTTTTTTTTTTTTTTTTTTTTATGTCCCGGTTAAGGTTTTCATGCCTTGAATTAATCTCCATGCAATTGTTCTAGAATTATCAACAATTTAAAACTTTAAGTGGCGAGTTAAACCCAATGAACTGCCATTTGTTTACATTTGAAACTCAGTAGAATAATGAATTGACCCAGTTTCTGCACCTTCAATATCTTTTTGACGAGTGGGGCCAAAAGTAAACTTTTAGTTTTGTGCACCGAAAAATCTGCCTTCTTGCCCGCTGGCCAAATTTGTTGTTTTCGCTTAGAAACTCTAAGTTTAATTGTGAAAATTGTTTTTAAACTGTTTTAACTGTCTTTGGTGTTTTGTATTTTTCTGTATTTTACAATTTTGAATGAAGATATTTTGAGTTTTTATGTATTTTCTCATTGCCGCGAATGGAGAACTGAACTGATTGAATGCGAAATATGTCTCTAATGAAATTCGAAGAAATAAGTTTAAATGAAATGCAGTAAAAAATGTGCATAATTTAATAGGCCATATAAGGGAAGTCATGTGGTATCCAGATCAGATTTTTTTATACTGTTTTCGTGTGTTTTTGCGTTTGACTTTTTTATATTGTTTTCATCATATAAAAATTTTTACATTTTAAAACAATAGTATTAATCTTGAAAGTATATTAAATAATTTTAATGCCTTTTCCTCCTTATATTATTTTTATGTGATTTCTTCATTACTATATATAAATTTATACCGTAAAGAATTAATTATCAATTTCATTATTAAACTGTGTTTTCTAATCAAAAGGGTATTTATTGATTGTAAAGATCAACTGCCAGTGTATATTCTTCTATCGAACCTTTGATCATGATTGATGCCCTTAAAAATTCCATTGACCTCCAAAGAGTCTATAAAGTCTGGTGTTCTTTAGCATAAACTATAGATTTTAAAAAGACTCTAGAAGAATTATCTTCTGGTTTTGTGAATACAGAAAGGCAAAATCAGAAGAAGGGTGTACAAGAGACTTTTATTTGAACACAAAGAAATAACAATGACCTAACTAAGTTTACACAAGCCAACACTTCTGCCATAAATATGTTACTAATAT
This sequence comes from Stegodyphus dumicola, assembly GCF_044657685.1. Lineage (NCBI taxonomy): Eukaryota > Metazoa > Arthropoda > Arachnida > Araneae > Eresidae > Stegodyphus > Stegodyphus dumicola. The sequence goes on along the minus strand of NC_140769.1, from coordinate 6,594,693 downwards.
CAAATATAATGGATTAGCCTAACGGCTCACAGGATAAAAATAACACGCACGAAAGTTTCTGGTTTGTAGAAAACCGGCGAAACAAATCAAATGGCTAAAAGCACTCAACGCCACAGAATCAAATCGCTAATAAGTCACAGTACAAAATTTTTAGTTAATTTTAGTTCATTTCAGTTAATTTTAGAGCGCGCTCTAAAATTAACTTGCGTAACCTTGGCTTAAATAGCACTTTTTTCTCACTCAATCTGAATAAACGCTTGCTGTCTTATTTACGTTCAGGCATGGAAAGTGTGGGTGGAAAGAGAGTCACAGGAAAGCACTAACACTTAAAATTAACTACTAGTTAAAAATAAATAGTTAAAACCTCATAAGTCAATACCGGGAATAAGAGATGGGAGATAAACAAAGGAAGATTTCTTGTACAATGTGATATGAAAATTAAAACTGAAGTGTCAAGAAAAAAAAAGGGGGGGGCAAACAAAACCTGCCATCCATAGAATCATGACAACACCAGAATAGATTCTTCCATCCACATAAGAATCGTTGACAGAACTTGAGGTAAATTGCGTCTATTGCCGTCAAAAGCGTCAAATGTATCATTGACATAACTTACCCCAAAACGAAATTTTAAATTATCTTTATATATGCACTACTAGCTGCTATGCGGTCAGCCTTCGTGTGGCTTTTAAATGTACGGAAAAACAAACCGTTCGACAAACGTTCAGCATTCAAAAGAAACATTAAATTTAAAAACTGCACAGAATTATTGCCCTCATTTTTCCGAGTGGCAACGGTGCTGATATCAACAACAATGGCAAAGTTCTATATCAGCAACAATGGGTGCCATCGGTTTGACGCGATTTCATCAAAAAACATAAAATTAAAGAAATATCTTATTCGAATTTTGAACAAAATTCCTTCGAGGTGCTTTGGCTCTTGTCTAGATGCACCTACGTACCAAATTTCGTAGTCCTGGGTCTATTAGCTTACGCGCAACAAGAACGAAAGACACACACACTCAGACAGACAGACTCTTCCATTTATTATTATATTCTAAGGATTATGTTAATTTTATTAACAGTTAAATTTTGAGTTAAAGTTCCTTTCCTGTCGATTCTTAACTTCAACTTACTACTTCCGGCCAGAACGTAGTTTTGGAATCTTTCTGAATACTTAATGAGGAGGAGTGGTATTTAAACCGCGAAGTCTACTTGCAGAGTTAGAGAGAATCAGAGTTTCTGATTTGCGCGCGTCTGCCTTTTCGGCTACTCTCTCACAAAGCTGTTATCACGCTTGGCCGTACTCAGGCCCTTGATAGCTTTGCAGTCAGTTAGCGTTAAGGGACCAACTCGGTTAGAATCTTGATAGCTTCGGTTATATCTCTTTAGTTTAGATAAAGTTTGTTTATTTCTTAGCCTCTTAAGTTCAAGCCCAAGTGTCGGTTTTTATTGTACGCTCCAAGACAGAGTTCTGTTAAATCTTATTGGAATAATAAAGGGTTATTTATCCTTCCTTGTAGTTTCTTGTCACACGAACTTAAGCGATTATTCGCTAACTAGTTCTTAAGGTTCTTCATGTTCAACAGCAACTTACCCTTTACAAAGCGAGGAACTCTACAATATGTAGATGATTTGAATGATATACATTAAAACCGGAATATGTTTGTTTAATTTCGTTATAAGGTATTTCTCCCGCCTTCTTAGCATGCCTTCGTGGTGTAGCGATCAGCACGCTCGACGCGTATTCGAGAGGTTCGATAGTCGAGTCCCGACGAGGGCATTGCTCATTTTTCATCTCTCCTGCTTCGAAATAACCTAATGACTCTTCATCGCAATATTTAATTCTACAAGCTGCCTTTCTGTTCTGCTTTTGCACCACGTTCAAAACGTGTTCAATTTTACTGTAAAAACGTTTATTTTTATTCGAATGTTAATCTAACTGGCTGAAGGCGTATAAGTGAAGAACAGTAAGATTAGTTGATTATTTCCGAAGTTATTGTTTTGCTCTTGCGAGAGGAAGCGCTTCTTTCACTGAACGTTTATTTACATATTTTTAAGAACGTCATAAATTTAGCCCAAAATTTCGAAGAAAGCTTTAGAACAGAGACGGCCGTCGACTGAGATTTAAAAGCCAGTTCCATTTGTGCTTTCCAAGAGTGGTCCTTTTCCTCAGCATCATGCATCTATTCTCAGTAATAAACAAACAAACTTTAATTACATGTTGTACAACTAACATTTATAAGCGTAAGTGCCAAATAAATAAAGTTTCACCTTTGCAGCCCAGGGTTTTTCATTTTTTTTTACCTGCAAGAAAATTTTTTACCGGTTCAGAGGGCGATTTTAAATTACGGAACTCTCAAGCTTACTGACACATTATTTTCTACTAAACGCGCAATATATTCGGACACCTTTCACGCCCATATTTACTACTGCGGCACTTTTCCACAAAAACTGAAAGGTACTAAAATATTTCTAGCATAATTTTCCCTCGTCCACCTTTCTTCAGCGGTCAGCTGCCTTTACTGAGAAATGCTACACAGCAAGAAGTTTCGGAGAGAAGAAGGATGTTCAGGTCTTCTGTGCAATAACTTTAAAGGGATTGAGGACAACAAAAAGTAAAACATAAGAAAACAAGCTCAGAAAAGTTGCTCGTGGCTAAAGAAAAAATGTGTATGTTACTTCTTCTTTTCATTTGCATTTCTCTTTTGTGTTCTGTTTTTACGACTAGCGCTTTTTATTGGCTGTATCTTCTTTCGCACTACAAAAAATACTTCTTTTTAAAATTACACGGCAGTTTATTTTTCGTTCTAAAAACCTTGATTGTTGATGGGAAAGCGGATAAATAATGATGGAGACAAGATAAATGTTCACAGTTAGTTCCGAGTCTGTGTGAAGTGTTTCACTTGTCCTTTCAGTCGTATATTTTGCTCTGTACGTTCGTGAAAAAAAAAAAAAGTGAAGTTCATTGTTCTTTTCTCGGTGCCAGCAGTATGTGGTAGTCTTCACGAATTTCGCAAGTGGCTCAGAACCTGCGTGCGAGTGTAAACACTTCTATCGAGTTACAAGACGAACCAAAATAAATCTCAAAGAAAACACTCCAGAATTGGAACTTGTTTTTTAGCAGTTCTAATGTCGCCTTCCTTCAGAGTAATTACACTTCCCTCCAGCCCCAAAAATCGCTACACATATCTCTCATAGTCTGCAATGTTGGCACAACTAAAGAAATACGAGTTTTCAATTATGATCGTTACAACATTATAAAATCGACTTTGTGGAAGCAATGCGGGCATATACAGGGTGCGGCCGCGTTCATAGTAGGATATTAAAAACACACCATAAGGCAGTAACTGTAATTTATTTATTACCTTCTTATGCCAATTAAGAGTTAAAGGTATGCCATTTACTAATATGTAAGTCATTGTTCATTGCGTGGATTACTTTTTGAATATAATGTCAAATGATGCCCTCTCTGCACAACACATTCATCTAGGCGGTGTTAGAAGATTGCCATAACTCGGCGCAACGTATTCCCTGGGACATTGCCGACGGGATTGCCTGGGATATTCTCCTGAATAAGCGATCGGACATATGCAAAGTTTGCGAATGACTACGCAATACTGCAGCACGATCATTTTCCACGGCTTCTGGTGTCCGCACAGTTCTTCCACTTCTTTTCGGTTTGCCAGTTGTCGTTCGAAACAGAACCTGTTGTTCGAAATGCACTTATCCACCTCACAATAGTCCGTCTATTTGGAACTTTCCCATGACGTCCCAAGTTGAAATATTGCCGAAACAGACGCTGGGTAGCAATAACATAGTTATTCTTGAACTAACTTTCAGCAGCAAAGGCACGATGCTGTGCACTCCACCGATCCGTATCACTGTCACACTCGAAATGGCATCTCATTAGTACACGAATGCGAATGCAGCACGAGCTGACGCGTATTCATGCAGTTCTGTACTGCATTAACAACAAAAGGTGGATTCGTTAGGCTCAATAGGAGTTTTAACAACTTTTAAATTATTGACAATTCCACAACTATTGCATGCAGATGAACTAAAGTCATAAAAGCCTTAAGGGGGCTCATACACCTTAAACCCCTTGTGATCTTCGAGTATGTGACTGTTACAAGAATTGGGATATTTTATTTATTTTAAAAGCAATTACTTCCAACTTTTTACAGCTGACTACATAAAATAGCTGCTTTCTGAAATAGTAATCAGAAAGTTTATGTTGCCACAAATATTTTTGTAAGTTAATCCGCTTTGTGACAAAATGTTTCGTCATGTTTCCACCTTGCGCTCATATTTTAAAAATGGCTAATGGTACATACTTGAAATTTTATGGAATTCTTTATATGGGCACTATTCTCTAACTGGACCAAAAGTCGGATGAATATTTTAATATTAAAAAAATTTTATGCACGAAAACATTACAGATTTTTTTAAATAAAATACATTTTATAAATGCAACTCCAAATAAAATAAAAATTTAACATGAAATTCTTAGAACTTTTGGTTCACCGTAGTTTCCAAGTTTTATAAAAGATGAATAATTTGTGCGCGCAAGGTGGAAACAGGACGAAAAGTTTTGTAAAAAAGCGGAATAAATTATCGAAATATTTGTGGCAACACAAACTTTCTGATTACTATTTCAGAAAGCAGCTATATTTTTTAGTCAGCTGTGAAATGTTGGAAGTAATTGCTTTTAAAATAAGTGAGTTACTCCAGTTCTTGCAACAGTCATATATTCGAAGATCTTATGGGTTTTAAGATGTATGAGTTGCCTTAACCGGAATATAAGAACAACATAATTCAGTCACTTTCAAAGCAAAGAATGCACAATTTACAAACATATAAGAATAAAAAAAACTGAGCTCACTGAGCCGGGTAACAGAGTGCGTATATACATATACATATGTGTAAGATAAAAAATATGAAAGCAAACTTCTAAATTTAATTCACTATAACCTCTTTTATTTTCCATTTCATTTGGGAACTTCATCTGTCTGTCCTAAAAATAGCGCTTAATTCTAAACTGCGTCATTCAAATTAATCATGCGATCTTACGTAACTCTTAATGCAGATGCCTCTTGACCCATCACCAAACTGTAAACCAAAACTAAAAACTGAAACTTTTGACTCCCTCCCTTCTTTCTATGAACTGATGCGTCACTTTTGCTTGTGCTTTTCTCTTGGCCAGACGCATATCAAAATTTTAAATGCTCTTTAATAGGCACGAGTAGAGTGCCAAGTGAATTGTGGCCACAAAATGAGAATTTAAATAAAAAAGGAATTTAATCCGGGTCGTGGACGCTCTAAGCATCAAGTTTCTACGCAATTAATATTTCTACGCATCTACGTCTCAGCATTCGTATTTCAGTGCTTCTAAAATTTGTGTTATCATTACATATATAATGCTCTTTAATAGGCACGAGTAGAGTGCCAAGGGAATTGTGGCCACAAAATGAGAATTTAAATAAAAAAGGAATTTAATCCGGGTCGTGGACGCTCTAAGCATCAAGTTTCTACGCAATTAATATTTCTACGCATCTACGTCTCAGCATTCGTATTTCAGTGCTTCTAAAATTTGTGTTATCATTACATATATAATGCTCTTTAATAGGCACGAGTAGAGTGCCAAGGGAATTGTGGCCACAAAATGAGAATTTAAATAAAAAAGGAATTTAATCCGGGTCGTGGACGCTCTAAGCATCAAGTTTCTACGCAATTAATATTTCTACGCATCTACGTCTCAGCATTCGTATTTCAGTGCTTCCAAAATTTGTGTTATCATTACATATATATACATAATACAAACTTTTGCCGCAGCCGATTGCAACCAAAAAACGAGGTGCACAACTACATGTTATCGTCCCATATACCCAATATCAACGTTTCGAGGCTACTCGTTTTTGAGTTTTTCAAGATACATGCATACGTACGCACACTGCTCAAAAAAAAAAAAAAAAAAAAAAAGGGGGACAGTCCTATATCTCCCGATCTACTGGGGCGATTCACGAAATTCAAATTGCGTTCTTCATGTCTCGAAAGCGCGACTTAGGATATATATTAGATTTATATATAGCATTATTCTAACATAGGTATTTTGACACAAAATAGGACTTTTTCTGAAATAGCATACCAATTTTTTTACATATTTTGATTCTATGACTCAAATTATGCCAGAATACCAAGTTTTGTAAAAATCGTACGAGTAGTTTTTGAAATATTAACTCTCAAAATTTTAGCTACTCAATGTTAATTGAATTTGGCAAATATTTATTTATGTCTCTTTTTTTATTAAACTTTTTTGATTTTTTCTCTCACTTTTCGAAATTTAGGTTCATTCAAAATAAAATTTACCCATTTTTTGTGTTTTATTTTTTTAAATTTCTAGTTTTAAATAATTTTTATAAATTTTTCGAAAAAAATTTTGAATTATAACCTATAAAATTTTTACCATCATCTTAAAGTAGGTGTATTTCTAAACATACCTGCAAAAAATTAGACTTTTTTATTCAAACTTTTCTAAGATATACACAAATTTACATATTTTCGCGTTTTGAAATTTGGCATCTTTTTTGAGCGATAATAACGCCAAATGTGGTCTATGGATTTTTGTTACGCTGTATTGCCACAGCTATTTTTAACCTTTAATTTCAAGTAAAATTTTACGGAGAATTAATTATATGACATTTTTTCCCTCAGTGATGCGTAATAAATATTTATTAATACTATATGAAAAGCTATTTTTTTAAATAAATTTTTAAATATTTTTTTTAATTTCTCTCTATCTTTTTTTTTTTTTTTTTTTTTTTTTTTTTTTTAAATAAGAGTAAGTTTTTGTAAGAGTAAATTTTTACCTTCGGCGTTTTATCGTCTGCTACTTTACTTCGTTTAAATCGAATTGTCTAAAACTGAGAATTTTCGTTTGATGTTTATTTGAATTTTATGACATTAACTGCACAATTTATTTTTAAACAAACTGATGCTTTTGAAGTGGCTGAAAGAGCGGCTGGTACTATCATCCATATTTTTAAAGCACAGTATATTTTTATAGAAACAAAAGATTTAGAATAATCATTTTTATAAAAGTCAAATCATGATATAAATATACAACCCTCTAGAGACTGAATTAAGGGAAGTTCAATGGTTATGTAGAAATGATCTGCAGCTACTTAATCACTGGATTTCCGTGGACAAGTAAGAATAATTATATAAACGACACCCAACATTCTGAATTCAATTAACAACGAGGATACAATGTTTATTAAATGAATTCAAGAAGTTTTAAAACATAAAAAATCAACTCATTTTTTAATCTAAAATGTATTTTTGTGCGTAGCGTATTTTCATTATTCTAATTTAAAATTCTAATAATTCTTAAAATTCTAATTTAGAATGTAATTGTCAAGAACTGATTCCTAATCATCAGTAATATAATAAGTAATTATTACGGTTATTAATAAATCCTTCTTATAAAGTAGTCGCAAATTTTTCAAAAAACTTTCTGTCTGAATGCAAATATTTTTAATTTTATATTAATCAAGACTGCACACGATATTATTTATTTGCACTTCAATTCTTAACGTCAGTTCTAGTAGAAGTTACAAATCAATTATATTTAATTAAGGATTGGATTGGATTATTTAATTATGGCAAAGCACACGAGGGCTATCTGCCTAAAGGGAGGGATGCCTTCGTGGAGGACTTTCTAAGGGAAACTGGCTCGTATACACGTTACACATCGGGAAAACCACGAAAACACCCATGCAACCAGCCCGTTCGTAGGATTCGAACCTCGGACGAACTACCAGTGATCAGCGTCTTTACCGCTCGGCCGTTTGTGGGCCTTAATGAAATAAGGCGATAATAAGGAAGGCGATAACTTTATTTAAAATGATTGTCAGAAATACCAAAATGTTTCGAAAAGTTGGATACTTTTTAATATACTTTCAGAATGCTTAAAGAAAAAGAGAAGAAAAATAAATTTTTTCGTAAAATTTAGTATTTGTATTTTTTTTAATTTAAAACTTTTCAATGTTCTGATATTTGATTCTTGCGATTTCAAAAATAAAATATTTGACTAAAATATGAATAGCATTTTAAGAAACCAAATGTAGGATAAAATTGTGTAAAGCAATGGGCACAATGATAAAACTGTTTAAAGCAGTGTATGCAAGTCATCCTAAGTTAAAATGTCGGTTATACATCTCTCTTATTTATATATATCTTTTCTGAACGGAATATTGAAAGGCGTGTAAAACTGTGCTTTACTGTATTTTCTCTTTTAATATAGTATGCAGTTTTCAAACTCATCGTAGTCTGGGTTACAAAGTATTCTTCCGAACGAAACGCAGTTCAAATAAATAAAATCAAATTCTGGAAAATTGATATTAATAAATATATTTAAAATGCTCAGTTCGAAGGAATAAATAGAAAATTTTAAAACAATTATCCGAAGAGACAATGCAACACAAACAATTAAAATAAAAGTATAAAAATTTAAAAATTACCTAAAATAATATCTATGACGAAAAATATATATAAAGAAAACTATTTGAAAAAAAATAAACGCTGCACCTTTATTTACGCAGTTCGAATAGGTAAATAGAAATTTTTAAAACAGTTATTCGAAAAAAAAAAAAAAAAAAAAAAAAAAAAAAAAAAAAAAACGTGCAACTTAAACAATTAAAATGAAATTTGAAAAAGAAAAAATTACTTAAAATAATAAGTTATAATTAAAAATATAATATAAAGAATATTATTTGGAAAAAAGGAACGATAGTGACTTTTTTTCCTCTCACGGGAAAGGAAACTAGGTTGCCATATATTAAGAAGTTCGCCAAGTGAAGTATTCTTGGCGCAAACTGACAAAAAAGTGCCAACATAAATTTGTGAATTTCTTCGTAAATTTCGCTCGAAATTTTACAAAATTTCATATTTAGACGTAATTTGAGTCGTAGAATCGAAATATGTAAAAAAATTGGTATGTTATTTCAGAAAAAGTCCGATTTTGTGTCAAAATACCTATGTTAGAATAGTGCTATATATAAATCTAATATATATCCTAAGTCGCGCTTTCGAGACATGAAGAACGCAATTTGAATTTTGTCAATCGGCCCAGTAGATCGGGAGATATAGGACTGTCCCCCTTTTTTTTTTTTTTTTTTTTTTTTTTTTTTTTGAGCAGTGTACGTACAAACCTCACGAGAAATCTCTCCTGAATCCATTTTACAATCCGTTTTGCGAAAAGAGTTTTGTATTCTGTCCATACGCACAGATTTCAAGCAAAAAAAAAAAAAAAATCTGTTAAATGGATTCGACAGCGATCAAAGTGCATATTTTCGTTGAAATGTGATATCCATAATTTTTCGCTCTTCCAATACTTCCTTTACTTCGTAGAAGGAAGTAAAAAATCCTCATTGTACTTTTTACAAGAATAAACGTTTTATGCGTTATATTTCTTACTTTCATAATGGTATTCTAGGTTAGTTCACAGGAATTTTCAGTAGTGATTTTATTCAAATCTTAATTTTTGTTATGTATATGTTGCAATTTATTTTAATTTTGGAGATTATTTTTCAATTTAAAACTTGCCCAAAATATGAAATAATTATGAGCGAAAGTTTGCACCTGATCAAAATGCGCTGATAAATTGTGACAAGGGGGAGGTGAAAGTGAAGAATATGAAAACAAATGAAACCCTTAAAACCTTGAAAAGTGAAGGACATACTAAACCGAAGAAATCTCTAACACTCTAGGACCAAAATATATTTTTGCAAATGTTTAAAAACAGCTTTAAGAAATTTATGTTAGGCGAAACTGCATGAAAGTCTAAAAAACAAGGCTCTTCGTAAGATCATAGCGTATAGATCTAATCGCAAGAATTTCATTGCTTCGCTTAATAACGTGTATGCTCTTCATCATAATTGCATCGCCATGGTATGATGAATTAACTGGATCTTGGCATTCGAAGCTTCGTGAAAGAGCCAATATGGGCCGCGGGCCGAAAATTTCGGGGACCCCTGATCTAAGCGGAAGTACTGTTAGTTTTTTTACTAATATAAAATTTTTCTTGTTCTTTTACAACAAGGGACGCCTTCCAAGTGTTACGGGTGTATAACATCGGTCAAACAATAATAAAATATATATAATAATAATGATAGAGGAAGAAAATCTTAAAAGTGTTCAGATTCAATATTACGCTCAAAGGGTCTTTTTTTAACGTTTTGTGTGTTACCTTTATTAATTAAGTACCATGTTCTTCGCACTTAAACACATAAAATTCATTTCAATGGCAATATCGCAAAATAATTTTAAAATGAGCCCATATTTAGAATTTCCGATACACAGTCTCGCGCGCTGGAGATAAAAGTGTTTTTTTTTTTTTTTTTCCTACAGTGTTGCCATTCCTCGCTTTGAAGTAGTCGAGTTTGTTAATCAAAATTTCGTTAAAATTTTACAAAATATGAAATAGATAATAAAACTAATTCAAATTCGGCCTTCCAGATGCTCTTATTCGGGTGGAAACGTACGTTATTCAAAACGTTATTTGATGTCTTTAAGTGCCGTCGTTTTATCACAATGGGAGAAACATACATACATTTATGTGCATTCTTCATTATGTAATATCTTTAAATATAATACGGGGTCGGATATATTTGGTGGCAACAATTTGAAAAGTGAATCAACGCAAAATGTCAAAACGAAATTAATAGTCCTTCTGAGCTAAAAATTAGCATTCGTGAATGAACTTTTGCATTTATTACATTATGAACAGTTCATAAACAAAGTTTTGCATTTGGAATGTATCTAACAACATGTTGCTTATTATATTTATATTGAATTAATTAAATTCAATTTTACTGTTTTGAAGAATACTTTTATCACATCGGTTTATGTTATCATTCGGTTAATGTTATCAAAATAACCGTGGATAGACATGATCACATTAAGCCACTCCTACTGTTAAATTTTTTAATAAAAAACTTTATTTCAATTAACTAACACGTTCTCGAAAATTTTTTAAATACCCATTTTAAAAAGGAGAAAAAATGTATGCAGTTACCATAAAGTATAATCAAAACAGCTCGTAAGAAACAAATTAGGAGTAACTGACAATTAAATCACTCACGCAGAAATAATTTAGTATCATCATTGAGTTGAAAAGTTCATCCACCACTTGCTTAAATACGCTGGGGCAAGATTAAAAGCGCGTCCTTGACGGAAATAATAATTCTTCAATTCGCGGCTTATTTAAAATATGCGATCTGCGTCTGCGAAGTCCTTAAAAGTTTGAGTTGAGAGACACCTAGTCTGTTGTTACTTTTCCACAGATGAATCATGAAGGAATTTTTCCGTGATGAATGCGTCTGGATGATTTGCATACGAACAAAAGACGCGGGCGTTATCGCAACCGTTATAACTTTTGATACGAATGTACACGCATCATTTTTTTAATTCTTACTTCCATAATTATATTTTTATCTATGATATGAACCTGATTTTATTTTCACTACGCACCTTATCGCAATGTCAAACTAAAATTTCATGAGGGACGATAAAAATATCTGACGGGCTCATTTAAAATAAAATAAAAATCTGAAAGGTTTCAAATTTTAATGATCACCCAAAGGGTTTATTAAAGTTTTCTACGCTCACAGTCTATCAGCCTGCTGTTACACTCATTCCTGCTAACCTTTATTTTTAGCCTAGCCTAAAGGGGCAATTTGCCCAGAAGGGATATTAATTTCGTTTAGGTATTTTGCGTCGGTTCACTTTTCAGATTGTGGCCACCAAATATTATCGCCCCGTTTTATATTTAAAGAAATTAAATAATGAGGAATCTGCATAAATGTATGTGTTTCTAATATAATGTGTTTCTCGCATTGTGATAAAATGACGGTACCTGCAGACACCAAATTTTGAATAACGTTGTTCTCCACTCGAATATCGGTATCTGGAAGCCTGAATGTGAAATTTGTTTCATTATCTATTTCATATTTTGTAACAATTAAACGAAGTTTTGATTAACAAACTCAACGGTTTCAAAGCGAGCAATTGCAACACTCTACGGGTGGGGGGGGGGAACTTTATCTCCATCTCCAACCCACGAGACTGTGTGTCGAAACTTCTAATGATATGCTCATTTTAAAATTATTTTGCGATATTGCCGTTGAACTGAATTTTATCATTTAAGTGCGAAGAACGTAATATTTAATAAATAAAGGTAACTCGCAAAATGTTAAAAAAACGCCCTTGTGGGCGTAATGTAATTTTTAGTCCAAAGGGGCTTAGCCCCTGAAGGACTATTGTTTTCGTTTTGCGATTTTGCGTTGAATCACTATAAATGTCCGTTTCACTTTTCAAACTGTTGCCACCAAATGTTAGAGTCCTGCATTATATTGGAAGAAATTAAATAATGAAAAATCTGCGTAAATGTATGTATATTTTTCGGATTGTGATAAAAAAAGGTACATAGAGCCATCGAATTTCGAATGGCGTAATCCTACTGAGAATATGGGCATGTGGAAGCCCAAATTTAAAATTTGGAATTTTTTTTATTATCGATTTCATATTTTGTAAATCTTTAACGAATTTTTAAGTAACAAACTCAACGATTTGAAAGCGAGCAATGGCAACACTCTACGGGGGAGGCAAAAAATTATTTCCAGCTCGCGGAACTGTGTATCGGAAATTCTAAAGATAGGATCATTTTAAAATTATTTTGCCACATTGCTATTGAATTGAAATGAATTAAATGCCACATTGCTATTGAACTGGTTTAAGTGCGAATAACATGATATTTAATAAATAAAGGTAACACACAAAACATTAAAAAAACGTCTCTTTGGACGTAATTTAAAATCTGACTGAAATCTTTCAGATTTTTTTTTTTTTTTTTTTTTTTTTTTTTTTTTTTGGTCAGTTGGGGAAAAAAAACGTTCTTCACGTATAAATAAACCCAAACAAAACGATTATTGTTACTGCAAAATCCGGTACTGAAGGTATCTTCCGACAAGTAGCAACGAGTCAATCAAATTTGCATCCTGAAATATTTGAATAAGATATAACTCCCTGGCAGTCATTTATGGGGTCATTTATACACCTTAAAACCCTTACGATCTTCAAATCTGTGACTGTTGCAAGAATGGCGATATTTTATTTTTTAAAAGCTATTACTTCCAACTTTTTACAGCTGACTATGTAATATAGCTGCTTTTGGGACTAGTAACCAGAAAGTTTGTGTTGCCACAAATATTTTTATAATTTAATCTGCTTCGTGATAAAATTCTTTTGTGTCATTTTTCACCTGCGCACATGATATTTTAAAAATGGAGTTTGACGGAATTCTTTATATGAACGCTCTCTTTTAACTGAACAAAAAATCCGATGAATATTTTAATACTAAAAAGTTTTATGCACGAAAACATTGCAGATTGTTTTAATAAAATACATTCTATAAACTGAACTCCAAATAAAATTAAATTGAACATGAAATTCTTAGGATTTGGGGTTAACAGTAGTGTCCAAATGTTACAAAATCTATATATTAAATATGGAATTAAATTATGCAACACAATGTTTTAAACTGTGCGCGCAAGGTGGAAACATGAAGCGAATGCATAAAAATTTTTTGTCACGAAGCAGATTAAATTATAAAAATATTTGTGGTGACACAAACTTTCTGATGAAAAATATGCAACGCCTTCGCCGGGAGTTGAAGCGCGGACCTCTCAATTACGCGCTAAGCACGCAGACCGCTACACCACGAAGGCTCGCTAAGAAGGCGGGAGAAATACTTTATATACTCCCCCTTTTAAAGGACGACTGGGGTTTTTAGGGGCCCCAATAGCCAAATCCTGGCTGAGGAGAATCATCATCCAACACCCTTTTAGTTCGGGCGCCACTGTAGAGACATTAAGATTTTCGGAAGCAGGAGAAATGAAAAATTAGCAACGCTTTCGCCGGAAATCGAACCGCGGACCTCTGGAATACCACCACACCACGAAGGCATACCAAGAAGGAGGGAGAAATACGTTATAACTATTAAAATAAAACGTGCTTTTATTTGAAATGGACCGAATAGAGCATTATTTATAAAATGGCTTCGATTTTTCGATTTAAAAGATGCCTCAGAATTTAAAAAATCATGCCATATTTGAGAAAGTACGTTAGGAAGAAGCTCTATATATAGAAAAGAAATAATGCATAATTTTAATATTATTAATACAACAAACTTTGATCTTAATTTTTGTAATCCTTAACCGAATGAAATGGAATTACCTTAAATTGTTTTTCTAATGTAATTAACGAAAACTTGAGAAAATATTTGATTCAAATTAAACCGTTCTGAGATCACCATTCTGTGAAAAGTATAGCATTTAATTCCGTTCAGATTGGAATGTTGCTTAAAAATGTATTCTTTTCACATACTTAGGACTCTGAAATATTGCAGAAAAAGAAAATATATACATTTATATGTATAATTTACATCCGTCAAAATCCAGTGATCTTAATGGTAAGACAGTGAATGCTTTGGTTATCACGAAAAGATGGCCAGTGCTTCAAAGCAGTGTATGGGAGAAGACGGTTACGGCTTCTCCTTCTTACTTCCTACCTCCATGGCCAGACTCGACTTTTGAGGAAACATTAACAGTCTTCACAGTGATTACAATTATCGTCCATACCAGACATGGCCAAACTGCGGCTCGGCCGCAGTCTCGAGCCGCATACGACTCTCAAACACTTAAATGCGGCTCGTGAGCTACTTACGATCCTTTGCCATCTGAAATACGACTTATTTTAAATAAATATAGTTTAATTTTTTAATACAAATGGTATTTGAAATAGAAATAATGCAGTGCCACATTTCTTCATTAATCGTTTATTTAATTTCTTATATTATGTATGTAAAAATTTGATACATTTGAAACTGTTCATTGCTGACTTGTCATCAGAGCAATAAATACGTAAAATTACAAATAATTCCGTTTCTGATAACTACTATTCCGGCTATGTTATTTTTTGAACAGGTAATGGTCATCGGAATATACTAATACGAAGTTAATGTAAAATTCAATGTTAATACTTTTATTTACTTATTCTCACTAATGTTTTTTCTTTCAAGTTAATTTTACTTCAGGTAGTATCTGCTTGCATTCCACAGACGTACGTTACTTTGCGATTCATCTGGAAGATTTACTATTTGTTGTAGGGCACTACTTTTATTCAGTCCTTGAATGGCGTGAGTAACTCCTGTTTTGCCTTGCAATTCATATAGAGCTCTTTTAATCTGTGGAAGAATTTTCTGAAGAATCTGTGAAATATTTTATTTATGGTGCAGTAAACCTTCTTCCTCTTACTTGGTTAGGAGACTTATCTCAGCTTTCTGTAGAACTCCTTCAAATTAATTTCCTATCCCTAAGCAAGTCACACAATTTTATGCAGTTGCTTCACGTATTTCGCAGCCATTCACAATGATACGCTTAACGAATACGTTTTCTACATGAAACTCTATCTTTCGTAACAGGCCCACCAGCGGCCGAGCGGTAAAGACGCTGAACACTGGTAGTTTGGTCCGAGGTTCGAATCCCGCGAACGGGCTGGCTGCATGGGCGTTTTCGTGGTTTTCCCCATGTGTAACGTGTATACGAGCCAGTTTCCCTTAGAAAGTCCTCCACGAAAGGCATCCCTCCCCTTAGGCAGATAGCCCTAGTGTGCTTTGCCATAATTAAATACACCACACCACACTATCTTTCGTAATAATTCTTTGATAATCCTAAGAAAAGATCATAATTTTATTTCACCAATGGTTGTGCATGCTGAAATATTTGGAGTCCTGGGAAGAATCACTGGTTTGACAACGATTTAAATTTTAGTCAAAATGTTTAATTCCCATTTTATCAAATATTGTTACTTCCGATAGAAATCTTTCACTTTAATCATCACATCTTCATATCAAGAACTTTATATCGAGCAATGAGGGATCAACACAACACAGACGTCTCTCTTCTGAAAAGTTGCTGTCAAACTCGGCATATTGATATTGGTAAAATCTCTTTAGCTTACGATATTTTCTTGCTTGATGACCTTCTTTCTTTCTTTCTACCTTGCACTAGGTTAGAGGCACTAGCTTAGAGACGCCGTAAATATCACACTAGGTTAGAGGCATTTTGCTGGCACTAGCTTAGAGTCGCCACAAATATCGTACTAAGTTAGAGGCATTTTGCTGGCACTAGCTTAGAGTCGCCGAAAATATCGCACTAGGTTAGAGGCACTAGCTTAGAGTCGCAGCAAATATCGCACTAGGTTAGAGGCGTTTTGTTGGAACTAGGTTAGAGACATTAGCTTAGAGTCGCAGCAAATATCGCACTAGGTTAGAGGCGTTTTGTTGGAACTAGGTTAGAGGCACTAGCTTAGAGTCGCAGCAAATATCGCACTAGGTTAGAGGCATTTTGCTGGCACTAGGTTAGAGGCACTAGCTTAGAGTCGCAGCAAATATCGCACTAGGTTAGAGGCATTTTGCTGGAACTAGGTTAGAGGCATTTTGCTGGAACTAGGTTAGAGGCACTAGCTTAGAGTCGCCGCAAATATCGCACTAGGTTATGGACATTTTTCGGCCCGCCATATCTAAAACTTTCAGCCTTAGTACTGCTGCTCTGAGCTACAACGGTTGCCCCGGCCCTGATACCAGCATTACACCTCTTTTAATCTGTTGATATATTTTGTCTTCCTAATTTTCGATCTTTATGTACGTCTGACACGTCCTTCATAAAAGCTTAGTAAACAAACTTAAAACAATACTTAGTTTAGTTGTACAATGATCCACTACTTGGTCACTACAAATTTCAGACAGTAATGCGAAATTTTGCTCCCGTAAACGTTTAATTTTAAAGCCTGATCTTTTATTTTCTAAAATATCCTCTGCCTACAGAATTCATTTCAGACTCCATTTGAGGTTTAACGTCGCTGAACACTGGTAGTTCGATCCGAGGTTCGAATCCCGCGAACGGGCTGGCTGCATGGGCGTTTTCGAGGTTTTCCCCATGTGTAACGTGTATACGAGCCAGTTTCCCTTAGAAAGTCCTCCACGAAGGCATCCCTCCCTTAAGGCAGATAGCCCTCGAGTGCTTTGCCGTAATCTAATAAACCAAACCAAGCCATTTGAGGTTTATTTTCTGTACACAGGTTAGGTAACCCAACGGAAAGTTGTTCTATGTAACCGTTAGGCTGACAATGATTTATTTTAAACTTTTTTCTGACTTATTTTACTTAGAAATTGAAGATGAGACGATAAGTGATTTGGCAGCCTTTATGTTTCCAGCAGTTAAAATACGGTGGATCCGTACATTTATTTGGCAAGAGCTTTGGAACTAAAGTATTGTGCAGACGTCTACCGTGTTACAAAAGGTCTCCACATCGAACATCTGCCCATGCCCATCGAAATATGAAAAGTTACTCATTCATGTTCTATCTGGATTTGCGAAACAAATTCATTATAGTAGTTACAGGTATATTTTCTTTCTTCAACATTAGTTTTGATTTGCTATGTATTTGAAAAACAGTTCAGAATTAAACAGCTAGGTTGAAGATTTTGGCTGGTAGACGGATGGAATATGTGCTCGACGAAGCGTTTATATAGCCCGGTATGAAGTACTAGATTTATTGGCAATAGGTTATGTATGTCCAGAATTATCGGAACGATTCAAGAGCTGGTTTAGAGAACTTTCAATGATGCTCCTGAACTTCATTATCTATGTCCAAAATTATCGGGACGATTCGAGAGATAGTTTCGAGAATTTTCGATAATGCGCCTGAACTTCATTATCTATGTCCAAAATTATCGGGAGGATCCGAGCGGTAAGTATCGAGAATTTTCAGTGATGCTTAGTGTACTGATTACTAAAACATTCCGGCAGATTCTGTTGGATGCCACCCTGAAATACTGTTTCAGTCAGGGCCTTCATATTGATTATTCCAGTACCACTGAAACTGCAATTACATTATTTTTTTGTGAATTATTCTATACTGGCCATCAATAAAAATAGTTATTCCAAAGTTTTGGGAAAAATTTTTTAACAAATTTTTAGGTTAGAATCCGAAGATTCGAATGATCATAGGATGATGGTCCTTATATTAATTGTGTGGAGAAATAAAATTACTTTTTAAGCAAAAGCTCAAACAAGTTAATAGCTTATTTTTAAATAAATAGTCTTTTTCGAATAACAGTTTCTCTGCAGTGTGCGTTGACGTGTATCGTTTAATTTATCCTTTCTAAAAGACAGAAAATGAATTAAAAAAAAAAAGCACTCAATTTTCTTTTAAATAACGATTTGTAATTTAAACAGTTAATATTTTTTATGTAATTGTAGACCATTAATAGGCTTCCGATTCATTTTACTTGTAATAAAGTGAAACAATAATAATTATAAAAGGAGAGGTATAAAGGAAATCAGAAGACAATATTTGGTTTCTCTCCCTGAAGAAAAAACGCTCAGTTGCCCAGTACAAGAGTAACAAATTTTTATTTCTTGGGACTTAAATTTTCTGAACACAAAACAGTGTAGATATAAGATATATTTATTCACACTTATATACAATCATATTAATCACATATTCATTAATTTGCCTCAAAAGTTTCTTTATGTTCAAAACCTATCTCATTATTTTTGAAACGATATGAATTTGGAGTTGCGGCTCTCGAACGTTCATAAAATCTATCATGCGGCTTCCATTGTCTTGAAGTTTGGCCATCCTTGATCCATACTGTGGTAGGTTAAGGCTCGGCAGGGACCATATGGTACTTTCGATGTATTTACTGTGACTTTGTTCTTTTTATGGTGGATGCGAAGCCGTCCAGCTTTGACTCTTGTACTTATCCCAGACTGTGCGAAACAAAATTGTCCCCCTGCGTTGTCCGAGGGTGTTAGTCCTCCACCGTCTATCTCTAAAGGTTGGGGCGTTTAAGTGTGTATGACAAAACTATTGCCATTTGACAAAATGTAAGCTATTAATCTTTCGATTTTAGTCCAAAAAATTCGGCTATTTGAAAGCAATGTGTTGCATTGCGTCAGATAGAATACTTATTATCACCTCGTACCAGCGCCTTGCCATTTAGTAAAGCGTAAGATATTTAATTTTCAAGGTTAATATTTCTGTTACGGAGTAGCAAACGAAGTGATTGAAAAGCAATAAATGCAGTTCTTAATATTTTTTCTAATTTTTAACCTGACTCATTTATATAATAATGCGTTTAAATCATGAGATGTTTCGTTAGAAATATTAAGCATTATCGTGAAATGACTTTGAGCATTATCGCGAATGAATGATTACCTACTTCTTTTTTTTATGATAACTTTTTCAGGAAGCTGGCCGCTCGAGGGGCTAATTTTAAAAACGTAATACAGTGAATATCAAAAAATATATGGCAATCCCTAACACTTTATCGGGAATTCTAAACCTATTGTTACGAATTTTGTGTATATGTAAATAAATTTAGTGAAATTATATGTGAAATTCTAGAATTTTTTTGCATAATTTAATGTGAAATACTTAAAAGAAACGAAGCTGTGCCGGAAAATGAGCATACAGGAGCAAGTCTATTTAACACGCGTAATGGCAAACTGCACATTCAGTTGATCAATGTTAAATGAATTTCGCGTACTGCGCATGCCCAGAAGAGAATTTGGCGCAATTACGACTTTAGTACAATTTTAAAAGAAGATAAATACGGTGTGTGGTTGATATTCTGTTATCTGGGCATAAACAGTTCGAGATTTTGAAACTTATTATGTTGTAAGTTACTTCATTACAAAACAGGGAACATTACAAGATATGTTAGCTGAATCTTTATTGATTATACTTCTGAGGTATAAAAGCAATTGCGTATTTACCATACGTTCCATTCGTATATACATTAACGAATTAAAGAATGAATCCAGTTTAAATTACTGAATTAAATCAAGGAAATTATTATAAATAACTGAAATTAAACATAACGTTTATGAACAAAATAAACCAAAATGAAATTAAACAGAAGCAACTGCATTGAAACACAAACAAATTTCGGTAGTATTGCAATTGTTAACAGTTGATAAGACTTACATGACGCGCAGGCTTGTGTAGGGTTGCTTATGCCCCCCCTTAGTTGCCAGTATTTCCTCCCACGCCAACGGTAAACCACTGAGCATGCGCAGGATGCGAAATTCGTTAACATTGATCAACTCAATGTGCGGTTTGCCATTACGCTATTTAACACTGGGTAAATGGCTCTCTCGCTGCATTGGCGAGATACCGCCAAGTTACGACAACGGTTTTGGCGACTAATTTGTTTCTCCAAATTTGGCGAGAAATTTGGC
Source organism: Stegodyphus dumicola (assembly GCF_044657685.1). Classification (NCBI taxonomy): domain Eukaryota; kingdom Metazoa; phylum Arthropoda; class Arachnida; order Araneae; family Eresidae; genus Stegodyphus; species Stegodyphus dumicola. The sequence continues at coordinate 6,574,328 of NC_140769.1, read as the reverse complement.
GAACATCACCAGGCTTGGCGATACTTTGGTCCACTCCCTACACAACTGTAACTGGTATTTTGATTGAATAAATGTAATTAATCTCATTATGTAATTGTAATGTAATTAACCCCTATATGTAACTGGAACCGTATCCGGCTCTCATATGCCTCCCAGTAATTTCGGGAACTGGTAAGTTTCGCTCTTTAGATGCGCTTTGCACTCTTTAACGTTCTTAGTTGTTTTTTTTTTTTTTTTTTTTTTTTTTTTTTTTTTTTTTTTTTTAAGTGTAACTACTAATTGTACTCTGCGATACTGAGAGGAGTTGTAAGAGTATTTTTGTGGCAAATTCCAGACCTGTGAAGTGTTTCTTTTAGTAAAATAAATTTTATCAAACTATCACCGGTTCTGCGTACGTTCAATCTATTACGAATCCGTTGTCACGCAACAATAATTTAACTGTAGCACATTCGGCGCCTTGCAGTGCAGTTGGACGAAGATGATTCTTCACAACCAGGATTTGGCGATTGGAAGTCTCTTATCCACAGTCGCCCTTAAAAATAAGGAGTACATAAGGTAGCAGTAGCGTCACCATCGAGATAGATAAGGCCTGCGCGCTGAGTTACTACGTCACTGTTAGGGGACCGGTCTTCGCGCAGTTTAGCTTCCTTGCTAAACACCCGTTTTTCTAAACCTATTCTATGAAATTGGTATCTCATACTATAAAATCAGTCTAAAACAAAATTACAAGCGGCAATATAATGTTTTACAAAGCTTATACGAATATGAAATATTTTCATTTTCTTTCGTTAGTATTTATTTTCAAAACAAAATTATTTGAGAATGGTGTGGTGCTTTTAAAAGCAAATAATTTCTTTGAAGAAAAATTGGTTTTAAAATTCAAGTAGCTAAAATTTTTACTTTGATTTTTCTGCACTGTCTTTGTGTCTCTCGTTGATTCTCATCACCGCATCAAATTTTTTTGTTTCACCCACTACTTTAACAAAATGTTTGCCAGTGGGAACACATGTTATCTCTCATTCTATAATTATTGCATATTTTTTATATCTATCATATTAATGTAGCAGGATTATAAAACATCAAACGAATGCAAGAGACTACTTAATATTTAGACTAACATTTAAATGCCTTATATCAGTCAGAAAATTTTTCTGAATGTAATAAATTACTAAATAGTGTAGTCTTAAAATTATTTCTTACTTACATATTGTATGTTCATCTGTATTACGGTTAATGTTTTCCTCTTAATGCTACATAATTATTCGACAGAATCTGTAGTTAAATTGAGATAATGTTTATTACATAGCTCTGAAGACAATCAATATTAAAATTCCAAATAAGACAGGACAAAAGTTTTTTTAAATAAAGTTATACACAATTTTTTTGAAAATATTTTTAAAATATACGAAATACTTAAAAAACTTTTAGAAACTGAAATTTCTTGCAAATATTTACATCATACCTATTTAACTATAAGCGTTACCTCTGTTCTGAAAATACTTTTTCTATTAATATCCACATGAAAAGAAAATATAAATCCTAACATCATGTTCAAAACTTTTCTGTATAATGTAAGCAATTTTTTTAACTTAACTTACATAGCTTTTGGTGCTGCCACGTACTCAAATTAAAGATTGTAATTTAAAAGATAATTAAAAAAATTGTTTTTAAAATTGCATTGAATTGAAATACAATGGAAACAAGTATGTCTACATATGAATTCAATTACTACTGCTTCTTCAATTACTGTATATTTTTAAAATTTCATTTTGCAGTTTCGCAATTTAATTACCTTAATATGAATCTTATATACATTACTTAGAAACTTTTCTATCATTCTCAGAAAGATTTATATTGCATAACAAATTTTAAACAAACTGATTGCATGATAATAACATATATAAAAGTGAACAGAAGCTATATTAGCTAAACATATGCATTTAAGTTTCATCATGATAAAATGATATTTAATGATTTGCAAAAAACATTGATATTTAAATTTAAGAACACAGTACTCTGTCAAGAATCAAATTTACTCTGCATTTGATATTCTACATATTATGTAATGAAATAAGTGTTATGATTTTAACCCCTTAGGACAGTTATTTCATATAAAATTAGTTTCCAATTAAAATAAATAATCATAAATTTTGCTGACAATTTTTATATTACTAGTGTTAGTAATTATTACAAGAGATGATGCTTCAGATGTCAAAAGTAAACATAAATTCAATTCTTAAAACATAATGAAAAAAAAATTACAACTTATAAAAGCCAACAAAAAGTTTGCTGAGGGTCCCTTAACCGTGACGTCACAAGCCAGTTTCGTTTCAGAGCGCAGGCCTTATCTATCTCGATGGTGACGGCAGTAGTGGGCTCAGCTCCACCCACCTAACCAAACAAGTTAGTCTCATGGTCATAACAGGCCACGCCCGGAGTATATAAGATATTTTCTCCCTCCTTTTTGCATGCCTTCGTGGTGTAACGGTAGCACACTGAGCGCGCAATCGAGAGGTCCACGTTCGAGTCCGGGTGAGGGGATTACTAATTTTTCATGTCTCCTGCTTCAAAATAATTAATGTCTCTACAAATTGGCAAAGAAACTGGTACTTAATAATAAAACGAAAAGGCCGAAAAAATTGTGATAGCAGGAGTGATTCGAAGAATGGATTGGTAACCTACGATGCTCGGCGAGAACGTAAAAAACTTAACAAATGCTTGATGCGACATTAAAAGAAGATTCCTTTCACGTTACGTTTCTTTCTTTTATTAATAAAAATAAATTTGTCAGCTTTCCAAATACATTTGGTTAAACGTTTGGCTGGGGCTTTTATCTAATGAGCTTGGCTTATTTTTTTCCTTTGTTGATCGTCCCAGGAACATCCCGAAGGTCTTTCACAACGTATCGTTTTAATCAGTCTAGTTCACTTGCTGTTGCTAGTTCGGTTGTCCTTGTTCGAAATGATTGAAAGAATTTCCATTCTGATTCAACCGCAACTTCCCGGTTTCCCAGTCCGCTTCTAGGGAACAGTGCTAAGAGAGAAGAATACCTAAGGAAGTCGAGATGTCTTCCTGCGCCGTGGACGTGATTAATAAAAGTCATTACATAATTTCAGGTGAGAAAAGGTGACTGCCATCAGGCACAACCATCAGGATGCGCAAAAAAGAGCAACTAATGAAACAAAGCATTAAAAAGGAAGGTCCGCCGTGTGGTTTTCTCAAGGTCCTCCGCGGGCTGCCTGTTTCTGCTAGAACAGGGAGTATTCCACTTCGAGGAACTCAGAACCCTGACCTTGCCCGCGAACAGAAGAGCCATCGGTGTGACTGGGTGTGTAGCCTTGCCATCAGACAGGTATGCGCCAAATTACGCGAAGATTTCGCGCTCGAAAATTAGCGTGGGAGCTGGAAAATGCGCACTGGCACTTCGATTCCAAGGAATGTTTTTGCCTTTGGAGCTAATCGAATCGGCATATTATGGTAACCCTTTATCGATCGGCCAGTTCTCTGAAGAATTAATTGCCAGGGATGTGAAATGTATTGAGTCGTGCTGAGAGAAGTGTATGTTAACTAAAATCAATGCAAGTAATGCAAAGTAATTATATGGGTGTCGTGATACAATACATGCCACTTAATGTGAACGGGCTTTATGAAATCATTTCGATATAGTTACCGAGTTGCCAATGTTCCGCCCATTTGTAATACGATCGAACAATTGCAGAATGAATTTTTTTTAAAACTGAAGTAACTTCGCTAATTAAGATGAAAGTGGATTATAAAAATTTTCTAAGTGGCAGAGAATTGTCACCGAATAAAGGATTAAGTCACTAAATAGTTTGATTTGGATTTTAATCAACCATTTAAAAAAATCAAAATAAATTTTAAAAAATCTAAAAGCTTTCAGCTTTGATATTTCGCCCACAGGGACGTTTTTTGACGTTTTGTGTGTTACCTTTATTTATTAAATATCATGTTCTTTGCACTTGAACCATAAAATTCAATTCAACAGCAATATCATAAAACATTTAAAATGAGCATATCTTTCAAATTTCCGATACAGAGTTTCGCGCGTTGGAGGTAAAAAAAAAAAAAAAAAAAAATTCGTACAGTGTTGCCATTGCTCTCTTTGAAATCGTTGAGTTTGTTAATCAAAAATTCGTTAAAGTTTTATAAAATATGAAACAGATATTAAAACAAATTCCAGATTCCAATTGGGGTCTAGATTCGAGTGGAGGACTACGTCATTCAAAATTCAATGTCTCTAGGTACCGTTGCTTTTTCACAGTGCGAGAAACACACATACATTCATGCAGATTCCTCATTGTATAATTTATTTAAATATAATGCAGGCCTCTAATATTTGTTGGCAACAATTTGTAAAGTGAAACGACGCCAACGCCGAATACCAAAATGAAATTAATGGCCTTTCTGAGTAAATTGACCCTTTGGGATTAAAATAATAATAAGAAGAAGGAAAAAAAGGACTTTGTTTGGCATAGATTTTGAGTTCAACGATGGACATCCTCCAAGTATTAAGCTTAGAGGTCAAATAATTTCCAGAAACATTATGAACACTTCATGAATAAACTTTTGCTTTAAAGACATTGTAAAGAGTTCATAAACAAATTTTCGCATTTTCCTAACTAAAATGCTGTGAAAGTATTCCATGGTGAATGGAATACTCCGCCGTGAAATCTAGGCTGTATTACAAATTTTGAATAATTGCCTAGATTTCACGGCGAATGTTTCTGACGTAACTCGTCGACGGTGCGCGGTTTGTGCTTGTTGAGCCGACCCCATAGAAAAAAATCAAGGGGGGGAGTCTAGAAAAATGATACCACCGCAGTCATACTCACTATGCATGCTCGTATGCATGCTATGTAATCAATATGTAATACGTATATATATGTAATCAATATGTAATACGTATATATATGTAATCAATATGTAATACGTATATATATGTAATCAATGTGTAATATTTATGTACACCGCGCAAAAAGCAAAAAATGCGACAGTTCTATATCTCTCGTGCTGCTGGGCCGATTGACGAAATTCAAATTGCGTTTTTCATTCCCCGAAAGCGCGACTTAGGATATATGTTAGATTTATATACAGTATCATTCTGACATAGATATTTTGACAAAAATAGGATTTTTTCTGAAATGACACGCCAATATTTTTCGATATTTCGATTCTACGACTCAAATTATGCCTAAATATTAAATTTTGTAATTTTGGGGGAGAAATTTAAAAATTTATCTCGGTGCCTTTTTTTTCAGTTTGAGCCAAGAATAATTCACTTGGCGAACTTCTTAATTTATAGAAACGCATTTCCTTTTCCTTTTTTACATTGTAACGCGAAAGGGGGGGGGAAGTCATCATTCAGGCTTTCAAATAATTTTAACAAAGTGAGTAAACCGCATTTGGCATAATTATCACTTATAATGAATCTGTCAAATTTCAAAACGCGCCAATATGTAAATTCCCCGTGAAATTTCGAATAAAAAACTCTTAATTTTTTGCAGGCATGCTTAGAAATACATATAAAATTATGGCAAAACTTTCATAGGTTATAATTCAAACTTTTTTCCGAAAAATTTATAAAAATCATTTAAAAATGCAAATTAAAAATATATATCATAAGAAATGGGCGAATTTTATTTGGAATGAACCTAAATTTCGAAATATGAAAGGAAGAATCAAATAAGTTTAATTAAAAAAGAGATATTCATAAATATATACTAAATTCAATTAACATGGAGGAGCTAAAAGTTTGAGAGTTAATTTTTTAAAAATTGCTCGTGCAATGTTTACAAACATTGGCAGTTTGGCATAATTTGAGTCGTAGAGTCGAAATATATATTTAAAAAAAAAAAAGAAAGAAAGAAAGAAAAGAAATCTTTCATTGTCATTTCAGAAAAAGTCCGATTTTATGTCAAAATACTTGTACTGGAACAATGCTATATATAAATCTAATGCACATCCTAAGTCCCGTTTTTGAGACATGAAAAACGCAAGTTGAATTTCGTCAATCGGCCCAGTAGAACGGGAGATGTAGAGCTGTCTCTCCCCCTTTTTTCTCGCAGTGTATATGTACTAATATGTAACCAAATTGTAATCAATATGTAATCAATTTGTAATACCTGTGCCATGTAAATATCAACAATATAACAATTCCCAGTTGCCAACTGTGGTTTAACCGGCGCAGTGGCCATGCATTAAGAGGTTATCACAGGTTATTATCAGAGGTTATTATTAAGGCTACAGATCTTGCTAGACGGGACTTTTCTCAGAAACGAGATTCTGGCAGCACTGGTTTAAGCGGGCGGATTTCTAGAAAAATGAACCCCGGCTGAAGCGAAGTCCCGCCTAGTTACGGAAACAATGTTGCGGCTACGCGGGATTTTTTTCAAACTTCACCGAAAATATTTCGGCTGGACCTCAGTCCCGGGTAGAGACAACCAATCAGACGAAAGTTCTGCTTCTGAAGGATCACATGATCCCAATCTGAGCGATAATCGATTAGTGTTTGACGTTTAAGTCTTTGTAGTAAGTGAAAATGGTAACTTAGCTACGTGGGTTTCTTGGAATTGTGCTGGTTCTGAGAATTGGCCCTTTCGACGTCAAGCCCCACGTACCCGAAACATAATGTGATTGGGAGGCGCGGTCGGGGCGAGGTACTTGTGTGGCTCCTTCCGATTTTACAAGGCGTTATCTCTAGAGAACGGTGTACGTGGCACTAAATTAAATTTACCACGATGCTAGAGGAATGGTGCCCCCGTCCCCCCGTCACTCATTCACTCGCTATAGATGTGTGGCATGTAGCCCTATCTTTCTGGTACCAGCCAACTATCAGCTGCTGATCATCCAACTAGTTCACAAATTCATAAGACAGTGCCTGGTACACTTCACTGGTGACAACAGTGTCAAAAATATTGACTCAAAGATGCGCCGCTGTGTTAATGCACATTACACGCCCATCTTCTGTGAATGAAGAGATTCCTTGACGACTGCATGGTGGTTGTCATTACTGCATGAGCGTATTTTGTTAATTCAAGTATCCCGACAAGTGGAACCACGCTTCATCACTATACCACGTGTACCCTGGCAGCAGCATACGCGAAAATGTAGCGCCGTGCTGAACTGTGTATGCAGTGGGGGTGGGGAAAGTGTCACTTGCCACATCTCCTGTAATGTACTTTCACTTCTCAAACGTAAAGGCAAGTCATGTAAAAATTTGATTTCATTTCCTCTTGTTATAAGACTTTTATCATATTTTCCCCGGAGATCCTTTCCAGTGGAACACCTTGTGTTAACGAAACAGCCGTGGACAAGCGTAATCGCATTAAGCGGAGCCTCATACATTAACAAAGCCGATGATGCAATCATAAAACCTTCTTCAGTTGACTGCATTTATTTTCAGGTCTATTTTGCTCAGTGCTGTCTACTTTTGCAATGATGATATGTTAGTTGCCTTTTGTTACAATCTGTAGAAATTGATTGAAAATGCTTAAAAGATACCCATTCTGTTACCCGGCTCGATGAGCTCAATTTCTTACATGTTGGTAAATTGTGCATTTTTTTGCTCTAAAAGTGATTGAATTATGTTATTCTCATGTTCGGTTAAGGTTTTTTGGCCTTTAGATAATCTGCATGTAATAGTTGTAGAATTATCAATAGTTGTTTAAGTGCTACTAAGCCTAACGAAGCCGCCGATTGTTTACATTTGAAACTGTTAGTAGAAATGGTGAATTAAGTCAGTTTCTGCAGCAACTTCATTGTCGTTTTGTCGAGTGGGATCAAAAGTAAACTTTTAGTTGTGTGCACTGAAAAATATGTCTTCTTGCCCGCTGGCCGAATATCTTATTTTTGCGTAGAATTGTTTATTGTTTTAACTGTATTTGGTGTTTTATGTTTTTCTATATCTTTCAGTTTTTAATATAGATATTTTGAGATTTTACGTAATTTTGACTTGTGGCGAAATGAGAACTGAATTAATTGAATGAGAAATATATCTGTAAGGAAATTCGGAGGAATAAGTTTAATTTTGCAGTAAAGAATGTGTATAGTTTAATAGGCCGTACAAGGAAGTCCTGTGACACATCATATTTATCAGTTATTTTTTTTTTATTTTTTTATTTTATTTATTTATTAATTATTATTATTATTATTATTTTAAGCTGGAGACTTGAAAAATACACAATCCCTTGCCAGGACTTGAATCCTAAACCTCTCGAATAAGCATCCAGTATGCTTCCAATTACATACGCAGGCACGCGAAATGGAGGGAGAAAATACCTTATAATCCAAACTCTCGATTTTCATGCAAATCTATGTGTTTATTTCTTAAAAGAATTCATTAATTTTGCTTTGTTTTCAAGAACATTTAAATATATTTCGAATTTCTCTGAGTATTTTTCGGGGTGCTATTTTATCATTGTATTTGAATCTCCTTTAGTCAACAAAGTGGGACAGAGTTCTAACTGCATTTTGAGGATCTTGTGAAATCACTCAAATGCTGCATCACTCAAATGCTGAAACACTGGGCAGAGCAATCCCCCATCGAATCATTCATGCAATGTTTTACCGAATTTTCGAAGAGTTTTACATTTTCAATTTTTTAGCCCACGATTTCAGTTACTACTTTGACTTTTTCACAATGCAATAAATCTCCAATTTCTAGATTAGAAAGAATCTTTCTGCATGCTCGAACTAGCTCGTGTTTGTTTTTTACAGACTCTCGCTCGTAGCGCTGAGTGTGCCCGCGTGGGCTCAGCCACGCATGGATAATCCGCACCCGAATAATCGAGAGCCCATTGTGATTTGTCCCTGAAGAATGGAGGCTCACCAACGGCTGAGCGGTAACATCGCTGAAGACGGGTAGTTCTGTTCGAATCCCGTGAACGGGCTGGCTGCATGGGCGTTTTCGTGATTTTCCTCACGTGTAACACGTATACGAGCCAGTTTCCCTTAGAAGGTCTTACTCAGAATTCCCATTTAGATATTTTCAACGCCCAATGGCACACCAGCACTCAGCGCGCACTCATTAGTTCATTCATTCAGTGTTGCATCGTCAAACTTCGCCTTCTGGGCAACGCATTTTTATTGTATGCAACATACATCTGCTAATTGTACGCAACATCACCATGCAAGACGTCTTCGGTACTTAACCCTTTGTTGCATACAAATAATGTTAACGAAATAAATAAGTTAAACGAAAATGTTTGTATTTTTTCTACTTGAAAAAACCTTAGTAATAATAAAAAAATTAATTTTATTCAAATTTCGTTTTAAATAATTGCTACAGTTTGTTCCCTACAGTGGACAGTACGCATATACGTACATGCATACAAATCTCTTCCCAACGATTTACGGTCATTGAATTTGAAATCATTTCCTGCCTTGTTGGCAATGATCAGTTACCATCTTCTAAATGGTAAATCTACAACTGACATGTACATACAGATCCTCCAAAATACCTTCATTTCGTCGATCGTGATTGAATTCATTTTGCGACGATTTTGTAACCTGCACCTATTTAGATTCAAATGTCAAATGTTCTAGAAATTCCTTGCCAAACATAAACATTTCCAGTGGTGTTTTGGCTCGATAAGCAGTCCATTTGGGTTTCAATTCACTCTTTTCGGTAGATCTTTATCTACCCACTCCACAGTTTTCTCAAACTGACATTTAAAATAAAATGTCTAAAATCACTAATCTCTACATATAATAAAACAAAGAGTCTGTCTGTGTGTGTGTGTGTCTTTCGTTCGCACTGCGCGTAAGCTAATAGACCCACGGCTACGAAATTTGGTACATAGGTGCATCTAGACAAGAACCAGTGCACCTCGAAGTGATTTTTTCGAAATTCGAATTCGAATTTTTTTTATTTTATGTTTTGTTACGAAATCGCGTCATTTTGAGACATAATGGGCTATAGAAAATGGAGATTTTACTCTACACACTTCATTTTCACATCGTCATAAAACGTAGGCACTTAACTATTTTACGAACTTAAAATAAATTTCGTGTTCCAATAAATCGATTAAATACGAATTTATTTAACAAAGGGAAAGTTTATTTTTAAAAATGTACAGTTTATTTTTCTTTGATTTTTGGATACGTTAAACTTTCATCCTTGCGACTGCTTTTACAAAAAGAATTTGGGAAAAATAATAATATTTTATATTTTTAAAGAATTTTTTAAATGATGTTTCCGAGTATACTTCTCACATGTCATATCTTTAAAAATGTGATTTTGGCAACAGTCTTATTGTTGTTAATAGATTTTTGATGAAATCGCATCACTTTGAATAGTTTCATTCTTTTAGAAATATGGGTTTGGCAACAATTTTTCATCGTATTTCTTAGGTCACTCTTTTTAAGAGATTGGCATATTTCATTGGCTATATATATATAATGCATTTTTATTGATTTTTTTTTTATAACGTTGTTCTGCAGAGTGAAATTCTGCGCGGCAGTTTATGTTTTTTGAGTTGCTTTCATGTTATTTTTTGCTGATTTCACTGTTTGTAAGATATTGAAAAGTTTTGTTTGTAAGATATTGAAAAGTTCATGATTTTTTTTCTTCAACGGAAAGTTGTTTAATTTTTTTATTAGGATAATTAATATTTGTATTAAGAGATATAGCTTATTTCATTGTAATTTTTTTCTCTTGAAAATATAAGATAAAATATCATTAATTATACTTTGTTTTTCAGAAATTTTTGTTTTTGTATTCTTTTATGTTATTTATTGCTCATTTCACTGTTTTTAAGATATTGAAAAGTTTTTGAGTGATTTTTTAAGGAAGCAAAGTTCTTAACAACCTTTATACCATTTGAGTTCTTAAGATTTTGCAAAGGGAAGTTGGTTAATTTATTTATTAGGATAACTAATATTTGTATTAAGGGATATTGCTTATTTCATTGTAATTTTGCTATACGTAATAGCTTTTTTTTATGAAGTTGTTCTGCAGAGTAAAATTCTAAGCAGTTTTTAAATTTAACGTTTGGTGTTTCCTTCAGCCATTTTTCCGGTACATTTAAAAGCCAGACGTAGGCTGGCAGCGAAGCTGCTAGTTATGAATAAAAAATGGCAGTATAAGAAACTGTAAGCAATATTATATAATGTTTACTATGAGAAATTGTACTAACTTGGAAACAAGAGTAGCAGCCATTTTCCAAATAGCAATGCTTTACTGAGTGATACTATACAGCCATCTAGGATCGACAGTTGAAAGTTCTAATAATATAGAATGAATAAACACAGGAATGGAATCTGTCAAGGCATTTACAGAAGAATAAACAAATTTAAACTTTTGTCTACTAGAGTGGACATGATGGAACAAAGGGTTAAAGAGATAACAGTTACCTCAGTCTAAGCTATAAACATCCAGTCGGCCAGGTTCTCTCGAATTTTCCTCTGAGTTGGCATTACTCCGCTTGATTTGTCCCTAGGACGGAAGCCTTTATCTTTAGGCAGATAGCCCTCGAGGCTTTGGCCTAATTAAATACACCAAACACCCTGGAGAATAGATGGTGAATTGCATACTTGATAAAGTTGTAATGGACAGACGTAAAAAGAATTCACTGCGTTACGTCTTAAAGTGTTGATTCGAATAACTGGCTTGTGTTGCATGGCACTGTACCATAACACAGTTCTACTTTCAGTCAGAAGTTTCAGCAAAGAAAGTGCCGCAATTCTTAAATTTTCAGTTTTGCATGATTCTAAATCTTTGTGCTCCCTTAATCGGAAAGGCGGTTTATCTAGGACGTTTAAGCCCTCTTCCCCCCAGTATGCTTTTCAGAGTTCTCTGTGATAATATTCGACTACAAAGTGAGAATTTGCTTTCAAAAGTAGAATCTATGTTACATAGTGTTTGATGTCAGGAAAAGTTATGTAAAGATTTCAGAGATAGAAAATGATCAGAGAATTTGCACTGTTTATTAAATAGGAATAAAATTTTACTACGAATTTTGTACCTATGCAAATAATTTTAGTGAAGTTATATTTAAAATTGTAGCATTTATTTTTTTTTTAATAATATAACTGAAATGTTTGAAAGAGACGAAGCTATGGCGGGAAAAAACGTTTACAGGAGGCAAGTCTATTTAACACTGAGTAAATGGCTATCTCCTTCGAACTCTACAAAATTTATACAGATGAATCTATTATTAATCCGCAAGATTAAGTAGAATGATATGGGCAGGACACCTTCTCAGAATAAATGCAGAAAGAGCGGTCCTTAGGTTCTTAAATGCAACTCCTGTTTGCAGAAGATCAAGAGGAAGACCTGAGAAAATATGGAGAGGCTGCCTGGATGAGGATTTTGCCATTCTAAAATTTAAGAACTGGTCAGTTGGTGGAAGGAGAGTGGAATGGGAAAGGCTTCTGAAGAAGGCTAGGGTCCTCAAGAGGCTGTCGTGCCAATGCTGATAATGAAGCTAAATTGGCGAGATATCGCAAGCTACGGCGACTAATTTTCGTCCCCAAATTTGGCAAGAAATCTATAAAAGCCGAGAAACTTGGCTATCCATTTGGCGACATTTGGATTCGGTCCTTGCGTACTTGTAGTTAATATTGTGATTTAATACATGTAATTGATCCCTATATGTAACTATAACCTCATCCGGTCTTCACATGCTTTTCAGTAATTTGGAGAAGTGAAACGTACTAGAGATTTCTCGGCAACTGGGAGAAAACTGTACAAGACAGGAAAGAGCATCAGTTGCTCAGTTGTTAGTTCAGAGCGAATTCGGAGTATTGAGATATCCGCGAGAGCTTCGCCTTTTAGATGTGCTTTGCATTGCGTTGTGTTTAACGTTCTTATTAGCTTGAAGCATAACTACTGATTGTGATCTGTTATACCGAGAGGAGCTGCCCGAGTGCTTTTGTGGAAAGTTTCAGATCTGTTAAGTGTTTCTTTTGGTAAAAATAAATTTTATCAAGCTATCATCGGTTCTGTGTGCATTGAATAGTCCTTGTATGGACGTGCATCTTACCTACATTCTAAAATTCTTCGGTGGGTAATGGAAGATGAGGGGCATACACCTGCTGATCTGTGGTAGATACTAGGGGCCACCGTCCTGCGTCACCTGTCACCTTTGTGCATTCTATCTACTGCGAACCCGACCACAAACAACAATATTTATTGAACTTTGATTTTCCCCTCTGATTTATGTTCGGGAAAAGGAAGCACTCCTTTAAACGAGAAAATCGTTATATGAGGATTAGATTGGATTCCTCAGTGGGATGAAGCAAAGGATTTCTTCCCTTGATCCATACATATTTTCAACAAGAACATTCCAAGAAAAGCGGAATTAATTACTTTTTTGGTTTTAGGGAATCAGTTTTGAAGATATTGTTTGTCTTATTTCAAAGTAATCCTTGATCCAATTGTAGAGACATTAGGTATTTTTTTGGAAGCAGGAAAGATCAAGAATTAGCAAACGCCTTCGCCGGGAATCGAACCACGGACCTCTGGAATACCGGCCTAGCGTGCAGAACCATTACACCACGAAGGCACGCTAGGAAGGGAGAAATACCTTATACAATGATTAAGCTTTCTGTGATCAGAGGCATTCAGACGATGGGGAATTAAAAAAAAAAAAAAAGCCCACTATGAACTTTTGGATAACCATGAAAAGGATTGTAAAAATAAGTTACAATTTTATTTAGGTCAAGAAAAATTTTTGGGACTGGCTCACACGACCTCGCAATAGGTCAAGGATACATCCGTTTATTTTTCAACATGATCACCCACTTCCTGTAACACTTGTTGGAACGCTCAGTTCCCTTGGAGTAAGTTTCCAATTAGCACTATTTTGCCGTCGTAACCTCTTATTACTACTTCAGCGAAATTGTTTTCCGTAGGAAAGCTAGGACATGTGAGTTCTCCTGTGTAGACACCAAACTTGTTGAGAATTTTTATATGTCACAGCGTCAACTATAAGCTATAAATTGTATACGAAGTATTTCAATTAATTTTTTTTTAATCTGGTACGAAATTAACGCAACGAATAATAAATTTATTTATATCTGAGTAACAACAGTAAAGAATTAATATGCATCCTAGTTACAGAAAGTGGCTTAACTAGAACATTAGGCTTGCTTTGTTTTTTCCGCTACGTTTTCGTTCGCTATGTTTTCGCCATTATCCGTCAATGCACAACCAAAATTGAAATCTACGAAATGTCAAGACCACATATATGAAAATAAAAAGCTGTGTGCTAATTTTTGAAATAAATTCCAACATTCTAACATTTTTCTGTTAAATAAAATCGTCGATGACATTCTAGAAGTTTGTTCCATTATTCAATACAAGATATATTGTTAGGTCTTAAGTGCGTCCTAACCAGTTTGCATGTAAAAAACTCTTCTCACAATAAGTAACACTTAACGTAATTACAATATTCTGAAGATCGTTTTGGATATATTGTATTTTAGAATAAATTGCAAAAGTTCAAATTGACTATCCTTTCACTTCTCCCAGTCAGCAACACAGATAAAACTCTGAAGTACGTTCTTTGACAGAAAAGTTCCAGAAGAAAGGTCGTAAAAAATAGAAAATTGCATATACCAAGTAATGATTCTAGCTGCTATCAATGCAGTCCCTTTGGCTATTTATGCACGACTGCTAACGTTTCTGGAGGTCTTGGAAGCAAGCAGGGAAATCTTACAATGCGATGCTTGCAAGATCATTTGCCACAGCCCGTTGGATGTCTGCAAAAATCTTGAAGATTTCCTTTCAGTTATCTTTTCACTCACGGAAACAAGAACAAATCACAATAATCTTGACACTGTGGGATCACGTCCGGCTCTATCCAATAGTTTAGCAGGAATTCTTCGTCTTTCCTCTTTCTGTTCTTTTAGTGAGTGAGGGACGATTCTTGCATTAAGTTTCCGTTTCCCTGAATCTTCGCGTAAAATCTTGTGACACACATCAGATTCAAATTCAGTCACTTCTGATATCATAGCACAGTTACACAACGTTCCATGTTTCATCGGTATGTATCGACCAGTTCTGAGATCGTCTAGCACTGAATCTCTGCTTTCACGAAACCTTTTGCGACACTCGAAAACACGACTTCTTGAAAGTGCCTCGCCTGTATATGCTTGCTGAATCGTATTCCGCATTACATTAGGGGTTTTCCCGAACTTAACGCAGAACTTAATGTTCGCTCTTTTTTGGCTCACAATCAGCATCCATTGTGCCACCTTAACGAATGAGACAAGAATCCGAACAGTGTGTTGCTGAACACAACCCTACCACCTGGTAAGTTTGCGGGAAACACGGCCAAGGCCATGTCAGGTAAGAATACATACCAGGTAACAAATAAAAACAACATTCGTTCATTTTTAGTACTGCAAACTCTGAAGTAAAAAAATTTGTCCCGGAACTTTTCTGGGGATCTAAAGGATGTATTTCCCTCTCAGCAAAAAGCTGTTCCTTATTTATGTGATTCAGATCATTATTTAATTGGGCTTCGTATTTTTACCTTCAAGTTTGTACACGGACTAATGAAAGTCTAACAACAAAGTTACTGAAGTATCTTTGCAATTTCCTGGAATACTCTGCACAGAGCAATAAAAATATTTTCTTCAGTTTCATTCTCAGTTTCGTAGTTTCGTTTCTCGTGATTCTGCATCTCAACATGACCGCGTAGATAAAACGGCTGAACACTGGTAGTTAAAGTATTTTTATATTACCAGTAATTTTGTAAATACCAATACCAGCCCGTTGTTTAGAAATCAAATCTCAAACAAATGACTCGCTGCCATGTCGTTTACATAATGCGTATTGCCGGACAGAGGTCTCAAACTCAAACTGCATGAGGGCCAAATGCAAAATGTGAAACACTGACAGGACCAGGTACCATCTGAAATTTTTATTAGTACTTAGCTTTATTATTAGTCCAAAAGGGTTTTGTCCCTGAAGGACTATTTTTTTCGTTTTGCCATTTTGCGTCGATTCGCTATAAACGGCATATCACTTTCAATTGTTGCCACCAAATGTTACAGTCCTAATATATATATATATATATATATATCCAGCGCGCGGAACTGTGTATCGGAAATTCTCAAGATATGCTCATTTTAAAATTATTTTGCGACATTGCTGTTGAACTGAATTTTATGGTTTAAGTGCAAACATGATATTTAATAAAGGTAACACACACAAAACGTTAAAAAAACGCAATTTGGACTTCATTTAAAATCTGAAACCTTTCCGATTTTTTATGATTTATTTTTTAAATTTGTATTTTAAAATAATACTTATTTTTTATTTTTCGAATTTCTTCTTTCATTTTACTCCATAAAGGCTATTGTTCTCGAAATGGGATTTTGCATCGAATCACTCACTATAAATGCGGAGTTTCATTTTTCAATCTCTCTGTTGTGGATTTACAAACTAAGCTATTTCAAACCAGCAGCAAGGAAAAAAAAAAAAAAGAGGTAGCATGAGTGAGCGCAACAGCAGACTGCGAGCTCAGCGCAAATGTGAAGAAACGTTACCAAACCCTTTTGGGCGATCGTTAAAATCTGAAACGTTTCCGAATACTTTTTTTCCTTCCTTTTTTTTTTTTTTTTTTTTTTTTTTTAACAAAATAAAAAATATTTTCAAACAAACAACAACATAAAAAAAATTTAATAATTTCGTTTACTAAATATTTATCAAAACAACATACATATAAAAAGTAATAGAAATATTGCAAAAGATAAAAATAGTTTCTATTTAAAATCTGAAGTTTAGTACATTTTATTTTTAAGTTTTGTACATTTTACATATCTCTAAGATAATTCGTTTTGGATTACACATTGAACTCCAAATTCACTCGTAGTTTAATATTAAATTCTAAGTCTGACACTTTTTACTTTTTTCAAGTAATTCTAACATGCTTAATTAAACGTTAAAAAACTTTCTTTAAATTAAATTAATTAAACTAAAAATAAATAAATTATGAAAATTTTCTAAGTATTCTGAGAACGTTTCTCAAATGGGATACAACTTGAGAATAAATAACAGTTTAGTCTCTCTTATTTATTAAATTTTTCTTCGATACATAAGTAAAATACATACATAACTTTGTGTGTAAACAACTATAAACTTCTTTTTCTTGAAACATGATGGCGCTTCGATTCTGATAAAGTTTGTAGCCTCGGAGAGAAATTGCTAGAAGCAATCTTCATCGAGGATTATAAACACTCGTCGGTCAATCAGGTTTCTTTTTATTAATTTTCAACTGTTAAAGCTATTCTCATACAACTGTATTCTAATACAAAGCAATTTTCTTATCTCAAAAATCGTAACTGAGTTTATTAGCCCAAAGGGACACTTTTCCCAGAAGGGCTATTAATGTCGTTTTGCCATTTTGCGTTGGTTCACTATAAACGGCGTATCATCTTTTAAAGTGTTGCCACCCAATGTTAGAGCCCTGCAATATATTTAAAGAAATTAAGTAATGAAGAATCGAATCTACATGAATGCATATCTGTTTCTTCCACCATGGAAAAACAACGGTACCTAGAGACATCGAATTTTGAATAACATAGTCCTCCATACGAATATGGGAATCTGGAAGCCCAAATTTGGAATTTATTTTATTGTCTATTTCATATTTTGTAAAACGTTAACGAATTTTTGATTAAGAAACTCAACGGTTTCAAAGCGAGCAATGGCAACACTGCACGAAAAAAAAAAAAAATTATCTCCAATGCACGAGACTGTGTATCGGAAATTCTAAACATACGCTCTTTTTAAATTATTTTGTGATATTGCTGTTGAATTGAATTTTATAATTTAAGTGCGAAGAACATGATATTTAATATATAAGGCAACGCACGAAACATTAAAAAAAGCCCCCTTGGGCGTACTATAAAATCTGAAAACTTTCCCATTTTTATTTATTTTTTGGCAAGTAAGAATATGTTTGGATAACATTTATTTCATATTGTAAATTAATTAGCTCTATTTATAGAATTTTTGCTGCATTATTGATGTTCTTTTTAACGGAAATGGAAAGAATATAAATTCGTACCTCAAATGTCTTGAAATCTTGGCAATACCATTTTGGCAACAAATGCATAATTGGAATAGGTTCGTCGGCCGCATGCGCCTTGCAAGATACCAGTCTAAGACCACAGACTTACGGTATGTAATATTCCATTCAGCCGTTCATGACGTCACTATGAACCAGTTTCCCTTTCGTAACGTAATTATGAGCCAGTTCACATATTTAAGGCCTTGCCGGAGATATTTATTCCCTCCCACCCCTGATAACATCCTGCCCCTTAGACAGATAACAGTAGAGAACTTAGCTATAATTCAATAAAGCTCAATTAGTTTTGTTTCGTAGATCCACATTTTTATCCCCTAAAATATATTTATGAAAAATGCCGCCCCCAAAATGTGACGCTCAGGGAGGACCGCTTCCCTCTAGCTACGCCATTGGTAACAGATTGATCGATTAATGTCACTTTTATAATAAATCCACTTTCAATTATTATTATTCAAGAATGAGTAAAATATTTTGATGATTAAAACGCGACGCTTCCCTGCCTGTACAGTGAGCTTGCTCAAAGGACTATTGTACAGGAAAGTTGTTGGCAAATATTTCTATTACTAATCCAGGGTCTCCAAACTTTTTGGCGGTCGACCTACTCAAATATTTCTCAGGTTTTTATCGATTACTTCCTAATTTACTATTACATAAATATTTTAGAAGGACTTTAGGGGATTTATCCCTGAGGGACTATTGTTTTCGTTTTGCGATTTTGCGTCGAATCACTCTGAATGTCCGTTTCACTTTTCAAACTGTTGCTGCCCCTGCATTATATTTGACGAAATTAAATAATGAAGATTTTAAATTACGTCTTGCATATATTGCGAGAAACATACATGCATGCATAAATGCATGTATGTTTCTGGCAATGTTATAAAACAACGGTACCTAGAGCCATCCAATTTTGAATGACATAATCCTGCTGCGAATATGGGCATCTGGAAGCCCAAATTTGGAATTTGTTTTATGACCGATTTCATATTTTGTAAAACTTTAAGGAAATTTTCATTAACAAACTCAAGGATTTCAAAGCGAGCCATGGCAACGTTGTACAGAAAAAGCATTTTTATCTCCAGCGCAGGAGACTGTGTATCAGAAATTTTAAAGACATACTCAATTTTAAATTATTTTGCGATATTGCAGTTGAACTTAATTTTATGGTTTAAGTGCGAAGAACAATTTTATTATTTATTTAATAAATGAAGGTAACACACAAAATGTTAAAAAAAAAAAAAAAAAAAGCTCCTTTGGACGTAATTTAAAATCTGAAACTTTTAAGATTTTCTTTTTTTAGCTATTTTTTATTATATATTTTACGACGTTTATTATTTTATAGATTTATATACAGTATAATTTGGATTATCTGGGTAGTGCCGGGGATAAGCCAAATTATGAATGTCATCGAAAACCCAAACCATGATTTTTCAGTCATATTGTATGCGTTTGTTTCTTTAAAAAATCTGATGTGATCATTACATGACTTTCTTGTATGGTCTATTAAATTATATGCATTTTTTCCTGCATTTCATCTACAATTGATTTCCTTGAACTTTATTAGAGAGCTATTTCTCATTCAATTAATATAGTTCTCACTTCGCGGCAAAGCAAAAATACATAAAAACTCAAAACGTCGTCTTCATTAAAAATTGTAAAATACAGAAAAACATAAAACAAATACAGTTAACACAGTCAAAAAAAATTTTTTTTCACAATTAAAGTTAAGACTTTCTGCGCAAAAACAATTCGGCCGTTGGGCAAGAAAGGAGATTTTTTGGTGCACAAAACTAAGTTTACTTTTGATCCCACACGGCAAAAAGACATTGAAGGTGCAGAAACTGAATTTACTATTCTACCGAGTTTCAAATGTAAATAAGTGGCGGTTCCTTAGGCTTAACTCTCCACTTTTAAATTGTTAATAATTGTACGATTATTGCATGCAGATTAACTAAAGGCATGAAAATCTTGCCCGGAACATAAAAACCCCACAATTCAATGAATTTAAACAAAAAAAAAAAAAAAAAATAAAAAAAAAAAAAAAAATAAAAAAAAAAAATGCACAATTTACTAACAAAGAACTAAGTTCACCGAGCCAGGTAACCGAGTGGGAATAGATATGTATATATATGATTGGTGCAGCCGATTGCAACGAAACAGGGATGTGCATAACTGCATGGTATAGCACTCCCATATACAAAATTTCGACGATCTACGGCTACTAGTTCTTGAATTATGTGAGAACGTACGTACATATTTATCTTGCATAATTCATGAACGTCTACCGGTACGTGTGTACATCTTTTTTTGACATCTGTACATATCACAAAAAAAAAAAAAAAAAAAAAAAAAAAAACCCTCTTTTAAAGCCATTATCCAATTTACAATCATTTTTCGCAAAAACAGTCCTTTAGTCTGACCATAAATACAGATGTTTCGAAAAACATCGTTCAAATGGTTTCGAGAGCGATTGAAATGGTAATTTTTTTTTAATATGATACCCGGAATTTTTCACGATTACAATACGGCCTTTACTTCGTAGACGAAAGTAAAAATCAGTAGTTTTGCTTTGTTTTTGAGAAAGTATTTGTCGAGTTTCACTCAATTTTTAATTTATGTGTATTGTGTGACTTTTTTTTTAAGCAGCTAGCGCGCCAGTTCCATATTCTTAGTTTTCTTGTCGATTCACCATGTTCAAATCTTTCCATTCATATAACGTTCTTTTCAGTGTTAAAACAAATTTCTTGAACTTGTAGTACGTTCTTTATTCATTTTGTAATTCTAAAATTTTAAATCAGTTTTTAAAAAAATAGCAAGAAAATATGTATGAAACAAGAAAATTCCAGTCATCAATCGAAAGATGTGTTCAACTACGCACGCGTAGAATTATTTCTATGAGGTAATCATTGAAAGTAAAGCTAAAGAAACAGTTCAGCGATTTTTAGAACACGCTTGGAGTTTCCCATGTTTGTTTATGCACTCAAGCTTAGTGTTGAGTGTCTCTTCGTAGATATTGCCACGAACGAACAACCACAAACTGGATAATTCGCACCCGAATAATCGAGAGTACACTGCATATATTAACATATTTATATCTAAAGATCTGCACTATAATAAAAATTTTATTGAAATTGTAGAAGTAATGAGTGTGAATGTCACGAGCATGAAAAATTACGGGGGGGGGACGAATAAAAACCGATTGATGATCAGCAATAAATTATCTCGTATACAAATAACACCCTTAATGATGAATAATTTTTGCGAATTAGATAAAAATACAATAAGAATTTGCTCTTGTTTTCCAACGTTTGAGTATATATCCATTTGAAAATGGTGTCATAAATAATCACAGCTAAAAGGGCCTTTAGATACATGTGATGAAAAGCCACCTTATTGCCAGCTACAACCCGAATTCTATTAAGAACGCTCTGGTGGGAGAAATCCTGGTATATCATAGCTTTCTTTCTCCTACCCCCAATAATTCGAACGCAAGTTTCAGGTCGATATATTTTAAGTGCCTGTGCCGCAAAGATACGGCACTGTTACTAATGTTCCTGCTTTATCCGGGATGACAAATTGGACACAGTAAATTAGGCAGATCATTAAAACGGAATCATAATAAGAATTTAGTACACTATCTTTTAATGTGATTGACCCGGATTATTGTATTACTGTAAAACACTGTGGAGATGGCTATCTGTTACAGAGGAGAAATGTGTACCTTCATGGAGAACTTTTCACGGGAAATTAGATAAGATAAGCAATGGGAAATTCACTAAAACCTCTAAGAAAGTGATCCCGTTTAGACTCTGAGAACAGAACCAAGAACGAATTATAATATTCCCAGGCTTAAATACACTGGCTTTTTATTGTGAGCGCTTTGCAATGTGGGCGGGGCTGGTGCGCTTTAGGAGCGACTCCATGATAATGATTGCTAGTCGGTTGATTTGTGACTGCATATTGAGCTCAAAACACACTTATTATATGTTTATCCACGAGATGGTCTATTGACAATATAATAACGACAAATGACGATGAATGTATAAAAACAAATTATCCGTAAGATAAGTATTGTACTCATCATGTGAGGGTTCTTTTAGTAGTAAAGAGCGTTCTGTGTACTTGCTCTGTTTGGAATCGTTAGCAGACTGAATTAATCACTCCCTTTTAATTTTTTTGGTTGTATTTTACGTGCTCTGATTCGTTATAGTTGAAGCCGATACCAGAGGAGCTATAGGATCACTGGTTAATTGGCTCCCGTGAATTCGAAAGCCTTTGATGGCAGAAATTATGCAGATCTCTAAAATTATGACTTTTAGAATGTCAAGTGGACGCGTTACGAACAAGTTTACTTCTCCTGTAATACCATAGCATCCCGTCTCATATCTGGTAACAAGTAAAAGACTGCGATTTGTGAGGAGACTGTAGGCATGAATTTCTTATCTTTCTGTGGTCCACCGCAGGCATACCAAGAGGCATGTATATTTTTCTTCATCGTTGGTTCAAATTTATTTGATTTTCTGTCTTCAGTATTAGTAAACAACATAATCGCACTGATGATCTCATTAAGACGACGACTTCATACAAATTCTGCTACATTTGAATCAAATGTTTTCCTCAAGAGCTTTCTGTATAGCACACATTCTCTTCAGGATATAATGATGATGTTCCTCAACGGCTCGATGCGCATCTTCCAGACATTTGGGAATATCTTCCTAAAAATAATCCTACGAATTGCTTAAGATCACGTCTCTGTATATATTCAGGACATCATTGCTAAGTCTCTTCGACATCATATAAGACGTAGTGAGTATATGAAATTCTACTTATCATATACTTGTAACGATCCCAAAGGCCAATCGTATGCTCGCATGAGGAAGCAGTTAAAATATCAAAATTTATCCTGTGAGAGATCTTTTGTGATAGTGCTAATGTATTTAACTGCCATGTAACATATCCACGATCAAATCCATCCCGAAGCCGTTTAATACAGCCAAGCACATCGAGAATGCGTACGTCCAATCAGTGGCTAATAGATGGCGGCGCAAGCAAACACCGAAACGTCGCGCTCGCCCCCTAACGCCTCGGGATCGCTAATGTATTTAACTGCCATGTAACATATCCACTATCAAATCCATTTAATATCGCCAAGGACATCAGAAATACGTACTTTCAATCACTGCCAATAGATGGCGGCACAAGCAAATATCGAAACGTAAAACGCCGCCTAACTCCTCGGGACCGCTAATATATTTAATTGCCATGTAACATACCCACGATCAAATCCATCCCAAAGCAGTTTAATATCGCAAAGGACATCGAGAATACGTACTTCCAATCAGTGCTAATAGACAGCGGCACAAGCAAACAGCAAAGATCGAAATGTCACACTAAGCCCCTAATGTATTTAACTGCTATGTAACATATTGTTACGTTTTTCTGACATACGGATTCGTGGATCTGGAATGATTAACGACAACACTTGATGGAGAATGAAAACAAAATTTATTAGCCAGGATTACTCAGGATAGCTCTAAAAACACGTTTACAGTTGTCGAAACGGCAAACACGCTGAAACAATCAGCAGCACAGCTTTCAGGCTATAACGGTGAAGACAGCTTCACGGCAAAGCAGAAGAGTACTCCCGACTCGGTTCAGTTGTTCTCGGAACTCTACGTACTCTCGACACTCTCCACGCTCCAGCTCGCGAAGCACTAAACGATACATTCGATAGCCTCAACGATGCACCAACTCGCGATACAGTTTATGATCAAATCTGAGGACTAGGCACTGACTGACTCTCCGCGTACCAGCAGGGTTTATATAGCTTTTGGCTAGTGTTCGAGAACATTCTGGGCCAAATCGGGAACAATTCGTTCCAGAAGGTTCTCCATCCGTCTATCCATAGCATATCGCCAATTTTGTTCCCAAAACAGGCGATGTCTCGAAAAATACGGCAACCCTGCATTTTTTACCATTTTCTAGCAACCCTAAACTTTCTTAGCGGGGAAGCTATCTTACCGCGGCTGGACATTTCGTAACAATATCCACGATGCGTACGTCCAATTAGTGGCTAATAGTGTGCGTACGTCCTAACGCTAATAGTGTGCGTACGTCCAATCAGTGGCTAATCCATCCCAAAGCTGTTTAATATCGCCAAGGCCATCGAGAATACGTACTTCCAGTCAGTGTTATTAGATGGCGACAAAAGCAAACAGCAAAGATCGAAACGTCGCACTAGGCTTCCTAACGCTTCTAGACCGCTAATGTAACATTTCCACGATCAAATCCATCCCAAAGCCGTTTAATATCGCCAAGGACATCGAGAAAACGTACTTCCAACCAGTTCTAAAAGATGACGACACAAGCAAACATCAAAACGTCCACTAGACCGCCTAATGCCTTGGGATTGCTAATGTATTTAACTCCCTTGTAAGACATCCACCATCAAATCCATCTGAAAGCCGTTTAATATTGCCAAGGACATCGATAATACGTACTTCCAATCAGTGCTAATAGATGGCGGCACAAGCTAAAGTAAAGATCGAAACGTCGCACTAAGCCGCCTAACGCTTCGGGACCGCTACAGTGGATGACTTTGAACATTACAAGATCACCCATTTCTACCACCCTGGAGAAAAATGACGTCATTTGGTCCGCAGTAAATCAAAACGGGCCGAGCTAAGCATGCCAACACACTGAAGCCGCAGCCTACCAAAACAGCGATCAAACATATCAACGAACAGGGCTCGCAAACACGCCCACAACAGCGACGACAAGTCGAGTCTCCTCATATCGCATTAAACACGCTTCGAGAAGTAGCTTCTAGCGATTGCAAGAGCCAATCATACGCTCGCACCATGAAGTAGTTGGTTCACCATGAAGCACCACGTAACTGATGCACAATCGAATTTCAGGATCATTTAACTTCCCGAAGCACATTGCAAACTCGTACGCCGCACTTCCAATCAGTGTTAATAGATGGCACCACACACAAGAAGGAATGACCCAAAAGCCGCACTAGTCAGCCTAGGCTTCCGGGCCACCACATCCTCAGAAGATCTGACAATATTTCCTTAACCACCAAAACACATTCTTTCGAGAGCTTAATGTCATATCTTAGAATCTGTTACTTTAAAATAGGCACTTCGTCGTAGCCAACTCTTCTTATTTGCGATTAGTAACTCGTCATAGCCATACAGCGTTTATTTTCTCTCCGTCATCTTAAGACTGTAGTTCAAGTTATAGCTGAATGAGGTGCTGGGTTTATTTCCTGCAATAAGCCCTCTATTGGGAGACTGGAGGAGGGCATAAGTATTGGTTACTATGTATTTTTCCTTTTTTGATGCACAGCAGGATTGTTACTGCATTCTGTGACCGGTCCATGACACAGAATACAGCAAAATTCCTGCTGGAACCATAGGTCCGTTGTAGACAGTTGCAGCCATATTAGATTTAGAGAGAAAAAATCTGTACGTTGAAGGTAAACCCAGGATGCTTCCATTCAAGATGTATGGTTCTTGTAGCACAGAAATGGAGACTGGTTGAGTGTTGCAGCTGGTGCCTTCCGGAGTTTGCGTTTGTAGAAAGCTTATTTTCTTTAATTCTTGACTCAAACCATGCGAATTTACATTGGGAAGGTTTTGCCCAAGTTGACGCACCAGTTCCTCTCGGTAGCAAGGGCATTTCAATGAGCTGTCAGTTTGGTTAAAGCATAACTTCCAATTTTTACTTACATAGGCAAACATATATGTAAGATATTGTATTTACTCAGGGTATCCATGTAAGATATCGTGTTTACTCAATTATCTATTTGAAATTATTGAATTCAGAGCATAGGCCAATCAATTCAAGTATATCAGTATATTTGAGAAAATTAATATACTGAATCAGATTTTTGCATTTGTATTTAATGAAGTATTAAACTTCGTCCTAAAATTATTTATCATAGTGTCAAAACGTATTGTACCTAGTGTAAAAAGTATTGTAACCCAGTGTAAAGTATTGTAATGTCAAGTTTTGTGGGTATTGCTTTGTACTCAGAAAAGTACGATACTAAATTGATCTAATACCATTGTATTACAGTTAGAAACAGATATTTGTTTAACCAAGATTTATATTATTTCGTGTCTTCAACTTAAACATGATAGTGTCCTTTTGCATCTACCTAGAGTAAAGTATCGTAGTACTGTATCCAGTGTCGTTGTTAAAGTACTTTTTAGAAATTAAATTAAAATCGATCTAATCAACAGGAAAGTGCAGACTGTTAAAAAAAACTATATAAAATAATTTTTGTGACTATGTACCTCTTTTAATGCCAAATGAAAAATGCTGTAGGATTCGGGAGTCGTGATGGGACAGCATCTGCCAAGCGGAACCTTGCATAGCTAAGGCCGTCAGTCCACTTGAGCAACATTCAGTTCAGTTCAAATTAGAGATGGGCAAAACCACTCTTTTTATGGGATCGGATCAGAACTGCTCGCTCACTGAAATGAATTGATTGCTTTTACGACTCACAACTCAGCAATAAAAACCTTGATAAAAAAGATCCGGAACGATAGGTGATTCATGAGCATTCAGCGAGGAAGGAGCCACAGCAGAAAGAATAGAACGAACAGTGGAATCGGGACCGGTTAGCGAGGCTGCAACTAAAAGCGTAAAGAATCGAACGAACAGTGAGATCGGGACCGGTTAGCGAGGCTGCAACGAAAAGCGTAAAGAATCGAACGAAGAAATGGAACGAAAGAATCGACTCAATCAAACTCTTAACTCCTGCCTGAACTGATTACAAAGCTCTCGACGAAGGTATGTTCCTCCTCTGCAGCAGGTACCCATCCCTACAATGCTTTTCAGTAATCCAATAATCCGGTTCAAACCTATTATAGTGTACTAAATTCTTATTATAATTCCGTTTTAATGATCCGGCTTAAGCCACTGGGTCTGATTTATCATCCCGGATAAAGCAGGAACATTTGTAACAGTGCCGTATCTTTGCGGAACAGGCACAGGCACTTAAAATCTATCGACCTGAAACTTGCGTTCGATTCATTGGTGGTAGGAGAAAGAAACCTATGACACATCAGGATTTCGCCCATCAGCGTGTTCTTAATAGAATTCGGGTTGTAGCTGGCAGTAAGGTGGCTCTTTCATCACATGTATCTAAAGTCCCAATCACATTATGTTTTGGCTACGCGGGACATGACGTCGAAAGGGACAATTCTCAAAATCCGCACAATTCCAGGAAACCCACGTAGCTAGGTTACCATTTTCACTTACTACAAAGACTTGAACGGCAAACACTAATCGATTATCGCTCAGATTGGGATCACGTGAGGCTTCAGAAGCAGAACTTTCGTCTGATTGGTTGTCTCTACCCGGGACTCAGGTCTAGCCGTCACCATCGAGATAGATAAAGCCTGCGCACTGAGTTACTACGTCACTGTTAGGGGACCGGTCTTCGCGCAGTTTAGCTTCCTTGCTAAACACCCGTTTTTCTAAACCTATTCTATGAAATTGGTATCTCATACTATAAAATCAGTCTAAAACAAAATTACAAGCGGCAATATAATGTTTTACAAAGCTTATACGAATATGAAATATTTTCATTTTCTTTCGTTAGTATTTATTTTCAAAACAAAATTATTTGAGAATGGTGTGGTGCTTTTAAAAGCAAATAATTTCTTTGAAGAAAAATTGGTTTTAAAATTCAAGTAGCTAAAATTTTTACTTTGATTTTTCTGCACTGTCTTTGTGTCTCTCGTTGATTCTCATCACCGCATCAAATTTTTTTGTTTCACCCACTACTTTAACAAAATGTTTGCCAGTGGGAACACATGTTATCTCTCATTCTATAATTATTGCATATTTTTTATATCTATCATATTAATGTAGCAGGATTATAAAACATCAAACGAATGCAAGAGACTACTTAATATTTAGACTAACATTTAAATGCCTTATATCAGTCAGAAAATTTTTCTGAATGTAATAAATTACTAAATAGTGTAGTCTTAAAATTATTTCTTACTTACATATTGTATGTTCATCTGTATTACGGTTAATGTTTTCCTCTTAATGCTACATAATTATTCGACAGAATCTGTAGTTAAATTGAGATAATGTTTATTACATAGCTCTGAAGACAATCAATATTAAAATTCCAAATAAGACAGGACAAAAGTTTTTTTAAATAAAGTTATACACAATTTTTTTGAAAATATTTTTAAAATATACGAAATACTTAAAAAACTTTTAGAAACTGAAATTTCTTGCAAATATTTACATCATACCTATTTAACTATAAGCGTTACCTCTGTTCTGAAAATACTTTTTCTATTAATATCCACATGAAAAGAAAATATAAATCCTAACATCATGTTCAAAACTTTTCTGTATAATGTAAGCAATTTTTTTAACTTAACTTACATAGCTTTTGGTGCTGCCACGTACTCAAATTAAAGATTGTAATTTAAAAGATAATTAAAAAAATTGTTTTTAAAATTGCATTGAATTGAAATACAATGGAAACAAGTATGTCTACATATGAATTCAATTACTACTGCTTCTTCAATTACTGTATATTTTTAAAATTTCATTTTGCAGTTTCGCAATTTAATTACCTTAATATGAATCTTATATACATTACTTAGAAACTTTTCTATCATTCTCAGAAAGATTTATATTGCATAACAAATTTTAAACAAACTGATTGCATGATAATAACATATATAAAAGTGAACAGAAGCTATATTAGCTAAACATATGCATTTAAGTTTCATCATGATAAAATGATATTTAATGATTTGCAAAAAACATTGATATTTAAATTTAAGAACACAGTACTCTGTCAAGAATCAAATTTACTCTGCATTTGATATTCTACATATTATGTAATGAAATAAGTGTTATGATTTTAACCCCTTAGGACAGTTATTTCATATAAAATTAGTTTCCAATTAAAATAAATAATCATAAATTTTGCTGACAATTTTTATATTACTAGTGTTAGTAATTATTACAAGGGATGATGCTTCAGATGTCAAAAGTAAACATAAATTCAATTCTTAAAACATAATGAATAAAAAATTACAACTTATAAAAGCCAACAAAAAGTTTGCTGAGGGTCCCTTAACCGTGACGTCACAAGCCAGTTTCGT
This sequence comes from Stegodyphus dumicola, assembly GCF_044657685.1. Classification (NCBI taxonomy): domain Eukaryota; kingdom Metazoa; phylum Arthropoda; class Arachnida; order Araneae; family Eresidae; genus Stegodyphus; species Stegodyphus dumicola. The sequence continues at coordinate 6,545,113 of NC_140769.1, read as the reverse complement.
TTCAGAGCGCAGGCCTTATCTATCTCGATGGTGACGGTCTAGCCGAGACATTTTCGGTGAGGTTTGAAAAAATCACGCGTAGCCGCAACCTAGGCGGGATTTCGCTTCAGGCGGGGCTCTTTTTTCTAATAATCCTCCCGTTTAAGCCAGGGCTACCAGAATCTCGTTTGTCAGAAGTCCCGTCTAGCAGGGACTATAGCCATGTATGATAACCTCTTAAAGGCCTTTTGAGCAACGACAGATGTAGTCGTGATTATTCATGACACCATTTGTAAAATGGATATGTACTCGAACGTTGAGAAACAAGAGCATATTCTTATTGTATTTTTATCTAACTCACAAAAATTATTCAGCATTAAAGATGCCATTTCTAAATGGGATAATTCATTGTTGATAATCAATCGATTTTTTTTTTTTTTTTCATATCCGTCGCATTCACACAGTTATACTCACACTGCTAGTTAATTCTACAACTTTAATAAAATTTTTATTATAGTACATATCTTTAGATATAAATATATTAACAATGTACTCTCGATTATTCAGGTGCGGATTATCCGTTTTGTGGTTATCCGTGAGTGGCGGAGTCTATGAAAGGACACTAAACACTATGCGCGCAAATCCAAGCATGTTCGAAAAATCGCTGAAATGCATCTCTAGATTTACTTTCCACGGTTACCTCATACAATCAATTTTCCGCATGCGTTGTCGAAGATATCGTTTCGGTTGATGACTGGAATTTTTCCTGTTTCATATTCCTTTCTTGCATATCTTCTTTTTATTCTTTCAGAAACTTATTAAAAATTTTAGAATTAATACAGAAATTAATAATAAAGAATACGCAAGTACTAAGAGCAAGAAAGTTGTTTTAACACTGAAACAAAAACTTACAATAATCGAAAGATCTGAACATGGCGAATCGACAAAAAAACTCCTGGAGAATATGGAATTGCGCGCAAACTGTTCATGATACTACGATTCAGGCCACACGTCATGCCGACCAGTGTGTGGTTGCTGATGCCTGACGACACTTTTCAAATCGACGAGTCTGTTTCGGGAAAAATGGTGAAGTGGTTAATAATCGTTCTATCCCAAACAGTTGCGTTAAATTTTATTCCTTTTCATATTAAAATCTTCGTTAAGTGCAAAGAGAATATGGTCTTTATTTTTTGGGGAAAAGCGCTAATCGCTATGCACAAGCCTGCGTATTTTAACATTACAGCTATGTAAATATTTGGTCGAATTTCGTCAAAGATTTAAGTATTATTTGCTAAATAATTTCGAACTATTGTGTTATATTGAATTTAGTTGTAAACGCAACACATGTAAAATTTTTATTCTTTATAGAATTTAACAGAATACATCATGCTTTATGAGAAGAGCTGCAGTACAATAAAACAACACGCATATGAACATTAGACATAAAAGCTAATAAAATTCAACATGAATGCACAACATTAACAAAAATAAATTCATAAAACACTGTTTAGTGGCAGAAATAACAAGATGGCAAATGAACGTTTTACACTAGAGAGGAATAATCGTGTACACTTCTGATTCTCCGGTTAAGTAGAAGAAATTAATACGAGGAAAAAGTCTCATTCATTTTACAAGAGCGAGAAACACATCACGAAACAGATAGTATTTCACCAAGAAACCTTGAAGCAAGAACAGATACCATTTTTTATCTTGATTTTAAAAGTTATTTAACAATTATGGTTATGCGCATGCGAAATGGTGCTTCTGCGAGTTCCGAAATTAATTTCCTTTTGATACAAAACTATAATTTAATCCCCGTTTTGTAATATATATTATTATTGTATTTAAGTGAAAGAAGAAAAAAAATGATAATTAGAACTGCAAACTGGTCTTAAGTAACAAAAATTTTAGATATTCGTGTATTGCACTAGAAAGAAAAATATGCCAATTAACCTACAGTACAATGTCAGTAAATTTCTACAAAATGTTGCCAATGATCTTTTGTTTAGAATTAATGTACTTCTTCCTTGAGTTGCGATACTTGTGAACGCCAATGTATCCTCAACTGAAGGTTGAAAAGAAACACAATGGATGAATATCTTCTGTGGCACTAAGTTGCTTGAGATCAACTTCAGTTCTCTTAAAATTTTAGCTCGCACCAATGTTGCCCAGGGCATTTATTTATCCATTTCTGTAAAATGGAAACATATTTTCACGCCACAGAAACCGCTGTCAACTGTTACTTTAATTGGAAGTACCGTTCCTGCGCTGCAACCCACTTCCTTTTACGTTTTTCATCCCGAAGGAATTGCCCGGAAAACATAGACTCCTGCGATCCCAGTCCGGCTTTGCTTGTCCAAGGTCGCAAAGATATCTAAAATAAGAAATATTATTTACAGTAAACTTAGAAAATGAAGTGAACATCAACATTTAACTTATTACAAATGCAATAACATATAAGCGTGTACTTCCACAGAATAAGGATGATAGAAAATAATACAAGATATGTGTTGACCCCCAAAAAAGACCTGAGCTAACCTAGGTTACAGCCGAAAACGTAGCGGAGAAAACAACGCAAGGCGGAAACGTTGTGGGAGAAAAGAAAGCAAAGAGAAAACATCGCAATTCTAAAACATCGTGGTACAAAATATCGTCGTCGAAAATAAAGCGGTTCAAAAACCTCACAGTTTAAAACCATCGTCGTCGAAAATATCGTGGTTAAAGATAAAGCACCTACAAATCATCGTATGACGATAATATCGCAGTCATGCGTTTTTCAGGCTTTAAAAGTTGTAAATGCATAATGATTGGTGAGCGCAGGATGGATAATTTTTGCTTTCATAATATTTATTAACTAATAAATTTTTGCTGAAAAGTAAGAAGGAAACTCAAGCATAGAAAATTAATGCAACTTACAGCGCTTAATAGAATTAACTTACATAAATAACTCATAAGGGTGATTAATACATCATTAATAAGTGTCATTAAAAGTTTCATGCACAGCATGCAATAAATTACTTGGATGTCGATTTGTTATTTATGACGAAAGTCAACTACATAATATTTCAGTAGGGGTGGATTATTTAGATTACGACAAAGCACACTACGGCTATCTGCTTAACGGGTGGGAAAGCTTTGTGGCGTATTTTCTCGGGGATTGGTTCATATTCACATTATGCTTCAGGAAAATCACGAAAATCTTATGCAGCCTTTTTCTTTAACTTTAAAGCAAAAAATTACCAGTTAAAAAAAGTAAAATTATCCTTTTTTCCATTTTGCGCTCACAGATCATTATGCGAATATCCATTTACAATTTCTAAAGCCGGAAAAATACATTTCTGAGATGATTTGTGGGTGCTTTATTTTTTACGACGATATTTTCAAACAGCGGAGTTTTTTTTTTTTTTTTTCTTATCGACGATATTTTGTACCACTACGTTTTCGTCTTGCGTTTTTTTCTCCGCGACGTTTTATGCGGAACCTAACCTAGCCCAGCCCAACCCAAGCCAACCTAACCTACGATTCATAGTTTAACTCTCTTAAATGAGCTTAGAATCAAGTTATGTTTAACGTTCTTTCTAGTTTGAAGCGTAAATTCAAATTGCACAGATAAACTATCAAGCTAACATCGGTTCTGTTCGCAGTCGATCTACCACGAAACCAACCGCACACAATATTTGCTTTTAAAATACAAGATTTTTGTGTATTTTCACCTTATACTTATTACATAGCAGTTCTTCTTTACTACGCGATATAGTTTTATATCAATGAAGAATTATCAGTTTCACGATACTGACACCGTAATGGATTGAATACTCACAGAACCGGTGATGGGTTATACAATTTATTTTCCCAAAAGAAACATTCAATAGATTTGGAATTTTTCACTAAAGTACTTGTAGAGCTCTTCTTAGTATGGCACAGCACAATCAGTTGTTTCCACTTCAAACTACTAATAACATTTTAAACACAACGCAGAGTGCATTCAAAGAGCGAAGCTCCTACGGCAATCCCTAAATACTACGAAGTCAGAAATAAATTCTCAGATCTAATACCGTCATCGGTCTTATAAAGTTCCTTCCACCCCCCGGCCGCTGAGAAATCTCTAGTACCTTGCATTCCTCGAAATACTGGAAGACATAGACGGTTACAGTTAATAGAGGGATCAATTACAGTTATCGATAACGGTTATACCAAGATTTCGCCAAGTTTGGTGACAAAAATTAGGCGCCAAAACCCTCGCCAATTAACTGAAATGCCCATTTAGCTCAGTATTTAAAATAGACTTGCCCTCCGTAATCTTATTTTTCCGGCACAGCTTCGCCTCTTGAGGCCTTTCATATTACATTATACAAAAGATACTACAATTTTACGCATAATTTCATAAAATGGTATCTTCATTAATCAGTGGCATCTTCATTATGCCGATCGAATTACCCAAGCATATTCTGCTATCGTCCCCTTGATCATAACTGACCCCCTTTAAAGCGCCGTTCACATTGGGGAAATCTGAGCTAACGGAGACATCTGGCATAGCTGACGCAGCTCCAAAGTCAGTTTTTCCTCATAGCGGGGCGAGATGAAAAATCTGAACTTCACGTATAGCAAAGCTAGTGGGCACATAGAACTCAGTCCGACAGCACAGATAAACATCAGTGCCAATAGCCCTTAAAACTTCATCAACCCCTACGATGGTCCTGTAGACACTGCTGGGGAACCTCTGCTACAGACAGTAACAATTTTTTTAACATCGACATGATAAAAACAAATTTTTATAATGATTCAGATAAGAGTAATAGGATTGTAATGCCCATAGCCCGAGAAGGAAAAGCTTGGCCAGCGGAATAATTAACCCGACGGTGCCATCCCTGGCGGGCGCCGAATGGTTTTTGGACGGAAGTAATAAAAAACAAGAAAAAGAAAGGAGAGAAAGGATGAACAGGGACAGTGAGGGCAAAAGGACTTCTTTTGACCCTGGATGCCGGACGGGACGGTCCGATTTTTGGGGGCTGAAGGGCCATCATAATTTTTTTTTTTTTTTTTGGTTATGCAGAGATTGTTTTCTCATCCGGAGGAGACAATGCCGGATTTACCTATTCATACTTGTACATATAATGTATAATAATCCAGAATTGTTTACTTATTAAAGTTTATTGTTAAACAAACAATAAAAAGGTGTCATCTATGCGTTAATCCACAGTAACATGTGTGAAGGAAATGAACACCACGCTACGGATAATACAATGATTCTTATTTGCATCGACACGACTACGGGAGTCAACTACAGCTGTATAGAGTTAAGGTCAGGAGATCTGGCAGGCCAATCCATGTGACGCCTATCCTCATTTTCCAGCTGTGTCCTATGTAGACGAGTGTTGTCGTCCATTAACAGGAGCTTAGGACCAACTGCGCCGTTGAAAAGTCGCGCATAAGGCTCTAAGATCTCCTCATTGTACTTCACAGTAGTCAGGAAGCTTTTGTGAAACACATACAGGAGTGTGTGTCCATACAACATAATGCATGTCCAAACCATTACGCCTTTATCATCGAAATGCTCTTTTTCTTAATGAGGGATCAGTGTGCAGGCTGAATCTCGATTCATCTGGTAAACAGCACGGTGCTGTATTGATCTTTGCTCCAAGCCGCACGTTGTCAATACCATGCTAAACGCACTTTCTTTTGTGCTGCAGTGAGCGAGACGCAAACAATGGGGTTGGCATATAGCTTTATCTCAAGAAGCCTTCGGGCAACTGTCGATCGAGAAACTCAGATTCCAGTGGCATATGAGAGCTGTGAAGCTAGCTGTAGCTGTCCTGGGCAGCCGCACTGAAAGTGGCGAATAACGACCCTCATTCGCCATTGTGGACCGTGATCAGCCTTACTTAGGTCTTCTCGGTATGGATTCAGTGTCTTGAAACTGTTTTTACAAACTTTAGATGTCACTGGGCGTTACACTGAGCTCTGTAGCCACATGCGCTTGTGATTGGCCAGCCTCCAATCTACCGATAATTCTCCACCCCGTTTTGTCATCCATACGTTTGTGGCTATTCATTTTACCCGATACCTTATCTTTATATTATATGCGGTTTAAGTGTCTGTTTGTCGTCGATAGTTTATTGGTTGCTTGTGTAACTATACTAGCCAATGGGGCGAAGTTGCCACGGCATTCAAATAGTCCATATACACTGATACCATACATGCAGTTATCATTGTTTTAATTAAATTATCATGGTATTTAAGAATATTTAAATTTTTTAATTCATACAATTGTTGCTTATTATGCATTTAACTATATTTACATATGAATTACCTAGAAACTTGCAAAGGTTGATAAATGAAAGGAGACGAAACCAACTAACGAGTTCTGCGTAGTACATCTCATCAGGTAGGTTTACCCAAACTCCTAAGCTAAATATCCTTCCGCGTAAAGAGTTTAAAATTTTGCCGAATTTTATTCCGACATTGTATTTTGAGCTGAACGCAAATTGAGCGTGTCAGGTTGAATGTGAACATTTGTTTGCATTAGCAATCATCTGTTTTTGAAATGGTTTACAACTGAACGCAAATTGAGCGTGTCAGGGGGAAGGTGAACATTTGTTTGCCTTAATTGCACTCTACTTTAAGCAATTAAGCAAGTAGAAGGAATAAACCCTGCGGGGCAGTAAGCAAAGGGGCGTCATAGCCGTCTGTAACAGTAGTATAGTATAATTGTTTAATCTTATTTACGTATACTGTATTCACGTATTATCAGTGTATTGTATCCACGTGTATGTTACAATAGTATAATTGAATAGTTGTAGAATCTAATTCACGTCTATTTTTGTGTACATGGTACTTACGTGTTAGTGTCAATGTATATCAGTGTAAAGTATATTAGTGTGTCGCATTAATATGCATTGGTGTATTGTGCCTATATTTTAGTGTATCGTGTATTAGTGTTTAGTATATACGTGTATAGTATATTAGTGTGTCGCATCTATGCGCATTGGTGTATTGTGTCTATCTTTTACTGAATAGTATATTAGTGTGAAACATTTATGTATATTGACGCATCGTGTCATTGGTTTATTGTGTCTATAAATATATTCTAGCATCATGTTGTCATGTTTCAAGATCTAAGAACATACAGAGTAACACCTGTAGTAGTACTGTGTATTATTAATATTTACACAAAAGTGTATTTTAAAATATATAGAATTTACGCAGTATCTATGTGTATCAATACTTTACTTTTTTATATATCGTAATTTAGCGTAAGTTTCTACCTATCTCAGTGTATTGTATCCACGTGTATAGTATAATAGAATAATTGTATAATAGAATAATAGAATAATTGTATTATCTTACCTATGTGTATTTTTGTGTATATGGCACTTATGTATTAGTGTCAATGTATACTAGTGTGTCGCATTTATGCGCACCGGTGTATTGTTTCTATCTATTAGTGTATAGTATATTAGTGAATTATTGTATAGTATACTGGTGTATAGTATATTAGTGTATAGAATACTGGTGTATAGCGTATTAGTGTGTCACAATTATGTGTATTGGTGTATTGTGTCTATCTTTGAGTTTACAGTATCTTAGTGTGTTGCATTATGTACATTGACGCATCGTGTGATTACACGATTAGGTCTATTTGTAAATTACTATATTTATGTCTATTTAAAGTTTCAACTACAGATAGTTGCAGGGTCCGGACAGCACCCGAGTAGTCATTGTAAGCCGTCCGGGTGTCCGTCCCTGCTGTCACCTGTCCTGGGTAATTCAGTTTGAATTAACAGACACCTTTACACAAATCATTTTAATTACAATTTATAATACCTAGAACAACGGTCATTTCGTATGACCGCCGGGCTTTCTAGTAAAATATACCCAACTCTTGACAGAAACACGGCGAATCGTGAAGGAATAAGAGCACACACATCGCCAAAAATTTCTCGTACGCTCATATCCTTTCCATAATCAGAGATCTGGAGACACGCACGTGCAAGCTTATATATGCGGCTCTGAATATTTGCATAATCCTTTGACAGCATAATTAGTACGTTTAGTTCAATACTTTTCGTAAGAATAGGTATAATCTGCAAATTCTATTAACTTTTCACACCAGTGTACATGGCTTATTATTTGGGAACAGCGCACAATCAATAGGATAAGAAGTACGTTAAATTATTATAGGATACCTCTGTAGGATCGACGACAATTTTTATTTTTATTTTTAGTTTAGCAACTCAATTTGAGCTACAACATTTTTTGTTCAGCTATAAAGTGGCTGGCTATAAAGCTATAAAGTGGGAAAGCTATAGCTATAAAGCTATAAAGCGGGAAAGGCTGAAATGGAACATCACGGATTTCAGTATCACCCCTCCCCCCAAAAAAAACTTACTCTTTAGTTCTAAGCTTTCTTTCCTTTAGTTCTAAGCAGTTGAACTAAAAACCATAGCTACCAACCTTAAATTCTGCTAAAAAAAGGAAATTTTTGCAAATAAATCGGGAGAAGCGAAGAAGACTTCACGCTGCACGCGGACGCCATTTCAGAGTAACTGCAAATTGACTTTAATTTATTTTATGATACATGTTCAACTTAACTATTTGTATTTCAGTTCTGATATAAGATATATCAGCATTTAATTAGACATTCTAAATTTATGTTCTTTGCTAATTTAATTAAAAATTTTTCTTACAATTTTATCCTGAAAAAATTTCGAGTAGTGAAGGAAAGGTTTCATTTATAAAACTAGGATAATTCGCGTATAACGAGCCTTGGTTTGACGAGAAATTGGATATAAAGAGGAAATAAAATATTGATTGGTACAATGTTAAGTCTATGCGAGCATAACTCGCCTTTAACGAGCAAACCTCGGTTATAGCGAGCAGTATTTTTGTCATTCATAAAATTTTTATTGACTTCCAGCTCTCCAGCTCAGCTAATCCTTTCTTGGAAAAATTTCTTTAACATTCGGAAGTCAACCGGAAGTTAGTGATGAATACTTCATGGCGGCCTTTTTTACCTTAGATCAGGATTGAACTTTTAGCACCGAATTCTACAAGCGTTATCCAGCCTATGGATCACGGGATCATCAGAAGTTTCAAAGCAAACTTTCGTAAGCACTTGATGATTTTGATGCTTCACGAGAGAAAAAAAAAAAAAAAAAAATAGGAACAACCTCAAATCCATATGTTCATTAAACGTACTCGAAACGGTATATTTAATGAACGATGCACGGGGATACGTTACATCATTAAAAATTGCTTCTGTAAGATTGGACTAGACCTTTCTCAAGAGGGGTAAATTACTGAGGAAGAAGTAGACGTCTTGGAAAATTTGGAAATGAGTAGAGAAGAATTTGAAAACTATGTATCTGCTGACCCCAATGTCTCATTTCCGAGATACCTACTCCAAGGGATATTATAGCTGAAATTCAAGCTAAAGCAGATGAAAAAAATAAAAGCAACGATGATAACGACGAATGTGAAGAATTATGAGCTGAGCCGCCCCAACATACTCAATGGGTTTTGAGCGCGCAGAAAAGCTTCAAACGTTTTTCGAAGCCAGGGGTGCAAATGACGATGTTTTTCGGGCCACGAGGCTTCCCAGAGGAACAATAACACAAAAAAGAGACAATAGGGTAGTTCAAATCAAATTAGCCAACTTCTTTTGTACCGTACAGAAATAAAAAGTAAATAAAGACTACATATAATATAGTAAGTACATGATATGATATGATACGATATGAGGCACCTCCTGACAGACTTTACGTCGCCCTACGGCCTTTTTGCGGGCTGCGCCAGAGCAAGCTAGAAACAACACCTTCAACAAACAGACATAAAGAACATAACTAAAAAAACAAAATTAAAATTCCTACTGCAAGCTTATCGTGATTAATCTTCTCCATCATTTCCCTGGCAAATTTTTTCAGTCTTTTAAAATCATTTAAAATATCATATATATTAAAAAACATAATTTTTCTTAAACTCGTTCCTGATATCAGTAAAATATTTACACGTTTCCACATAATTCTCCGCAGTGCTGGTTCTTTACAGATATCACAGAGGTCAGACTCTTGTAATTTAAACCTTTTAAAATAGAAAGGAAAACGGCCATGACCTGTAATGATTTGGTTAACGTCAATGTCTGAATAACATAAACCTTTTTTAAGTTTAACAAATTTTATATATAACCTTTATTTCGATCAGACCTTTCCCACTCCTCCCTCCATTTATCATAAATATAATTTTTCATAATAGTCACAACTTTCCTTGTTGAAACCCTGTACATCAACATCACGAGCACTAACATCGGCAGTTGCCTCCTTGGTCAGTGCGTCCGCCCTCTCATTTCCAAAATGTCCAACGTGTGCCTTCACCCAATTAAACACAATATTGTGATCTTCTCTCAAGTCTTTATATAATTCTCTAATATCTACTATTAAAGGGTTGTCTTGATCAGGTCGTCAGAGAACTTAAGAACTGTCAGAATAAATACTATGTATATCATATTTCCCTTTAAGAGTCTTCTTAATCCATTTCAGTGAATAAAAAATAGCCATAGTTTCTGCTTGATAAACTGAGTTATAAATATTGACTTTAAATTTATTATTCTCAATCTCTGTTCCATAATAGTATATAAAATATTCGAAAGCAATGACGTCTCCCAGACCTGACCCGTCTGTATAAATATAGTAAGTACATATGAATTTTTTATTTTTTCACGAACCCATTTTTTACGAGTACTCGGTTATAAAAAGTAAATATCGCGGTTTCTTCAAGCTCGTTACAAGCGAGTTCGACTGTATTTTTAAATAAGATTAAAATTAAATTGATAATTAATGCACACAGTATTTGTGTGGATAAGCATAGCTGTACCACCTACTGAAGTAAACGTAATTGAATACAATTATGAACAAATTAAACACTGATTGAACATTCATACAAAATATCTGATGTGGATAGCACATGACGTGCTTATACAGCCTATTAAATTATACACATTTTTTGCAGCACTTCACTAAACCTATTTCTTCCAACTTGATTAGATTGTATTTTTCATTCAAACAATTCAATTCTTATTTCGCTGCAAGGCAAAAATACATAAAAACTTAAAACATCATCATTACAAGCTGTAAAATTCAGAACAACCTTAACATCAAATAAAAAAAAATAAAAAAAAAATTAAAAAAATCAGTTTTTACAATTAAAATTAGCGTCTCTACTCAAAACAAGGGATTCGGCCAACGGACAGGAAGACGAAATTTTAGGTGCACAAAACTGAAAATTTAAACTTTTGGTCCCAATGGCGAAGACATTGAAGTTGGTGTATAAACTGACTAAATTCACTATTCTACTATGAGTTTCAAATGTAAACAAATGACAGTCTCGTTAGACCCAGCGCCACTTAAACTTTTAAACTGTTGATAATTCTACAATAATTGCAAGCAAATGAAAGGCATAAAAACCCTAACCGGAACATACGAACAACATAATTCAGTAACTTTTAAAGCAAAAATGTAAGTAAGATATAAGAAAATCTGACAGCCGCATTAAAAATAATTGGCGACCTCAAAATTAACGAATCTAGATTTGGTGCTCTCCCCCTAAATTCCTCTGTTCTCCCAAATTCGAGATCCTTCTATGTTATATAACAACCTAAGATTAGCCAATCATAGCTTACAGTACTTTCTACATGTACTTATTATAAATACTCTTGGCACAAAAAACTGCGACATCCTTTTCGTAGCTTAGCCACTGATAAAATATACTCGCTGCTCCGCTTGTGAGTCTAAATGATGTCGCCCCTATTAGCCTGTGCACATACGAAATTATTATAATTCATTATGATTGTATAAATAGCTACTGAGATGATTTTATATGCGTCGAAATAAAGATTGGGAATTTGTCTCATTTATTTTGTGTCGGTGTCATCTGTTCGTCTTTCCACTCAGGCGGCCCGATTACGCATTTAAATATCACACACACACACACACACACACACACACACATATATATATTGGTGCGACCGATTGCAACAAAAAGCGAAGGTGCCATCTATGTGTTATTTATAGCAGTCCCGTACACAAAATTGGAATGTTCTACGGCTAATCTTTTTGAACTATAGAAGATACATGCAAACGTATAAGTACGTACAGACGTCACGAAAAAATCCCTTCAGAGTGCATTTTAAATCCATTTTACAATCTTTTTTGGAAAGAAGAAACAGTCCTTTACTCAGTCTGTACGTACAGATGTCACGCAAAGAAGCGTCTAAGTGAATTCGAGAGCAGTCAAAATGGATATTTTGATTGAAATAAATGTCCGAAATCTTTCGGGATTACAATACTTCCTTTACACAAATGTCTGCAGTAGTTTAAGACAACTCAGATCAAATTAAATTTAGCATGATTCAATAAAATGTATTAATAAGAAATATATATATATAAAATAAAAATCTGAAAGGTTTCAGATTTTGTTTTTTAACATATTGTGTGCTACCTTTATTTATTAAATATCATATTCTTCGAACTTAAACCATAAAATTCAGTTCAAGGGCAATATCGCAAAACAATTTTAAATTGAGCCTATCTTTAAAATTTCCGATACACAGTCTCGCGCGCTGGGGATAAAAATGTTTTTTCTTTACAATGCTGCCATTGCTCACTTTGAAATCCTTGGGTTTGTTAATCAAAAATTCCTTGAAGTTTTACAAAATATAAAATCGATTATAAAACAAAATTCCAAATTTCAAATTGGGGCTTCCAAATGCCCATATTCGCAGTAGGATTACGTCATTCAAAATTGGATGGCTCTAGGTACCGTTGTTTCATTATTTAATTTCTTAAAATATAACACAGGGTATTTTTGGTGGCAACAGTTTGAAAAGTGAAACGGACATTCGGAGTGATTCGAGGCAAAATCGCAAAACGAATCAGGGATAAAGCTCCTTTGGACTAATAATTCAGATTGAGGGGGAAGACTCATTTAAAAAAAAGATTAAACGATCTCCCAAAAGGGCTATGGTTTGTCAGTAAGGATTATCAATGGAATGGCCGAAGTGAAAGAGAAATATGCTATATAGGCTATTAGATGAATATGCATTTAGACTAACATGGGAATGTTATAGATCTTCTGAATATTTAAAATGTAAAAAAATATGCATGTTATTCTATAGAAATACTTAATGCTTTTAATTAGATAAAATCATTGAAATCAAAGAGATTCAAAATAATAATAATAAAAAAAGAATTCTGAAAGCTTTCAGATTTTATATTACGCCCAAAAGGGCGTTTTTTTAACATTTTGTGTGTTACCTTTATTTATTAAATATCATGTTCTTCGGACTTAAATCACATAAAATTCAATTCAACAGCACTATCACAAAATATATGAAAACAGCATATCTTTATAATTTCTGATACACAGTGTCGCGGGGTGTAGATAATCCCCCTCGGTACAGTGTTACCATTGCTCCCTTTGAAATCGTTGAGTTCGTTAATCAAAAATTATCTCAAAATTCGAAATAGAAACAAATTCTAAATTCAAAATTCAGGTTTCCAATTTACCATGTTCGGTTGGAGGACTACGTTATTCAAAATTTAATAGCTCTAGGTACCGTTTTTTCACAATGCGAGAAAGATTCATGTATATTCTTCATTATTTAGTTTCTTTAAATATAATACAGGGCGATAATGTTTGGTGGCAACAGTTTGAAAAGTGAACGAACGCAGAAAGTGAAAAGATGCAAAATGCCGTTTTGAGACTAATAGCTCTTTGGGTGTAACAATATTCTTAAGAACTGCATCTATGGCTTTTAAAAAGTTTAGTTTATAAATTAATAACAGACTGATTAAATATGAAAGAATAATATCTTACGTTCTTCCGAATGGCAACAGACAGGAACGAAATGTGAATGAAATGAACGAATGAAATCGTATTTCGAGATCCCTTTTGATATAATGCGAAAAATTATTGTGGAAATGATTAGAAGTGGAGGGGGGATTATTTTTCATTAATTCAATAAATTTCATTTATTGCTATGAAGCATTTTCCTTAAGAGGGTTAAAAATTAAAAATCTACAGATTTGGTTATCTGCTGGGAACGTGATGAGAAACCGGAAGAGTTGGCAGCTATGTAAAATGTTCAAATAATATAGAAAACAGTTTTTAATATACTACTTTTTATTAATTCCAATAATTAATTTAAAAAACTAAACTCAGTGACGCAAACAGCCCTAATGGGCCAGGGTCTGCAGTTCCTCGAAATCTGCTTTCTTGGCCGTGGGTCCCGGGGTGCGTAAGCATATGCCCTGAACAAGTGGTCAGCTTGTCGCACGACCCCCAGCGTTTAGTCCCCAAGCGAACTTGGTACTCATTTTATCGACCCAAGGGATGGAAATAAAGGGATGACAGGCTGAGTCGACCTTGCCCATCACGGGGTCCGAGCCCCGGACCTGTGGTGCTGCGCGCTAGCCACTGCGCCACTGGGCCTTAATAATTAAATTAGTATTTTGGAAAATCCGCGATTCTAAGACTTATCTCAATTTTAGCGACATTTACGTAAGGGGGAAAAGGTGCGGCTTGGAAACGAAGAGAAACACAGAACAATTTGTAAGCTAAAACATGATAGCTGTTTTAACCAAACGTTACGCGTTAATATTTTTCAATGGTGCAGAGAATACATTATTGGTAACTCAATAATCTTAATTTCTTCAGACGCAGATTGGGCTCTCTTCCGATTTCCTCTTCGAGTCTGACTCAGAACCTGACCTTCAAAGGAAGGACAAAGAATTTTTTCCCCGCCCTACTTCCTCCGTTCCATCGTTAAGTGAAAATGGACAAAGAAAGGGGGGCACGAATCATCTTCCAATGCCTCTGCACGCATGACTATTAAAATTCGCACCTCGCCCCAAGAATAGGCGTTCCTCTGCAGTTTGGATTCGAGGAACTGATCTCTCCATATGCGGAAACAGGGGGGGCCCAAGAGCGATGCGCAGTGCAGGAAGAAAGTTATGCCACATACGCATGACGTCATGTGGGTGACAGTGTTAGTTCTTGGCGTTTGTTTACTTTCGTTGCATCAACAGTTTGATTTGATTTGTGTTGTTAATTTGCTATTATACCTAGGCGGAAGTGGCAAATTGTGTTATAGCGTTGTGTCAGAATTATACACGTTAATACGTTTTTTGGCGGAAAACACTCTTTACAACCAGATAAAATAACTATTTTTTAATGAATTTATGTAGTTTTCATACATAACTGTGATGTAATTTTACATTTATTTTTCATTTTACTGCTATTTTACATTTAAATTGAAAAATTTCTCATTTTATATCCTTTTTTAATCATAATCTTCATTTTGTGTATGAGACTTACATCGTAGTGAGATATTTAAACTCAGTTTACCAATACTGAGTACCTGAATGATTAGTTAATAAATTCGCGTATCCAACTTCATTCACGTGTTTTGGTTACTTTCTTTACATCCCAAACGTAATTCTATGTATTGAAGCAGCGTCAGGGTTAAGCTTTGCAAACTAAGTAAACTGATACATGCCTCACCGTGAGGAAAGAACAATTTCTCGACCACACTATGATGCAAACATCGAATGAGTGAGTGACATATTTCCTTCAGTGTTATTAAACTGATGCATTACAGGTACGTGTGATGTAATTTAATTGGTATAACTTACACATGCTTGAACCTGAAGGAAAACAAATCTGTGTATAATGCTAGAATACAAATAGCGAAAGAGTAAGTAAGATATTCTGTTCAGTGTTATTTAACTGCTGCATATGTTTTAATTTTGATTCCATATAACTTGTTTTTAATTATAAGAGAAAGAAAAATAATTCAATATTGAACACATATTTCGAGTATAACAAAAATATTTTAAGAAACAACCTGATAAAAATACAGTATATTAGTAATTAAAAATATTTAATTTATGTACAGGCTGAATTGAAATTAAGATGTGGTGGTGTATTTAATTATGGCAAAGCACACTAGGGCTATCTGCGTAATAGGTGTGATGCCTTCGTGGAGGACTTTCTCAGGGAAACTGGCTCGTATACACGTTACACATGAGGAAAACCACGAAAACGCCCATGCAGCCAGAGCGTTCGCGGGATTCGGACCGAACTACCAGTGTTCAGCGACTTTACCGCTCGGCCGCTGGTGGGCCCATCGTGGAATAAAAATCAAATAGCGATTTTAGATAGCGATTAGATAGCGAGATCTTAATTGCCTCACATAATTTCTACACCAAATGTGATAATCACGAAAATGAAGCTGTACGTAGCATAGGAGATTATGACTATACAGTACGTAGCATAGGAGATTATGACTATACAGTATAAAGTATAATGACGGATATTAAGAAATTTGTAGAATTTTATGGTATTTAAATATGAATTTGTTAAGTCAAATCTTTTTATATACATTTTTGCTTGAGATATGTAATTTAAACTGAAAATCACGATCATATATTTCTCATGGAATGTCAAAGTTCATTTGTATTAAAAAAAGTGCATGAGCAATGAAAATAAATAGAATAATACTTTTTGATTATGTTTTTACCATGGTCTTAGCAGTTATGCCATAATGTGTTCTGTTCAACAAGATTTATTTAGTGCAAACAATACTACGAAAAAATATTGAAAAATACCTTGTTTTACAATATTTATTTCCCTTAATTAACTTAAATATCGTTTTTCATTTTCTAATGCTTTCCTTTACGAAAAGAATTTAATGTTTACAATTATTTTCAGCATTCGTAAGAATTCTGTGTATAAAATAAACATTTTCTTTAACAAAATACTTAATCGGAAAGTATATACCCGGTATTTCCCGTGTATCTACCACATATAAAATGATCATTTTGCTTTAGTTTACATTTTTTCCATTACCAAAATCATGTAGCAGACGCGTCGGCCGATGCGTCTTGTCTCCCAGGTGACGTCACTACCAGCAACCAATGGCACGCTTTTTCCGTTCCTGGCCTAACCTTAGTATATTAAAGAACCTTGATGCGGAAATACGTTTAGATATTTTCAACGAACAGTACCTGAACCTAAGGTAGGCTCGGTTTAAGGACCCCACAACACCGTGACGAAGGCCCCGAAATTATGAGAGACCCCCGTTAAGATGTTTCGTATTATATTTACATTTAGTGCAGATCTGCTCGATACTTATCAAAAATTACATTGCGACTTTGTGGAAGAACTGAAAGGCGAATGGCAGCTCCGAAGACCGCAATATAATAAACCTAAGCAAGGGGGAAAAAAAAAAAAAAAAAAAAAAAAAAACTGAAATGTTTCAGATTTTAAATTACGTCCAAAGGGGCGTTTTTTAACATTTTGTGTGTTACCTTTCTTTATTAAATATCATGTTCCTCGCACTTAAACCATAAGATCCAGTGCAACAGCAATACGCAAAATAGTTTTAAAACGAGCATATCTTTAGAATTTCCGATACAGAGACTCACGCGCTGGAGATAAAAATGTTTTTTCTGCACAACGTTGCCATTGCTCGCTTTGAAATCCTTGAGTTTGTTAATCAAAAATTCGTCAAAGTTTTAAAAAATAGGAAATCGATCATAAAACAAATTTCAAATTTGGTCTTCCACATGCTCATATTCGTTGGAGGATTACGTTATTCAAAATTCGATGGCTCTATGTACCGTTATTTTATGACAATGTGAGAAATATACATACATTTACGCAGATTTTCATTATTTAATTTCTTCAAATATAATGCAGGACTCTAACATTTTGTGGCAACAGTTTGAAAAGTGAACCGACATTTATCCGTCCGACGCAAAATGCCAAAACGAAACTAATAGTCCTTCGGGATTCAAATCCCTTTGGACTAAAAAATCTGAAATAATATTTCTAATCAAGATTCTCTTATTACCAGGGCATAACAGCTTGGCAGGTGGCAGTTACTATTGGTGTACACATCCACTGGGAACTGCCGTCTTTTTTTTAATGGTTTGGTAAAGTTTTATGGTTTAGGTTTATGTGATTGCGGCAAAGCCTCGAGGGCTATCTGCCTAAGGGGAAAGATATCTTCGTGAAGAGCTTTCTAAGGGAAACTGGCCCGTACGCACGTTACACATGGCCATGCAGCCAGTCTGTTGCGGGATTCCGATATCGCACCGAACTACCAGTGTTCAGCGACTTTACCGCTCCGCCGTTGCTGGGCATTTATGAGCTGGAATATGTCAGTGCTTTATTGCCGTTATTTGGAAGAGCAGGAGAGGCCTTGGTGGTCACTGATGCAATAAGGGTAAACACATAGGGCAGGTAAAGAAAATTGTTCATAAACAAATATATTACATAAGTGGTCACAATTTTTATCCTGGAAATGTTGGTAATAAATTACATCATAATCTATAGGAACCTGCTATAGAATAAAGAGCACGTTGTAGGAGGGTCTACATAGCACATCTTAGTGGTAATAAATTATGTAATAACATATAGAAACTTGGTACAGAAAATAGAATTTTAAAAGGAGCTTCGATGGGGCCCACATATCCCATCTTGGTGGCAAGAAATTATGGTAGTAAATGTTTGTGGTAAAAAATCGTGGTGGTAATATATTATGTAATAATCCATAAAAACGTAATACAGAAAATAGTTTTAAAAGGGAACCACGTTGGGCGGTCCACAGATCTCACCTTAGAGGTCATAAATTACGGTGGTAAAGAATCGTAGTGGTAATAAATTACGTAATGAAACTTCAGAAAATATAATTTTAAAGGGCACCTTGTTGGGAAGCACCCATATCTAACTTCCGGGGGGCCCAGAAATTTCTTAAACGGGCTTTGTTGAACGGGATCACTGTATAGCGATGCCCCGGCATAAAAGGGATGACATTTTTACAAAAAATCGGCTGTTTCCAGAAAAGATAATAAACAGGGTTGCCACTCAAACAGGAGAATGAAATTCCCTGACTTTTCCAGGTTTTCCAGGTGTGTTTCAAGAAAATTCCAGTCTATCCGTGTAATGTACATTGGCTGTACTAAGAGGTAAATTAATTATGGTATTACTTGTATTGTGTAGCAAATTCACTTAATTATTTAATAAATCCCAGAGGACATTTATTCTTAATTATTCTTGGTATAGTTTGTTTGATAATTTTGTTTAGTTTTCCACTTAAGAAACTTAATAAAATTTAAGATATATATATTGGATAACAAATGTATGTTTTATTTAATTATTACTCATGATCATCACCAGTTCAACACGAGGCTAATCCGGTCCTTATAAATCACAATGCAATGCTAAATAGTTAGGTTAGATTTTAGGTAAATTTAATTTGCGTGAGGTATGTTCTTAAAAGGCACCTTAACACTTGAAAACACAAATATAATTATAATAGTTGTTGTTTTCTCCACTGAAGATTGAAATTAGAATCTTCCCAATCTGGAATAAAATAAGGCTTTTTTTGCAGACATTCTGCAGCTAAACGAAAGAAAGAAATCTATTTTAATAAATTGAGGTATTTTATATTTATTTCGCAGCATACATAAGGAAAAAATGTGTGCATTAAATTTTTATTAAATTTGGTATGTCATCATACTGCTATAATTAATTTCAGGATTATGCCAGAGAAAATTTCCTGAAATTTGGAAATATTATTTACTAATAATAAATAAATTTAGAGGGAAGAAGCGACATTAAATTATATGAATAACATAAAAATAATTACTTAAAAATTGAATTAGAATAATCAACGATATTTTAGCGAATATAGTTATATTACATGGCTAGCTTAGATGACTGATTACTATTTTTTTATTTTACTGAAAAACGGCAAGGTATTTATTAAAAAGAAAAAAAAAAAGGTTTAAAAAGATTTTGCGGTAAAATTCTAGTATACGGTAAGGCTTTGGCACGATTTTGAAAATTGTCGCCAAATCCCATTATTATTCTAACCAAAGAACGTCTATGTAAAGAAGAAAAGGTTCCATATCAGTAAAATGCTATTACGCCGCTAGAATGCGGAGGGAAAATTTGCCAAGGGATTTGGCGACGGAACATAGCGGCCAGAATTTCCCTCTCCGCGATGTGTACAGGAAATTGAGAAACACGTGTTAAGAAGAAACGCTTTTTGACAAAAAGAAAACTACGAAAATCTGTTTTTAAATTATTGCGAAAAATCCAAGAAGAAACGTTTTATCAAAGGACGTTTCTTCTTGGATTTTTCGCAATAATTTTAAAAACGGATTTTCGTAGTTTTTTTGTTTTTTTCCCTCAAAATAACTAATCCATGAATTAATTTACTTACGCCAAAAAATATTTTCTTTTCCTTTAGAGTTTAACCACTTGTGCTAAGACTAAACTTCACGGTTGCGGTGCCGTGCGCTACAATATAACAAGCGGTAAAGTGTCTCATTTACGCCGCTCCGCATCTGCGAGTGCAATCCAGAGCTGTAACTCGAGAAATAAACAATCTCGTTGTTAGGCGACGTGAGCACCACGTTATTTTCATTTTTGCGATAAATGCTTATCGACGTGTTCACGTCGCTCGCGGTTTGAGACAAAAGCATCTTGACGTGCGTGGCACGTCTTTTTAGCGCAAGTGGTTAAAGAAATTTTAAACGATATTCATTTTATGAACTCTTGATAACGTGACCTTCGAACTTCGACACCGGTTTCGAGCTTTGGCAACAGATATATCAGACATGCACAGCTGTTTTCCCTCTATGATGGAACGGAGCCACAGCCACGTCTGTTGCAGAGAGGTTTTCCTTCTTTACAATACATATTCTTTGATTCTAACCTCCATGGTACCGTATACTAGGATTAAACCCATTTTGTTTTATATGAGAACAGGTACTTTCTTTAGTTCATGCACTGCACATGCGATTCTCGAAAATATTGGAAACCAAAAGTTGCTTTGCCTTTCTAAAAGCCAATCAAATTGGAGCTGCGAAAATTGGCTCTATGCCAGCTACCCGAATGACACTCACGTGATACATAATTCGCCAAAAAAGTTACCTCTTCCGACGTCGGCGCAAAAATCGCTTTTTTTGGCTGGATCGTTGTATGAACTTCCCTGACTTTTCCAGATTTTGACAAAAATACTTAAATTCCCTGACTTTTCCCTGAATATTTTGGTCAATTTTCGAATTCCCTGACTTTTCCCGGTTCTTCAGGTTTTCCAGGTAGCGTGGCAACCCTGAATAAACTTTTACAAGAATGCCTCGGCATAAAGGTACCCGCACTCTTATAGCTTTTCACTAGAAAAAAGTTACTTTCATAAAGGTTCCGGCAACACTGCGTTAGTACGTTATTAACTTGCCACTCTGATTAATAAAGGAAACGAAAATTCTACCCTCTATAAAGGTGCTCGCAATTTTACAAAGGTTGCGTTTTTCAAATTAGAAAACCGATTTTCATAAGGATTGCTGGCGTCTTTATGTTGGGTACCCTGAATACAGGTGAAATTAAGATAACATTAAATTCAAATATAGGTAACGTAGTATGAGACGACAACATAAAAAAAAAAAAAAAAAAAAAAAAAAAAAAAAAAAAAAAAAAAAACTACTTAAGCTAGCTCAAGATAAATAAGTACCGGAGCGTACTTTAAACGTCGACTAGCAAAATGTTAAAGCCGGAATAAGAGTTGGCGTAACGAGACTGCCAGAATTTCTCATCTAAACATTTAAACTCTCAGCTTAAATACACAAGTAATTTGCATTCTGGTGAGAACTATGGAGAGAAGAGGTCATACTAAAGGTTCAGATCATGATAATACCTTATAACCCTTAAGAAGATTTCTGTCTTCAACAGTGGCCAACATGCATAAAAGTGCAGGCACCTGTGACGACGCACCGTTATAAAGCTGATTCTCTTGAACAGTGACAACAAGAAAGCAATTCAAAATTTGATACGTAACAAGATACAAGAAACCAGTTATGAAACCCTTACACTCAACCATCTGAGAAGCATTAAAGAAAGGATACATTCAAACCAAATTTTATGAAAGGGGAATACAAAATATCCAGTTTAAAAAGGGATATCGAAATAAATAAATAAATTAGTCTACAACATTTAATAAATCAATTCAAATTCAAATTATTTTTCCGCGATAAAAAACCGTACTGCCTTCTAGTCTTTCAGGGATTTCGTTTCAGGCAGGTTTTGCTACATTATTTTTTTAATATCTTGCCCCCCTTCTTTATGCATATTAAAGTGAGAAAGACTGCCTTTTAGTCGACTATGTGATTATTATTTTGCTTATTATTTCGAATGCTATCGACAACGTGCTTATTATTGCCAATTAAGACAGACGGACTCATCGACAAGAAGCCCTCAGGGAGACTAGATGAAATTTGAAAAACGTGTCGGAATGGTGACGGTGCTTACATATTATCGCAGTGACAACGAGTAGAAAAAAAAAAAAAAAAAAAAGTACAAACCGTTTATGATGTTAAAATGTGGACAATAAATTTAAGCTAAACATATACACACACTATATATAGCTTTAATGATCAAAAAGGCAATTCTTTGTAGTCCTCTTATTACTTCCTTAAACAAAGTAAAGTATTATAATTGCGAAAAATTTCGGGTATCGTAATTTCAACGGAAATATCCATTCTGACCTTTCTCGGATTCACTTGCACGATGTTTTTACGTGACGTCGTTACGTACAGACAGAAAAAAGGACTCCTTTTTTCCAAAACAAATTGCAAAATTGATTTAAAATGGAGATTTTTTTCGTGACGTCTGTACGTATATACGTACGTATCTCGCATAACTCAAAAACGGGTAGCCATAGAACGCTGAAATTTTGTATATGAGACTGCTGTAACATGTAATTGCAAACATCCTCTTTTCGTTGCAATTGGCCGTACCAAGGCCGCACGAACTCAAAGTTTCCTGCTGCTTTTTAGTATATGAAGACTCGTCGGTTTTTGAACTCTGTCAAGAATATTATTCTTCAACTTAGTTGCCTAAGTTCTTCCACTTAGTTGCCAACTATAATAATATCGAGCCCACTGCGTCTTGTAAAAGGCTTCAAAGGGCGTTCCAAAAGCGCTAATATAGAGACCTCACATATAGCACTGAAACGGAGGGCATTGAAACACCTCAAAGTCGAACATGCAGGCAGCACAGCATCTACCATGTGACAAATAAGCCGTTTTCTGGGAAAGTGGTGCAAGTCCAAATTTTACAAAACGTTAATGATAACAGTGAATGCAATCTGCTATGAGCTTTTTATCTATTAACAGTCCCCCCTTCCCCCAAAAAAACTTCACAAGGCATTTTTTTTTTCCTTAGGCAGATCGCCCTATTAATGTTCTTTACCCTAATCAAAATAATCGAAATTCAAGTCAATTCCTACATGTCAAAATGTTCCATAGAAGTTATACTGGAAGTTTTCTTAATTATGACATATACAGTTTACAAAATGTATTACATACTTTTAACTTATATAAAATATTATTAGTCCAAAGGAGCCTTATCCCTGAGGGACTATTGTTTTAGTTTTGCGATTTTGCGTTGAATCACTCTGAATGTAAGTTTTACTTTTCAAAGTGTTGCCACCCTGTATTATATTAGAAGAAATTAAATAATGAAGAATATGCATAAATGTATGTATGTTTCTCGCGTTGTGATAAAACAACGGTACCTAGAGCCATACAGTTTTGAATGACGTAATAAATAAAGGTGGCACACAAAATGTTAAAAAAAACGCCCCTTTGGACGTAAGTTAAAATTTGAAAACTTTCAGATTTTCTTTTTTAAATTTTTTTTATTTCAAAGACAGCAATGAAGAAAACATTTGTTAAAACACAAGTGATGCAAAATAATCTTACATAATTCGAGGTAAAGATTACTGATTTTTTATTATGGTTTTTAAAAGATTATGGATTTAAAAAAAAAAAAAAAAAAAAAAAAAAAAAAAAAAAAAAACTACTCTGTCTCACGTGCTTAAGTAACTTGACACATTATTTTTATGGTAAAAATATGCTTGGAGATTTGATCTATATCATGCCAGCTTTTAATGAGTGTTCTGACTATATTTTTCAGTCGTAGAAATTACAGCATGCGGGGTATCTCAGGAAAAAAAAAAAAAAAAAGTAACAACGTCAAATGCGGAAAATTAGAAGAAACAATATGATCTTCGACCACTTCGTCCAGGAGATGTACCATATCAAAATCCTGTGACGTCACTTCCGGTGGGCCGACTTTGTCACAGGACGACTTTGTCCGGTGGGTGTCCATGACTTTTTCTCGGTGGTGTTTGTTCTCTCTGTCGGTAGATGGCCAAACTTTAACTCTGTCGATCTCATCTTATACGACCACGTGAAAACAGCTGCAAAGAGGAAGTAAGTCTTCAACATATAACTTACTGTACGCCTTTCAGTTCGCTTTCGACAACATTCGGTTGACGTCAGCCACCTTTGAGTACGTTTGTAATTCAACAATAAAGAGCAATCTGCATTGATATGGACGATAGGCACACTAATTTAACAAGCATCCTGCCATGGCAGTACAGAAGTTATAGTAAAGATTGAAATTTAATTGGGTAATTAAAATATCTTACAACTTGATTAAAGTTTGTAGCCTGCGACAAAAACCTCCGTTTCACTTTCAGATTGTTGAAACCAAATATTAGAGCCCTGTATGATATTTAAAGAAATTAAAAACTGAAGAACCTGCATAAATCTAAGCATGTTTCTCGCATTGTGATAAAACGACGGTACCTAGAGCCATCCAATTTTGAATAACGTAATTCTCCAATGAATATGGGCAACTAGATGTCATAATTTGGAATTTGTTTTATTATCGATTTCATATTTTGTAAAACTTTAACGAATTTTTCATTAACAAACTCAAAAGGACTTCAAAGCGAGCAATAGCAACGTTTGGGTGGTTTAAGTGAGCAGAACATCATATTTAATAAATAAAGTTAACACACAAAACGTCAAAAAAAATGCCCTTTTCGGCATAATGTACAATCTGAAAGCTTCAGTTTTTTTTTTTTTTTTTTTTTTTAGCCGACAAGGGGCAATTTGCCCAGAAGGGCTATTAATTTCATTTTGACATTTTGCGTTGAAAACTTTAAATGTCCGTTTCACTTTTCAAATTGTTGCCACCAAATATTATCGCCCTATATTATATTCAAGGAAATTAAATAATGAAGAATTTGCATGAATATATGTATATTTCTCGAAATGTGAAAAAACAACTGTACCTAGAGCCATACAATTTTGAATAACTTAAGTTTCCAACTTAATATGGGCATCTGGAAGCCCGAATTCGTTTTATTACCTATTTCATATTTTGTAAGGCATTTATGAGTTTTTGATTAAGAAACTCAACGATTTCAAAGCGAGCAATGGCAGCACTTCAGAGAGACCCCCTCCCCTTCTTCCCCAAGGAATCTCCAGCACTCGAGCCTGTGTATCGGAAATTCTAAAGATATGCTCTTTTAAATATTGCGTGATAGTGCTGTTGAATTTTATGGTTTAAGTGCAGAGAAAATTTAGTAAATAAAAGTAACACACAAAACGTTATAAAAAAAATATCTGAAAGATTTCAGATTTTAAATTACGTCCAAAGGGGCATTTTTTTTAACGTTTTGTGTGTTACCTTTGTTTATTAAATATCATGTTCTTTGAACTTAAACCATAAAATTCAGTTCAACAGCAATATCGCAAAACAATTTTAAAATGTGTGTGTGTGATTATGGCAAAGCCTCGAGGGATATCTGCCTAAGGGGAGGGATGCCTTCGTGGAGGACTTTCTAAGGGAAACTGGCTCGTATACACGTTACACATGGGGAAAACCACGAAAACGCCCATGCAGCCAGCCCGTTCGCGGGATTCGAACCTCGGACCGAACTACCAGTGTTCAGCGACTTTACCGCTCGGCCGCTGGTGGGCCCAATTTTAAAATGAGCCTATCTTTAGAATTTCCGATACACAGTTCCGCGCGCTGAAGATTAAAAAAAAAAAAAAAAAGATTTCCCCCCTCCTTGTTATAGTGTTGCTATTGCTTGCTTTTAAATCGTTGAGTTTGTTAATCAAAAATTCGTTTGTATCAGAGTTTTTAAAAATATGAAATAGATAATAAAATAAATTACAAATTTAAAATTTGGGCTTTTAGATGCCCATATTCGCAGTAGGATTACGTCATTCAAAATTGGATGGTCTAGGTAGCAATGTTTTATCATAATGCAAGATACGTACATATATATACAGATTCTTCATTATTTAATATCTTCAAATGTAATACAGGGCGATAGTATTTGGTGGCAACGATTTGAAAAATGATACAGCCTTTTTTAAAGTTTTCAGCGCAAAACGAAAACAATAGTCCTTCAGGGACAAAGCCCCTTTTGGCGTAATATAAAATCTGAAAGCCTTCAGATTTTTTTTTCATTATTAATTTTCAAGAATGGAAAAAAAAGCTGTTCGCCTATAATAATAATAAACGTATATTCTTGTACGAAGAGATTATTCTTAGGCCAAAATTTCATAACGGAGCTTGTTTATGTTTTGACATGTATGAATATACGAAATAAAATCTGCAATCTTTCAATAAAATTTATATCGCATCCACTTATGGATTTTCTCGTCCTTCATTTATGTTTGTTTTTAATGGTAATAGACTTGGACTTCAGATAACTGTGAAATCTCTACAACATAGTTGAAATATATTTGCGTACCGTTCGTTTTGAGGTTATCGTTCTATGGTACACCGATTCATATTTAAACTATCCATGGCGAACTCATGTAACCATAAAAACTCATGTAACTAACGCATTACAGGACCCAAACCATAGATGTTATTTATCTGAATGCCTATTTATATAGAGCGGAGTGGAAAATTTATAAATCATGACTGCCCCCTTCCCTGAAAGACTAAAAAAATGGCAAACTGTTCAGAGAATGATGATTTGATCTAAGTGAAACACGTAAGCTGTGAACTTAACGCTGGCAAATTCACACGACTGGTTCCGCAAAAAGAACATTAAAAATCCTTTTCGCCAAGAAATGGAATCCGCCGAAAAAAGACTAAACGAAAGTAAACGTGATACCGGAATTCAATAGAACTCCTCCCTCCACCCTTTCCTTTCAAGTGCACCTGCAGAAGACTTTTCCTGGGAACCACACTCCAAACCCATTTTTAATTCGGGACTTAACACCTGTGCTGCTCTGCAGTTACTTTTACAGCTAACTTCTCTCCGAGATCCTGGAATCCACTTCTCGGAATTCATCGATTGTCGATTTCCCTCGACCCCCGGAACCACACCACGGCCCACACACGTTGCGTTTTCCTTTCGGAATGGCAACGGAAATTAACGAGAATCATTGCCTACATCTCCCTTCATCTTTTGCCTCCCTCTCTTTACCTGCATAAGGTCCTTACGTGACGCGGATCGCGCTTCCCATTCAGAAAGAATTCCATAAGTGTTCTGCCAGAGGTCAGTTTCGAAGCAACACGGGTGGGATGACTTCGAAAGGCATGTCCCTGGCTTTCCGACAAACGGAAAACATAAACGTATAGCCATAGCCCGAAGTTCTGAGCGAGAATGGGAAATGAAGGTGTTCAACGTTCGGCCAATTCCTGTCCACTTCATTCATACAGCTGCGTGACTGAATAGAAATGTTTACTACATACATAAAATGTGGTCCATAAAAACATTCACCGATTAAATCCAAATACGAAATCCCAGCTGTGTTATTAGCTCTTAAATAGTTTGTCAGTTAAGTAAAAATTAAATAAACATATCTTAATTGACAATAATAAGCACAATAATATGCCCGTGGCTAGTATCAGTGACATTAATAATTGTCAACGATGTAGACCACTTGCTTATTATCGCATTTATAACTGTCAAATAAAAATGTAATAACAAGCACGTGGTCTGTATTACTGACAATTATAAACACAATAATAAGTAGGTTATCGTACAAATTAAGTCTCCTGCTCGCTGTTTATAGAAAGGAGAACACAAGTGACGAAAATCACATTAAAAAGGATCCAGTATGAAAACGTTTCAATAAACAATAATTAAATTCATTTCATTCAGTTTATTGAAATGATTAAATAATAGTTGTTGTTGTCAGTAAAATGCCCTTTCCAATGTCTAGCACCTTTTTTTTTATAAATTACATAAGAATGGCACATCTAAAGTAATAAAATGTTTCGCAGCAAGGTGATGTTCGGGTACAAAAATCTTATCAGATTATTTAGCTAAAATTTTGCACATATACATACTAATTGTGGAATGTAAAATACAAGCGAAGCGAGTTTTTTAAAATTTGATTCAGATTTTGTAAAATTTAATGCTGAAACGATTCCATACCTTTGTTTAAAGAGCAAACTAAAACTCTCACAAAATTACAGTTTGCAATTAGAAAGGATAAAAATTTTCTAAACGAAACTACTTTTTTTAGTCCAAAGGGGCTTTGTCCCTGAAGGACTATTGTTTTCGTTTTGCGATTTTGCGTTGGTTCACTATAAATGTCCGTTTCGCTTTCCAAACTGTTGACACCAAATTTTAGAGTCCTGCATCATATTTGAAGAAATTAAATAATAAAAAATACGCATAAATGTATGTATATTTCTCGCGTTGTCATAAAACAACGGTACATAGAGCCATCGAATTTTGAATGACGTCATCCTACTGCGAATAGGGGCATGTGGAAGCCCAAATTGGAAATTCGGAATTTGTTTTATCGATTTCATATTTTGTAAAACTTTATTGAATTTTGATTAACAAATTCAAGGATTTCAAAGCGAGCAATGACAACGTGGTACAGAAAAACATTTTTATCTCCAACGCGTGAGATTGCTTATCGGAAGTTCTAAATATATGCTCAATTTAAAACTATTTTGCGATATTGCTCTTGAACTGAATTTTATGGTTTGAGTGCGAAGAATGCGATATTTAATAAATAAAGGTTATAAGGTATTTCTCCCGCCTTCCTAGCGTGCCTTCGTGGTGTAGTGGTTCTGCACGCTGGGACGGTATTTCAGAGGTCCGCGGTTCGATTCCCGGCGAAGGCATTGCTAATTTTTCAATTCTCCTGTTTCCAAATAGTGTCTCTACAGTGATGCCCGAACTAAAAGGGTGTTGGATGATGATTTCTCCTTACCCAGGGTTTGGCGATTGGGTCCCTAAAAACCCCAGTTTAAAAGGGGGAGTATATAAGGTATTTCTCCCACCTTCCTAGCGTGTCTCCGTGGTGTAGTGGTTCGGCACGCTGGGCCGGTATTCTAGAGGTCCGTGGTTCGATTCCCGGCGAAGACGTTGCTCATTTTTCAATTCTCCTGCTTCTAAATAGCCTAGTGTCTTTACAAGGTAACAGATAAAACGTTAAACTTAAGAGAGATTTCTCTCGAATGACTTTTACATTTCAAAACTTGTGTATCCATGTTAAGACTTGACTCTGCATAAGGGGAGTACAAATGAAAAGATACAAAACTTCGTAACAACAAAATCGGTTGAAATTTGAATATGCTGCTTTGGCATAATGTGGGGAACCATCTAAGGACGCCCGCACATGACGACGGAGTGAAGTAGGCAGTTGTCTGTTCCGTCCAACTGATGCGGCAGTTCGTGTGATGACATCTTGGTGTTCACAATGCAAAATTCGACGACTGAGGAGCAGCGAGATGTTACCAGATTGCTGATTGTTGAAGGGGTTAAACCGGCCGATATCCATCGCCGGATGGTGGCCATATATGGAGCAGAACTGGCACTCCACTTTCTCACTGACTTGTCTGCTCCAGCGATGATCCGGCGCCGGTTTAACATCTTTCACAGTCCAAAGCGACATATTCAAATTTCAATCGGTTTGGTTGTTACGACGTTTCGTACCTTTTCATTAGAACACCTTTCATATAATATAGAAATAAACAATTATCTATTTTATTAATATATTTTTTGTAGTCAAATGCAATCTTGATTATGCTGATCACAGAGTCGCAGCTACGGTTTTCAGCGCACGGGGACAACTCAAGATTTCGCCTCCCTTTTCGCCATGAATGGAAAGTATTTAATTCTAAAATTTCGTGACATCAGTTTGGCGTCCCCTAACAAATGCTCCCCCCGGCTGTCGGTGCATATTTAGCTATCAATCCCCTTTAAAATTTCGTCGATTCCAGAGGTCCATACTGAGGGTAACGCCGGTCTATAAGGAGATGAGAATCATAGACTTCTTTTCGCTGTCTCTCAACACAGCAGACTCTTCGCAGACAGAATAATGGATTAATGAGACTTGCAAATCGCCTGCTTTAATGACTTCGCTTCAATTCCATTTTCTTTTTTCGTGAACCGCACCGATTATCTAGAAAGCCGTACTAAACTATCTTTATTTTACCTGTTACCTTAAAAACTAAACGTTGAGCACGAGGTTTGAAAGAAAACAAAATAAAACACGTAGAAGCGATCGCTTAAAAAAAAAGAACGTCAGGGGAAACCGCGAGAAAAGAAAAAAAAGACGTTCGATCTAATTTTCTTGGAAATTTCAAGGCTGTCTCGACATTACCATCCTCATAATTTATTTATGAAAAAAGCCGCATCGAATGAATGAAAGTCAGATTAATGATTATTCATGAGTACGATGGCGATAAGGTTAGCGAGTTATTCTTTTTTTTATTTTTTTATTTCAGACACAAATCGCGAGATGATGAACTTCGGAAAACAAAGCTATAAAGTCTTGTTTCCATAAACATCTCTGTCAGATATCTTTAAAGCTCTAATAATAATATATCTCTATACGCTGTTTTTATTCTTCGCTTAAAAACACACTGATAAAAAAACTTATTTAAAAAAAAAAAAAAAAAAGGATAATAAGCTATTAGATTTTAGAATTAAATGCGTCGCACGGCAGAATCTACATAGCAAATTATAATTTTCTAAATTTCATGACATAATTGCGCAATTTAAAGAAAATTTAATAGCGAGAAGGGTAAATTGCACTCACCTAGAGGTTGTTTTGCCCAGAGAAAATTGTAATGTCAAAAGCAGAGATTCAACAGAAGGTCATTGCTATAATTTTAAATGTTATCTAAAATTTTAATTTTGAGGGGGGGATTAAAAGAGCGAGTGTATTTTCTCAGCAATTTAAATACTCAAATAAAACATTAACAAGCGAATTAGCATTAAACCCATATTCATAAGCAATGCCTGTCCTCAAACATAATAAGCGGTATACAGTTTTAATGATGATTTATTATGGAATTTACAGATTTTCGAAATATAGCATTACTAAAAGAAAGATGGCAAAAAACTGTCTTTCTTTTCTAATATTTTAGAACATAATTGGTCGAATTAAAAAAAAGTGTAATAGCTTGGAACAGAAGTATTCCACTCGTCTACACCGAGTTTTCCAAACGCAGAGGTAGAACACAAGGCCGTCGAACAATTTTTAATGGTTATGTTTTTGTATAATTTTAAATGGTTATCTAAGACATTTTAATAACTTTTCTTGGGGTGGGATGTCCGTAAGAGAGCATAGTAAAACATAAACATGCAAATAAGCATTGAACTATTTTCGAAAAAGAGTCCCAGTTCTTAAATATAGCGCTATAATATCTTTAGCTCGACAAACCATTTATTTTTAACACAGATAGAGGCAATGAGAGTGTCGGTGTTGTTTTGTCCCATTAAATAAATTGTCAAGAGCGTGTTGCAGTAGCACACTGGAGCAAGTGTCTATCTAAACCAGAGAAAAATTACTGTGTTACCAGAAAATTCCAACAGGTACAAAACCAAAATTATATTAGACAAGTGCCCATGTGGGCACTGTCGGCAATGAGATCGCTGATCAGCTAGCACGACAGGTTGCAACAGTACTTTAACATCAATTATTTCCTTGCCTAATCCAATTTCTTACTTAAGATCTTATGAGACAATGGAAATTTTCATGGTCACAAAAAGTCACTGGAAGAAAAGAACCTTCTGACAGCTCATGGAGTTTTTATGGCCTACGTATTTCGTTTCGGGCTACATAACAAAAACAGCTGCAATTTGTGGCTTACCAGGTCCATCAGAACACTACTTGTTTCAGCGTCAAATAACCAAAGATCTATATTTTTGGCCTTATAAAACAAACATTGCTCATGAATGCTTTCAGCAGATTCTCAGGAATAAATCTCATCGGCAGACTCGCTTCAGACTCTTATGAACTATCATCTTATCATACTATGTCAAAGCAGTATAATTCTCAGTATGAACTATCATCTTATCATACTATGTCAAAGCAGTATAATTCTCAGTATAATTCTCAGTATGAACTATCATCTTATCATACTATGTCAAAGCAGTATAATTCTCAGTTATTAACCTAAGTAGCAGTCACAAAAGTTGCTTATAATCTCAATGATAATAATTTCACTTTTGTAATATTATTCTATTACTTTTTTTTTTAAATAAAAGCCGCTAAATGAGCAGAAAAAGCTGGAAGCCTTTCAGACGGAACAGCTGCTTATTCTGTAGTTCCCTGTGTTACCAGAAAAGAGTAGCTAGCCATAGTTATAGTAGTACAATATTCCCATCATGAATCCATATCTGCCATAGAAAGGTTTCATCACATGGAAACGCCGAAGCCCTGTCAAGATGACCCTGCCTAGAAAGCTGCCAATATTGTTTCAGCGTCGAAGCTAAGATACTTTCGCACGAAATTCCCAAACAACAATTAGGCGTTCAAAATATCGGTATTATTTTAAAATTACGATAAAAAGAATATTTCAAAAGGACATGTGGCTGCAAGTGCTGCAGAATATTTTGCGTCGAGCTCATGAAATTACAGTCAAAATCAGAGCAGACAGCTGGATTTTGCTTTTCACATTTATATCTTTTTCCAACACTCACACCTGAGATTTTTGCATTTGTACTCGTACACTAGGTAAGAACAAAACTCATTTTTATCGGATCGGATCAGAAGGGTTCGCTTAGTCACTATTTAACATCGTTTTGTCTAATTAGGAAAGTTTTTAATCGTTTACTTCGCTTTCCGAAAGATTCTATGATCTTTTTAAGATTTATATCTTTCAGTGAATTCTGCTGCACTTCTGGTTGGCACATCACTGGTCAACCAGAATCACTTCAGTTTCCCTCATAGTTGCATACACAGCAAGACAACATATTTGCTAGATATGTATTCCATCTCCAAATACAAGATTGTAAATGCATGGCCCATTTAGCAAGTCTAATCTCGGCGATTTTTAGAATCCGTTTTAGTGGTTGGTGACAGGACGCCACTGTAATCTCTTGATCGTCAATATAGCCACGGATTTTATTCAAAGCCTGCAAAACAGCGAGGACTTCTCGTTGTGTTCGAGAGTATTTTCTCTCGGCGGATGACAGCAAATGCCTAGCATATTCTATTAGGTGTTCCTCTGAACTTATTTCCTGTAATAGCATATTCTTAGTAACATCTGTTCGAACAATGTAAGGCTTTTCTGCATCAATTATCTTCAAGATAAGAAGGCTAATGAGGAACCGTTTCAATGTCTGGGAAGAATTTTCCACCTCTGATCCCAATGTCCAGTATACGGTTTTCTTAGTTTCAGAGATCTATATTTCTGAAAATTTCGATATGAATTTTCTAAAGCAGGATCTTTGGAGCCGCGCCTCAGAAGAGACAATAAAGAACAGTTTTAAGCATGCCAAGGAATTTAATTGCTTGGATGGATACTGACGAAAAACGTCAAGCTGCAGATTCAATGATAGAAGATATCTGCCTGTCGCTTTCTGAAGCAAATGCGGGCATATCATCTGATAAATTATTTGACGAAGACGATGAAGAAATCGGTGAATTTTTTACAAATGCTGAGATGAGGGATAAATTATGAATATTAAGATTAATGGTACAGCATTCGATCCAATAATTTCCAAAAACCATATGAACATTTCAAAAAATGAACTCCCAGAATTCTAGAAATTCCAGAAAATCAATTGTTAATGACTTTTTTTTAATTAATATGCCATGAAAGTAAATATTATGAAACTAGTTAATTTCCATTGATATTCTGAAAAACATTTTTTTCGTCGCTTAATTTTACCATTCGGTTAAATCCTTGCCCAATGCCAATTCGCACACACGCATTTCTTAATTTTTTCCATTTAATTTGTCCAACGCTATACTTTCATTCATATGCGGTTCAGCGTTCATTCATCAGCATTTAATACTTGCTGGCATCAGCTCAGGCCAGACACTATCAATAACTTTAAAGGACTTCCATCGATTAAAAATGAAGCCAAAGAAATCGAACAAAAGCAGTTGGAGGCGAAAGATTTTCAGGCATAGAATAAAGAGATGTCAAAAATTAAATGAAACGAAGAATGAAGGTTTGGATGATCTTATAACATTAGCCCACAGTAAAAGCAATGATAATGAAAATAATGTGTTGGAAAAGGCACAGGAACTTACTTACTTACCACCAGCTGAGCTGCTGTAGCGCCTGCTAGATAACTATCAGCATTTGCACTCACTTGGTGGAGCATTCTGTTTTCGCTAGCCCCAGCGAATAATCTTAATGAACTGATAAAATTTGAAGTTGAATTTATAAAGTTACTTCGGAAGATGGGTATTTGTGACCTATGGTTATTAAAGAGACCCTGTCAAGACTTTGACAGTGCTGAATGAGTATTTTAGCAATGTTTTATGCATTGTGATTCTGAGTTTACAAAGAACATTTACTCTAGAAGTCGGTGGTAACTTGGATACAAGAAGTTATTCAGTTGCATTTTATATTGAACAATATTGACTGTGTATATTAATGTACACCATATGTGCTTACAGTTCACTTATGTATAGTCTGCTTGATGATTCACTTATATATACTTATGTTATGCTCTTATTCACTTATGTTATGCTTGATGACGCTAAGAAATACAGATCAGTGTGTAGAACTTACACTTTATGTGTTCATTGAAAAACTTGCGAGGTTCACCATTCTATATCTGCTTGGCATTTTGTACCGATTACTGGTACAGAACACTTGGAGATGTTGCTGGAAAATATCAAGTTCATTACAACACCACTCAGACGCTAGATCTATGCTGAGAGGTTTTTTTTTTTTCAATTGTAGATTTCTTTTAGATTTTCGCAGTTCATTGTCAAGTAGTCTATGAGAGTTTTAAGTTTGTTTCGTAGTAGCTTACTCTTCTGAAGTTGTTTCAGCCATCCTTGGGCATTTTCAGCTGTATACGGCCGGAAATGTAGGTCTTTGGTGATTTCGTACTCGAACATGTAGTGATCGATGGTACCAGTTGAGCCGCATATGCATGAAACTGTGTGGTGCAATCCAAAGCGAAACAGATAGGCTGCAAAGGCGCCATGCCCCGTCAGGAAATATGTCATTGTTCTGCCTGTACTGACCATTGAGGGCATTGTCAGGAAGTTAAATATCCTCCTACCGGTTAGCTCTTGAGTCCAATTAGCTTTCCACAGGGACGCTGCAGTCCTGATTCGAGAAGTGATAATGGAATTGGCAGAGAGATGGCTAGGGCAAGTTGTCCGTTTGCCGTATCTCTTGTCAGGCACAGGAACCGTCTGATTTCGCCATGGAGATTGATCCAAATGAGAAAGAAGTGGACAGTTTATGAAAGACATTGAAAAACTCTTCCTTCCTAACCGCGGAGCTTTTAAAGAGTTCCATCAGTCATTATTCCAAGCCAAATTCACCAGCTTTTTAAAAAATTAATATCATGGCATAATTACCAAGTAGTAGTAAATAAAGACTAGCTTTTACTATATCGTGTATCCTTTCAATTAACATTTGTTTCTGTTTTTCCTCTTCGAATTACAAAATTTTTAGGTTGATTTAAATGATACAACGTGATCACACTAAGCAGTGCTACAAAACAAATTTCCCTCTATTAACAAATACGTATCGTTATATACGAAGAGGAACAAATACGGAAGGGGCGCTACGATATAGTAAAAGCTAGTTTTTATTTATTTACGTACATATATATACGTATATATATGTATATATTTTTTTTTCGTGTTAGTTCAGCTATTCTGGGAATAATTTATCACAGATGGCATTTACCTATGAGCGGGCGTTGATTATCACAGGCAGCCAATATACATAATGAGAAAATTATACGCTGTGTATAGTTAACGCCATTGACTTTTCCTTTTTTTCTCCCTCCCCCTTGTTTTAATAGTAACAGAAGAAGAACCTCTACGTAATCTCCGATCGTTTACAGCTATCACTAGACGCTGGACTAGACACGTGGATACAAACTAGCAACTGTATTGCTACTACTGTTATTTTAGCGTCTCCTCTAGCATCATTAATCTTCACTTTTCTTTTGGATGGACCAGTTCAACGGTGGAGAGATAATGGTTGTTTTATAGGTGGCGTTCACTGCACACGCGCTCTCTGACGCTCTATGAGGACCTCGCAGGTGCTTGCCTCGAGCTTTGTATGCACTTCTGAAGACAGAAAAGAAAGCTAAATTGAGTGTTTTGTTTTAACAGATTTTATTTAGCTTGTATATGGTTCGCATGCTACCCGGCCTACGAATCTTCCGCAAGTGAAGCGAGTCGCTGGAGCTTTTTGACACTGATTACCTGAGAGGCGTGTGTGCTTGAACGTTTTTAAACAATGTAACTTTAACGTTATTCAAGCTTCTAAGCGATATTTTTATTCAGTTTTATATACATTTCACCGTCTCGAAAACAACCGGAAGCAGAACAAACAAGTTTTATTTTATTTCTTACCTTGCCTTTCCAACTGAAAAGTTTCTTATAACTTCGACTGGGGAGAGGGAGGTAGAAACATGCCGAGTTCGGTGTGGTTTAATTACATTATAATCACAGAAGCTAGTCGAAATCGACGTCTTATGTTCCGGTTAAGGTTTTTATGCCTTTAGTGAATCTGCGTGAAATATTTTTAGAATTATCAACAGTTTAAAAATTATTTATTAGTGCAGCTAAGCCAAATTTGTTTTTTTTAATCATAGCAGTTTTATTTGTTTACATTCGAAACTTAGCAGAATAGTGAATTAAGTCTTTCTGCACCTTTAGTGTCTTTTTGCCGAGTGGGACCAAAAGGAAACTTATAATAATAACCAAAAGAAACTTAAAAAGGAAAGGAAACATAAAATAATAAGGTAACTTGTAATAATATTCCAAAGGACCAAAAGGAAACTTATAATAATATTCGGTGCACTTATAAAAGTTATGTATAAACTTCTCTAAGTGCACCAAAAACGTCTGCTATGCTTCCTGCTGGCCGAATTGCCTGTTTTTGCGTAGAAACTATAATTTTAATTGTAAAAATTGTTTTCACTTCCTTGTACGAAGTAAAGGAAGTATTGTAATCACGAAAAATTCCGGTACCATATTTCAACGAAAATATCCATTTTGACCGCTATCGAATTCAATTTAACGATGTTTTTGCATGACATCTGTATGTAAGGACAGAATAATGGACTCTTTTCCACCAAACGAATTATAAAACTGATTTAAAATGTATTCAGAAGAGATTTTTTCCGTTGCGTCTATACTTATATATATATATTTATGTATGTATCTCACATAACTCAAAAACGAGTAGCCTCAGAATGTTGAAATTTTGTAAGTGGGACTGTTATAACATGCAGATGTGCACCTCCCTTTTTGGTTGCGATTGGCCGCACCAAAAGTATATTATATATATCTATATATATCCACTTTGTTACTGAGCTCAGTTTCTTTATTCTTATATGTTTGTAAATTGTGCATTTTTTGCTTTAAAAATGACTGAATTTTGTTGATCTTATCTTTCGGTTGAGGTTTTTATGCGTTTAGTTATCTGCATATTATAGTTGTAGAATTATCAGCAATTTAAAAGTGCGGCTAAGCCCAATTTTTTTTAACATAGCAGCCATAGTTGTTTACGTTTGGAACTTAGCAGAACAGTGGATTTGTTGTCAATCTAGAGAAACTAAGCTTCGCAACAACAAAGTAACGTCTTCTTTTATTATTGCGATTAAGTTATTCTTAATAAACTCTGGAATTATGATTTGGGTTATTAAATATATCTACCAAACGTATATATATATATCTACCGCCTTATTCTGCTTAAAAGTCCTTACCCCCCTTTAATTTTTACAATCGTTGGTCGTAATCATCTACTTCCAGTTACAGAGGTGTTTTAAATAATGAAATTAACCGGGATATTTAATTTCAAAATTTGCAATTTTTGATGTTATTTTTAACTTACCTTCAGAGATCGGTTAAATAAGTTAGAATAATTCGAGGAAACAAGTATAAATGCTGCAAAAAGAGAGAAGTGTTTTAAAGGACGAAAATATTCATATTTAATGTCAAATTAAAAAAAATAATTTGGGGCAATTGGGGCAAATAACGAAATGTTTTAATGCCGGCATTGTTTTAATGCTATACTTATGTTTGCGAAAGTTTTATACACTTTATGAAAAAGTACGAATACAAGAAATTTGACTTCCGTAGGACAAAAACTGATCGGTTTAATTTCACAATTTGCAATTTTTGATGTCATTTTCAATTTGTCTAGAAGAATCAGTTTATTAAGTTGGAATAATTCGAGGAAATAACTTAACATGAAATGCAGCAGATAATGTGTATAATTTAATAGGCCGTGCAAAGAAGTTATTTTTGTGGCAACATCAGAATTTTTAAGATACGATTTAGACCATCAAAGCATTGACAAGCCGTGAGATCGACACCCGCGCATAACTGACATTAGATACAGTATATGAAAACGCCTCTATACGGTAACAGCGCATATTTAAGACTATGAATTTTATTTTTAATTATTTGATTTTTAGGGGTAACTGCATACGATCACTACAGGCACAAAATAGTCTCAGACGTACAATCGAAATCAGTTTTTGAGCCGCCGTATGAATCTGTGCTCGTATAGAGGCTGCTGATCCTCCAAGAGGAGTTCCTATAGACGTCGATAAAATTTTAAAGGTGGTCAATATGATCAAGGGAAAACAACCCGATCTGCAATGGCAGTAGACCGGCATAATCAAGATCGTATTGATTACGTAGATTTATTCGTAAAATTGATAGTTAATTGTTAGCCCAAAGGAGCAAATTGTCCAGAAGGGCTACTAATTTCGTTTTCGCATTTTGCGTTGACTCACTATAAACGGCGGATCACTCTTTAAATTGTTGCCACCAAATATTATCGCTCTTATTGTATTTAAGGAAATTAAAAAAAATAATGAAGCATATGCATGAATGTATGTATGTTTCTCACATTATGATAACACAACAGTACCTAGAGCCATCAAAATTTGAATAACGTAATCTTCCATAAAATATGGGCATGTGGAAGCCCTAATTTGAATTTGAAATTTGTTTTATTATCGATTTCATATTTTGTAACACTTCAACGAATTTTTAATTAAAAAACTAAACGATTCCAAAGCGAGCAATAGCAACACTGTACGGGGGAAAAGAAAAATTATCTCCAACGCGAGAGACTCTGTATAGGAAATTCTACAGATATGCACACTTTAAAATTATTTTGCGATATTGCTGTTGAACTGAATTTTATGGTTTGAGTAAGTAGTACATGATATTTAATAAATAAAACCCACAAAACGTTAAAAAAAAAACGAACCTTTGGACGTAATTTAAA
Organism: Stegodyphus dumicola; assembly: GCF_044657685.1. Taxonomy (NCBI): domain Eukaryota; kingdom Metazoa; phylum Arthropoda; class Arachnida; order Araneae; family Eresidae; genus Stegodyphus; species Stegodyphus dumicola. Next base: position 6,505,531 of record NC_140769.1, on the reverse strand, counting down.
ATCTGAAACCTTTCAGATTTTTTTTTCTATTTCATATTTTGTAAAGTATTTATGAGTTTTTGCGTTTTCAAAGCGAGCAATGGCAATACTGTACCGCGGCCGGGGAAATCTGAAAGGTTTCAGATTTTAAATGACGTCCAAAGAGGCGTTTTTTTTTTAACATTTTGTGTGTTACATTTATTTATTAAATATCACGTTGTTCACTCTTAAACCATAAAATTCAGTTCAACAGCAATATTGCAAAATAGTTTTAAAATGAGCAAATCTTTAGAATTTCCGATACACAGACTCGAGCGCTGGAGATAAAAATGTTTTTTCTGTACAACGTTGCCATGGCTCGCTTTGAAATCTTCGAGTTTGTTAATGAAAAATTCGTTAAAGATTTAGAAAATATGAAATCGATAATAAAACAAATTTCAAATTTGGGCTTCCGCATGTCCATATTCGTAGGAGAATTACGTCATTCAAAACTGGATGGCTCTATGTGCCGTTATTTTATCAGAAAGCGAGAAATATGCATACATTTATGAAGATTTTTCATTATTTAATTTCTTCAAATATAATGCAGGACTCTAACATTTAGTGGCAACAGTTTGGAAAGTGAAACTGACATTTATAGTGAACCAACGCAAAATCGCAAAACGAAAACAATAGTCCTTCAGGGACAAAGCCCCTTTGGTCTTAAAATAAAATAAAATAATAATAAAAAAATTGATGTGTACACCACATGACTTCCTTGTATGGAATATTAAATTATACGCATTTTTTCTTACATTTCATTTAAACTTATTGGATTGAATTAAATCTACTTCGCCGACAGCGCATAAACCACAATATAATAAATTCATTCTTTAAAATTCACTCTAGTATTTGTTTACCATAGCGACACTCTGGCGCTAGATTCACTTAACAGTATTATATTTCGTTCATATTATAACTCATAATGCACAAAATTTATATCATTTAAAGAATAGAATTATCTAATCGTTGCCACATGTTCTATTCAAATACTATAATAAATAATAAAGCTAGAATTATGTATAAAAGAAATTAAGTAAATAAAACAAAACAGAAACAATTTTTCCCAGACGATTGAGTATTTCTCATTCAATGAATTCAGTTCTCACTTCGCGAGAAGGCAAAAATACATAAAAACTCAAAATATATTAAAAATTACGAAGTAAATCTTAACACTTATTTCCTCGAAAAAATTCCAGAAAGGATTAAGCATAATTTAATTGGCAATAATAAATGAAGGCGTTATCTGTTACAAACCCACTAGTCTGCTTTTTCAAATGTAAACAATCAATGGCCGCCATGAAAAAAAGGCTTGGCGGCACTTAAACAACTTTAAAATTGTTGATAATCCTAAAAATATTGCATACACATTTACTAAAGGCATAAAAACCTTAACCGGAAGATAAAAACAACATAATTCAATCATTTTTAATGCAAAAATTGTACAATTTACAAATATATAAGAGTAAAGAAACTGAGATCACTGAGCCGGGTAACAGAGTGGATATATATATAAATATATTTATATACGTTTGGTGCGGCCGATTGCAACCAAAATACGAGGTGCACATCTACTTGTTATAGCAGTCCTATATACAAAATTTCAATGTTCTGAGGCTACTCGTTTTTGAGTTATGCGAGATATATGTTCGTACAGACGCCACGAAAAATTCTCTTCAGAATTCATTTTAAAGCAATTTTATAATTTTTTTGGAGGAAACGAGTCTTTTATTCTGTCCTTACGTACGCAAAACATCGTTAAATCACGCAAAAACATCGTTAAATTGCATTCGGTAGCGGTCAAAATAGATATTTTCGTTGAAATATTGTGTATCGATAATTCTGACGATATGCTGATTTTAAAATTATCTTGCGATATTGCCGTTGAATTGAATTTTGAGAAGAACATGATATTTAATAAATAAAGGTAACACATAAAACGTTAAAAATACGCCGTTTGGGCGTAATCTGAAAGCCTTCAGATGTTTATTTTATTTTTGAAAAACTTTTATTCATATTCTTAGTCTAATTGTTACTGTTGTCCATTACTTTAATGTTGTATGCCGCATTATTGTTGTAAGCTGGATTATGTCGCATGCTGCATATTATAACAGAAATATCTAAGGAGAGCGAGGAAGAAGACCATTCTTTTCGTACGGGTCGATGCGAAAATTTTCGGAATCCCTGTCCTAAAAAGTATTCATCCTATGCCATATTTTAGTGACAAAGACACTAGTACTAATTGGCAACGTGCTGAATCAATGCATTACATTACAGCAAGTACTGCTCTGGTTTCTCGAGTCATTAAACTCCACGAAACGCACGGCATCTAAAACTATTTCCCTTTTCATAATTTGTGTTTCAGAAGATCTTGGAGAATATGATGAAGCAGACAATACCTAAAAGAAGTATAAAGTTCCTTATCCTTCGACCGCAATCAAAAGCAGAAAATTCGCGAGACGAAATAATTGCGCAGGCAATTAATCATCTTAAGGAAAGAAATCGAGAGGGTGGAAGAGAAGAAGAAAATTACGTCTGGGAGAACAAGACCGAAATTTCTTTAACGGGGCGCCGACTGGGTTCTTCCTCCGCCTGATTTTGAGCCCGGGCCAAGCGGTTGGTCAACTTTAGCAACGATACTTCCCTGAAAGTAAACACGTCCCTTGTCTGCATATGAAGTATGTCTGAAACGTCTGAAAAGTGCGATTCAAAATTTGCCTACAAACTTGAAACAGAAGAAAAACGTAACGTTGAAGAAAGCGGCAACGAAACGCTTGAACAATACGTATCGGGAAATTATCAGGAACATTAATCATCAGCTATTTTGGTAACATTAACCGAAATGATAACATCAAACGATGAAAAAACAGCCTATAAAAATAGAAATGGGATTTAATTAATTTAGTATAAATACAGTTAGAAACATATACAGAGGGTGTTCACACATTTTTGTAACGATTTTGATTTTCTTCGTGAATGTAAATATTAATTTTAAAATGCAAACTTGACTGGCATTAAATTGGTATAAGGTTTAATTATTGTCTGCAGCATTAAAAGTATTCTTTTCTTTAAAATGTCGCTTGAAAAATAAACAATGGATCGAAGGCTATTATTTCTGCGCTCTCCGAAGAGAAATAATCTTATTCAATTATTAAAAAAAGATGTGAAAAGACAAGTTTCACGTAAAAGGGTGACATAATTAATATGAAAAGAAAGAAACGTCAAAGTTTACATCGGACTGGAAAAAAGGCAAAAAATGCTCAACAATGGTGCGTAAAGATCTTATTAAATCTAAAGTCACAGCTCATGCTTTAAAAAGAAAATCCAGCTCGCCAAAGAGCTATTGCAAAATCTCTAAATACCTCTGTAAGAACTGTGAACAAAATTAGAAAATCTGATTTAAAGCTAATGAAAACAAAAAAACACGATGTTCGTCACCTAACGCCGAAACATGTTACTCGGCGTAAGACTGTGCAGACGGCTGTACGAAATTTATTTGGCAGGTGAAAAATGGAAATATATTGTTGTAGCTTCGATATACGTATCTGATTGCAGTAGAAAAAGATCGATTTACTACCGAAAAAGAATTAATATGTTGGTTCAGAGAAAACAAGGAAAGTTTTTCTAAAGGTTTTATGGTTATTACTGGATTCTCTTATAGCGAAAACTTAAATTAAGGAAAGTACAAAAATATCAAAACTAATTCGGATTACTATCAGAAATACGTTTCAACACCTATTTTTAAAGAAGAAATTCTATCTCTTTATCCAAACAATGTTCACTCTGTCACGTTTCATCAGGATAAGGTTCCAAGCCACACCTTTAAACCTACTGCTCTATTTTTTGAAAAAATCTGATGTGTACACCACATGACTTCCTTGTACGGAATATTAAATTATACGCATTTTTTCTTGCATTTCATTTAAACTTATTGGATTGAATTAAATCTACTTCGCCGACAGCGCATAAACCACAATAGAATAAATGCATTCTTTAAAATTCACTCTAGTATTTGTTTACCATAGCGACACACTGGAGCTAGATTCACTTAACAGTATTAATAATTATATAACAGTTAACTTATATAATAATTATATAACGGAAACTAAGTTAACTGTTATATAATCCAATAATCATATAACAGTTAACTTATATATTTCGTTCATATTATAACTCATAATGCACAAAATTTATATCATTTAAAGAATAGAATTATCTAATCGCTGCCACATGTTCTATTCAAATACTATAATAAAGCTAGAATGATGTATAAAAGAAATTAAGCAAACAAAACAAAAAAGAAACAGTTTTTCACAGACGATTGAGTATTTCTCATTTAATTAATTCAGTTCTCACTTCGCGAGAAGGCAAAAATAAATAAAAACTCAAAATATCTATATTAAAAATTACGAAGTAAATCTTAAACACTTATTTCCTCGAAAAAATTCCAGAAAGAATTAAGCATGATTTAATTGGCAATAATAAATGAATGCGTTATCTTTGTTGTTGCGAAGCTAAGTTTCTCTAGATTGGCAACAAATCCAATAGTCTCCTGTTTCAAATGTAAACATCAATGGCCGCCATTAAAAAAAGGCTTAGTGGCACTTAGACAACTTTAAAATTGTTGATAATTCTAAAAATATTGCATACAGGTTAACTAAAGGCATAAAAACCTTAACCGGAAGATAAAAACAACATAATACAATCATTTTTAAAGCAAAAAATGTACAATTTACAAACATATATAAGAGTAAAGAAACTGAGATCACTGAGCCGGGTAACAGAGTGGATATATATATAAATATATTTATATACGTTTGGTGCGGCCGATTGCAACCAAAATACGAGGTGCACATCTACTTGTTATAGCAGTCCTATATACAAAATTTCAATGTTCTGAGGCTACTCGTTTTTGAGTTATGCGAGATATATGTTCGTACAGACGCCACGAAAAATTCTCTTCAGAATTCATTTTAAAGCAGTTTTATAATTTTTTTGAAGGAAATGAGTATTTTATTCTGTCCTTACGTACAGATATCACGCAAAAACATCGTTATTGCATTGGATAGCGGTCAAAATGGATATTTTCGTTGTAATATGCTGCCTGAAACTTTTTGCGATTACAATACTTCCTTTTTACTTCGTACAAGGAAGTAAAAATGAGGAATGAAACCGGCATTGCAGTTATTTCCCTTTAAATACATCCCACCCAAGTACCCTGATGGGTCTCCGATAGATTACTGTGCATTTGGACTTTTAAAACAAGCACTTTAAAGCGGCATCCCAAAACACTGATATGGACTCTGGAAGGAAGAGTGGTGAGGAGTTTGTGAAGGAGGAGTGGAATAAATTAATTTAATTTTAATAATTAAGTAATTCATGTTTTAAGAAAAGGGCACTTGTCTTGGAAATCAAGATGTAATGATAGTTCAATAAATGGCCTATCAGATTGAAAATATTACAAAATAATAATAATAAAATGAAAGATTTCAGATTTTACATTACGTCCAAAGGGCGTTTTTTTAACGTTTTGTGTTACGTTTATTTATTAAATATCGCGTTCTACGCACTTAAACCATAAAATTCAATTCAACAGCAATTTCGCGAAATAATTTTTAAATTAGCATATATTTAGAATTTCCGACACACAGTCTCGCGCGTTGCAAATAACCCCCCCCGAACGCTGTTGCCATTGCTCCCTTTGAAATAATTTAGTTTGTTAATCAAAAATTCTTTAATGTCTGATAAAATATGAAATAAATAATAAAACAAATTCCAAATTTAGGCTTATTCAAAATTTCAGGGGTTCTAGGTACGTTGTTTTATCATAGTGCGAGAAACATACATATATACTTCATTATTTAACTTCTTTAAATATAATACAAAGTTGTAATATTTGGTGGCAACAGTTTCAAAAGTGAATCAACACAAAATGGTAAACGAAATTAATAGCCCTTTTGCCCTAAACCCCTTTGGGATAAAAATTCTAAGGTTTTTCTGGGCGGCTGCTATAATTAACTAAACCGAAACTTTTGTGCATGAATCATTTTATTAAATTCGAAAAGAACAGATCAAGGTAAGATTTAAAGTTTGGTTGAACAAATAAACATTTTTAATAGAAGGGGCCCCCCAAAAAAAGTGTTTGCAGAAATCGCTCTGTTTCTGAAAAAGATGAACCTGATCGTCCTTGAAATTGACAATCGACAGAGTTATTCCAAATATACGCCAAACTAAAGGCTGTCTTTTTTGCTTAATTTTAAATGATTTATTAAACTCAAAATCAAGCTGTTCTTTCTTGGCGACATTTTCTGTCATTTGGCAAATTTGTAATCTTATAAGTTACTTCTCCCGCTTTCCTAGCGTGCCTTCGTGGTGTATTGGTCAGTACACTGAGCCGGTATTTCAGAGGTCCGTGGTTAGCGATTCTACTTCAGTTTAAAAAATTCAATCTGTAACACTTTGATAATATTAACCGAATATTCAGTCAATCCCAATATCCGATTTCTTTTCCACGTTTTCGTATACAAACGGGCGGGACTTCGGTAATTCGATAACAATATCCAAAATCTAATATTAACCGCGATCACATAATGCCCACTGAATCATTTAACTTGTAAACTCATTGTCCGTGTATACATCAAAAGTGTGTAAGCTCACTCGTAGTTATTCCATTGCGGTCTATACTGTCATTGATTTTTAATCTTGTTCCTGAAAAGCTATGGACTTCAAAGTTTTTGCACTTACTGTTTGCCCATGCCAATGGAATGAAGTAAGTTCTTCAAAATTAAATTAAGACCTTTTTTGGCTAAAAGGGCGTTAGCACACAAGGGCTATTAATTTCGTTTTGGCATTTTGCATCGATTCACTATAAACGGCGAATCACTTTTGAAATTGCTGCCACCAAATATTATGGCCTTGCATTATATTTAAAGAAATTAAATAATGAAGGATCTGCATAAATGTAGGCATGTTTCTCGCACTGTGATAAAACAACGGTACCTAGAGCCATCCAATTTTGAATAACGTACGTCTCCACCCGAATATGGGCATCTGGAAGCCGAAATTTCGTATTTGGAATCTGTTTTATATTATTTATTTCATGTTTTGTAAAGCATTAACGAGTTTCTGATTACGAAACTCAACGATTTCAAAGCCAGCAATGGCAACATTGTACGGGGGGGGGGTAGACATTTTTATTTCAACGCGCGAGACTATGTCGGAAATTCTAAAGATATGCTCTTTTTAAATGATTTTATGACATTGCTGTTGAATTGAATTTTATGGTTTAAGTGCAAAGAACATGATATTTAATAAATAAAGGTAACGCACAAAACGTTAAAAAAAGTCCCTTTGGGCGTAATGTAAAATCTAAAAACATTTAGATTTTTTATTTTTTATTTTTTATTTTTTTTTGCCCTAAAAGGCGTTAGCACGAATTGGCAATCGAAACGGGATTTGATCGCGTATCACTTTAAATGTCTGAATCACTTTTCAAATTGTTGCTACCAAATATTATTGCCCTGTATTACTTGAAATTCCGTAATGAAGAATCTGCAAGAATGTACGTATGTTTCTCGCACTGTGAAAAAAGGACGGTACGCAGGACCATCAAAATAACGTACTCCTCCACCAGAGCATGTGCACCTGGAAGTCCGAATTTCATATTTCATACTTTGCAAAACTTCAATGAATTTTTCACAAACTCAACGAGTTGAAAGTGAGAAGTGGCAACACTGTACGAATTAAAAACATTGTTATCTGTAGCGCGCGAAACTGCATGTTGGAAATTCCGAAGATTTTCAAATATTTTATGACTTTGCTATTCAACTGAATTTTATGTGGCGTAAGTGCGAAGAACATAATATTTAGCTAATAAATTTAACACATAAAACGACAATAATAATAATAATAAAATTGCAAGCCATCTTACTAAGAAAACTGTACATTTATATGATAAACTGAGAAAAGAGTGAAAAAAATAGTAAAATGTATACAAAACACTTAACACTTCATCGGGAAATTACGAAAATTTTAATGGCACGTGTAATAGCCACTATGGGCAGCAATAACTGCTGTTATACGGTTGGACTTCGAATGGGATGACTCTAGTTGACAGCAGAGTATTCAACGTGAGTGTACATAAATCACACTGTACAAACTATTTCGCTTTTCAATAGCAATATCCGACAACACTGAATGCCAAAATGTTAATACCTTTTTCAACCCACTAAAGGAACAGACATATCTGTGTTTCCCTTTTGTGCATATGGGTGATTTTGGCACGTAGATTCTATTAGTTTAATTATCGAATATTGTCGATGTTTGTATATAAATAGCTGTTTACACGACCTTCATTTATTGTAGATCGCAACAAATGGATAGCGTTGTAATTATGCTATTTTTTTATTTTAATCTTCCTAAAAATGGTAATGATTTTAACAAACATCAATAAGCCCTGTGGTAGTAACAATAAAGAGAAGATATTACAAACTAGACGATGTGCAGTGAGCAATAGGCCATCTCACAAACTGTGATAAGATTCGATTACATGGTTACTTAATATGTCCTTATTTAATTCTTTTTAGATAAATTGGCTTCGAATTTCAAAAAAATTATTTAAATTATCTTTTTTTAATATTAGCTCAAAGGGCGTTAGCCCAGAAGGTCCATTCATTTTGGCATTTTCAATAAATTAATGTCTTTTAAATGTCCGTTTCACTTATCAAATTGTTGCCGCAAATATTATCGCCCTGTGTTATATATAAAGAAATTAAATAATGAAGAATCTGCATAAATGTGTGTATGTTTCTCTCACTGTGGTAAAACAACAGTACCTAGAGCCATCCAATTTTGAATAACGTTATCCACAAACGAATATGGACATCTGGAAGCCCAAATTTGGAATACGTTTTATTACCAACAGTTTCGCTAAAGAAACTAAGCTTCATAGAAATTGTAATCTCAATTGAAAATTTTTTTTTAAAAAAATTGTTTTAACTGTATTTGATGTTTTATGTTTTTCTATATCATTCCATTTTTAATGAAAATATTTTCAGTTTTTATGTATTTTTTTCCTTGTCGCAAAGTGAGGAATTATTTGAATGAGAAATATATCTCTAATGAAATTCGACGAAGCAAGGTTAAATATGCAGGAAAATGCGTATAATTTAATATTCCGTGCAAGGAAGTCGTGTGGTGCACATATCAGATTTTTTGTTTTGTTTTACTTAACTAGTCTAACTGCACTAGTTCCGAAGCCTAAAACTTTTGTATGGATAAAAGTCCTGATACGCAATGGCATCATGATTCGAAAAAGTTAATTCTCTGAAACCTTTCATTTTAGGTATTACCACCAACTTGCTTGTGGTAAATGAATTATAAAAACTGGCATCAGTTAAAAATGAAAATAAGAATTTCTGTCCCCTCCTTAAACATCCAGCAAAAATTAACACCCATTTTTTTAATACCTTAGTTGAATTCATGCAACAATAATTTATAATCGATAAACAAACATTTAAAAAATGCTGAAGATTATTCGACGCAGTGATGTAATTTACGAACTATACACATTTCACTAACGTCGTCTGCTAATAACACATACATTTTTTGAATTTATATGTCCACAATTTCATGTTAAAAGCTGATGGCAGTCTACTAGAAAAACCCAGGAAGACAAATTCGGAAATTAAGTAACAGAATTACCAGGCAAGAGGCAAAAGAACGCGTTAAGTGCCTTTCGTCCTAAATGCCACTTTGTCCTCTGCAGAAAACCAGAACCAATTTAATAAAATCCTTTTTATTTAGATTCCAGTTTGGCAAAAGAAACGCAAACATTCTCCAGAAGACACATACATTGTTTTCAACTGAACGTCTAAGGAGAAAACAATGAGACAGGCAATGTGTTTTTTCCCCTGCTTTTCTTCCACTATTTCTGGGATGGTTAGTTGGTTTGAAAGTAATAAGATCGGCACTGAAGGTGAGTTTTGAGCGCGGGCGGACAAAATTGGAACAAAAATAATTGCGCATTCTCCAGCGATTTATCTTTGCTCTGTCTAATTTCGTCAAAGAACATTCCGCAGATGTCTGCACCAAGAGGTGGGATTCTGATTTATGACGCATGTCGAGACGGGGAGACTAAACCGGAGGGGGGGAAGAGGTAATGGATAATCAAATACAAACGACGCTGCCTGACGTCTTCTTTCTTCTCAGCATCCTTTAACAAGCTAGTTTTCAGTTAAAATTTTCTTCAGCATTAACCCCTGACTACCCCTCATATGACTCAATTCTGCAAATATGACTATTAGAAGTACAACGGTATTTTTCTTACGGGAGGAAACAGGATGCGTAACTAGAAGCTGGGGGGAGTCGGAGAAACACATTACAATGCTGTGCTCACCTCTTTATTGTTTCTTCAAACATTAACCACTTTTTACTTCTTTGTACGAAGTAAAGGAAGTATGGCAATCACGAAAAATTCCGGGTATCATATTTCAAAGAAAATATCAATTTTGACCGCTATAGCATGCAAGTTAACGATATTTTGACATGACATATGTACTAAGAACAGAATAAAGGACTTTTTTTCCTCAAACGTATTATAAAACTGAATTAAAATGGACTCGGGAGATTTTTTTCGTGGCGTCTGTACGCACGTACGTTTGTATGAATGTATCTCGCATAACTCAAAAACGAATAGCCTCAGAACGCTGAAATTTTGTATATAGGACTGCTATAACATGTAGCTGTGCATCTTCCTTTTCGGTTGCAATAGGCCGCACTAAAGTATAGAATTCTCTTTATTTAAGATACAAGATTCTAATTAGAATTTACTTTTGTTTTTTCCTTGCTTTGGGGGAAAGCGAAAATTTTCGGGTGAACTATTATAATTAAAATACATTGAAATGGTTCATATTAAAATACATTGAAATGGTTCATCGGCTAATTCTGAATACACAAAAGCAAGGACTTTTGTAGAAGAGAGATTTCAATTAATTTCATTGTTCCTCACCCCTGATGAAATGGCATCGTAGTTGATTGAATTCTTTTTCTGCTATGTTAATTTTTCTTTGAATTTCACATGCACACACACACACACACACACACACACACACACACACACAAAAAAAAAAAAAAAAAAAAAAAAAAAAAAGAGTTTTGCTAGCTTGAAATTTTGGTTTTAAAAATTTTTAAACTTTTTGTTGCATTTATAGAATTACGTATTTTACATTTATTAATTATGAATTTGAAAATTTTTGGTCTGTGTGAAAAATTAGTTCTAAATTTCTTACTTTATGTCGTTAATGATAATTTTCAGCAGCTCAAAGCGCGAAAATACTACATTACTATTTACATTTTGTTTAAAAAATTGTTTTGTAATTATGAAATATATACATACCCATTCTGTTACCCGGTTCGGTGAGCTCAGTTTTTTTTTTTTTTTTATTCTTATATATTGGTAAACTGCGCATATTTTGCTTTAAAAATGATTGAATTATGTTGTTCTTACCTTCTGGTTCAGGTTTTTATGCCTTTAGTTAAATCTGCATGAAATAGTTGTAGAAATATCAACACTTTAAAAGTTATTCAAAGTGCGGCTAAGCCTAATTTTTGTTTACCATAGCAGCCATATTTGTTCACATTTGAAACTTAGCACAACAGTGAATTCACTTTCTGCACCTTCAGTGTCTTTTTGCTGTGTGGAACAAAAATTAAACTTTCAGTTTTGTTCACCGAAAAATCTGCCTGCTGGCCGAATTGCTTGTTTTTGCATATAAACTCTAATTCTTAAATATAAAAATTGTTTTTTTGATTGTTTTAACTGTATTTGGTGTTTTATTTATTTATTTATTCATTTATTGTCTATATTTTTCAATATTTAATGAAGATAATTCGAGTTTTTATGTATTTTTGCCTTGTCGCGAAATGGGAACTGAATTAATTTGGGCAATCAGGAAAAAAGTTTACTAACAAATTATTATTTAGTATATATATATATTTAGATTTGGATTACAAAAATCGCTGGTGTCTGTTAAACAGCAAACGCATTAATTCTTTTATCAAAGTTAATATTTTTTGGCTCGATTATTCTCAATTGAGAGCAAAGCTAAACTGGAGAAATTATTCTTCTCCCATATTGCTTCGCAGATGATGTTTTTATTAATTTCAGTTTTGAAAACGGTCGTTCAGCCTTAGCTACAGTCACAGGAACAATTAAGTACTGTTGCCTGCTTATGGGTTCGTTTTAAATTGAATGCACACAAGTCCGATGATAGGTTGATAAATTTATTTTATCAAAAGAACACTTCAGAGTTCTGGAACTTTCCACAGAAATACTTGCAGAGGTATTCACAGTAACCAGTATATCATTAGTTACAATTCACAGTATATCAGTAGTTACACTTCAAACTACTAAGAACGTTAAACACTAGGCAACCAACGCGCATCTAAAAGGCGAAGCTTTCATAATACTCCAAAGTTTCTCTGAGCTAACAACTCACAACGGCAACAACTCTGGCCAGATGTCTCTCCGACTTTATATACTAGTTTTCACCAGGCCTCCGAGATATTTTCTAGCACTTTCAGCTTCCCGAAAAGGCATACAACGGTCTAATACAGTTACACAAAATCAAAAACAATGTTTATTACGGCGATACAGGGACCGAACTAGAGTCCGATTTCGTGTCAAAATAACTATGTTAGAACAATGTTATATATAAACCTAATACATATCCTAAGTTACGCTTTCGAGTCATGAAAAATGCAAGTTCAATTTCGTCAATCGACCCAAGAGAATGGGAGATACAGAACTGCCCCCCTTTTTTTTGTACATTAAAGGTACCGTGTCTTTGGTAATGATTCATATACGCCACCATTTTCTTTTTGCTTTTCTTTCGTGAAGGAGAAGGAGGAACTGGCCTGATGATTTAAGCTAAATATCATTCTAGCGCGAATATAAAACTCGCTAACATGTTAGTTGTAAGCACCGAGTGTGTGCATGGTCTGTTCAGTTTAGTTAAAATCAGGGCTTAATTTCTAAAATTAGAAGTGCGCCCTATGGAAGACTGTCAGGAATGAAGGAAAAAATAAATGAATAAAATAACTTAAAATTAAAATAATAAAATAATTATATTTAAATTAAAAGAAATGTAAAGAGATAAACAGAAATATAATAAATTATTCAATCAATTTTAAATAAACAGTATTATTGGATCCTGTCCTTATTTGGGGCTTCGACTGGAATTAAAGTTCCTCTCCAAAGCTAAGAAGCAGCTCAGCCGATCTCTGTCTGAATTTAATCCCTGATTTTATAATTAATGTACCGTCAAAAAAGGACGTATTTTATTTATTTATTTTTTTTTTTGGCAGCACCAAATGGAAAAAAGATAAAAAGCATTAAAGCATCACTGAGAAGCATAGTGAGAATTCTCATATTAATATATATTTATTTATACCAGGATATGGGCGAAAATTTTAACGGAAACGTGTAGCTTTGGTAATAAAGAGAAAATAGTTCCGTTCGCGATGCCCTGTCGATATAATTCTAGCCGCAAAGCAGAAATTTTCCCCGAATACGATTCGATAACAACATGGGAATAAACATAAGACAGTAGTGGTCATAATAAACATAAGACAAGTGACAGTAGTGGTCCTCGCGTTTGGTTATATCAGGGGGTTCCCAATTCTGCGCCCGCCGATACTTTAAAGTGGGTCCGCCATTGTACGGTCACGATAAAAGTGTTTTGGTTTTCAATAAATTCCACCTGAAAGTTTTCTCATTTTTAATGAAATAGAAATTGCGTTCAACGGAATACCAACACAAAGCGAAATGCGATCTCTTTTTTTTTTTTTTTCTTTTATGTGTATATATTATTAACTTTATTTAATTCCAACTATAAATTTCCCTTGAAAAAGTGAATGGTGCCCGCCGTCCAATAGATATTCTAGAATGTTCAAAAAGGTTGGGGACCTCTGGGTTAGTTACATGCTCAACAAATCTACAGGAATTCTGCATTAGGAGTGGCACGTGCATGATGAGGGTGATCACTTTTAGTACTTTTAGGAACAAGAAATTTACCCGCTCTCATAAATTCATTGCATATCCTAGAGAATAAGCCTTTGATATGTGGGAGGAGGCTATTCTTGCCTTAAAAGTCTACAACTGCTATCGAAGCTTTGAGTCCGAGTGAATAACAGGCCAGCATTCAGAAAATAAAATTGATTTTTAAGGCATTTATTTATTATGTAAATGAAGTCTGACTGCCGAAATTGTAGTTCACTTACATAAAAGAAGTGCCAGAGCTTTTTTATTTAGGGCTTCGATGCGCTCTAGCTAAAAGTATAATTTATCTCAAAAACGGAGAAGTATCGCAGCCGGCCTCAGGTAGGCTCCAGCGCAATTTAAGCTCTGGTTAAAATAAAAAGGTTGTTACAACCTCCGTCGGCAGTCATCTGTTTTTCCGAGAATTCGCTATCTCGTCTTCAGTAGGGTTGGCATTTTATGCTCTCCAAAAGAGACTCCACAAGGTTATACATACTTTTTTAACCTGATTTATACCAAACACAATTTTTTTTTTCATAGAAACTTTGCGGAACGTGATTTTACCCCATGCGCTTATGTATTAATGACGTAGCCCCCGCATTCGAAAAGGATTTACTCTATTCTGAAAGATACTGAGACGGTCTAAATAATATACTTTTAAAGAAAAACTAAGCAAATATGTTTCTTTTTAACGAAAATGTGAAAAAAATAATAGATAATTAATTTATCTCCGCATATTTTTCAAACCTTCAACTGCACATGAACGAGAAGTACGATTTTCATGAGATTTTAAGGGGCCAAATAACATCTTACATTGGAACAGGATGGTATTTTAAACAGAAAGTAGTATTTATGACAAAATATGTTCTTCCTTTTGAACTATCAGAGACTTTCGAAAGAAATTACACAGTACCTAACCTACATCGGTATTTTTTCTTAACTTAAATCGTTCACTAAGAGGTTACACATCAACTAACTCTTGTGGATTGGAATAAAATTGATACTT
Organism: Stegodyphus dumicola; assembly: GCF_044657685.1. Taxonomy (NCBI): domain Eukaryota; kingdom Metazoa; phylum Arthropoda; class Arachnida; order Araneae; family Eresidae; genus Stegodyphus; species Stegodyphus dumicola. Next base: position 6,490,469 of record NC_140769.1, on the reverse strand, counting down.
CTGAGCGTCTAATGAGGAATATTTCAACACTATCATCAAAGAAATACCACACAAAATGCAGACGTATGGGTTTATAATCATGTGACCCACGCTGCCGTGCAAAAGTTGGATGTACGCCCTAACATAATGCTGATTCTAGGCGATGACAAAACTAGCAGGTGGGGTGGAGTTACGATTCTCAACAAGAGGGGGCAAAAGTAGCATTATTTCGTGCAGAATCCTTTTTTAAATTCTTTTATCGTCTCGGTTACAAAATAAAACCTAGTTTTCTGCCAAAAATTGAAATATGCGTGGGGCGAGGCAGAGAGCGAACTCTCTCGCAGACTAGCCTGTCAGACGGAAATGATAAATGAGTTTTAAATAGCTATCATTAGAAAGGAGACGGAGGATGAACTACCAGAAGAAACAGCAACGCAAAGCGAAGGTGCTTCGTCAACACAGACCGCCTTGAGCAGAAGAATCACTTAGTAATAGAGATCTGATACAAGCTGACCACAAAGGAAGAGCGCGAATTAAGAGGGCTGCGGAACACCAAAAAAATGATGAATTCATCGAAGCGTTACATGTTAGCAAGCGATAACAACCGGGAATAAAACTCGTAAAGATCGGAGAAAAGAACTTTTATTCCATTTGAGGATCTTTAATCAGGATGAAAATATTTTTTTCTCTTTGCTTCTGTTCGTTCATTTTTTCATCAGGTCTGGCGACCTCAATTTTTTTCTTTTTTGCCAAGAAAAAGGGGGAGGGGAGATTTAGGAGATGTTTACTGCGAGTTCGGCAGCAATAAAGTAGTTACGCGAAATAGCTTATAAGGTTAAATTATAAGTTATACTTTATGAAGTTCTCTAGCAATTAATTTAGTATCATTTGCTAGAGAACATTAAAAGAATTAACTTTCCAACATTAAAAGAATGCGCAGAAGATCTGTCCTTTCCCCCTCCCCAGCTCCTTTTTCCTTCCGGTGGATTCCTACATACTCCATATCATATTTGCACAAAATGACCACCTAAAAAAGAAAAACGGCAAAACAGTGTCTAAAAACACCCACCTTCCATGAACACGTTTAAAGAAAATACATTTCAGATTTAGTCATCTATCCAAGTACAGCAAAACGAAGATATAATACATACAAGTTTATTAAGCATTCATTACAAAAGGTAATTGAGATCGTTGCAGCCTTGACACCAGTAACTAGAGCTTTAACTAATATGCAGTTCTTACTTTAAAAGCTTGATGTTAGAATTAAAAGGAATATTTCATTTCCATATATATAGATATATATAATATTCTACTTAAAAGATCAGTATTTTTTACTTGTATATTTAACTTCGCTAAAAACAATTCACAATTTCGCTATTTATTTTGAAGGCCAGTTTTTCTTATGAAATCTACTAAGAATGAAAGAGAATGAAATCTACTAAGATAAGGATCTACGATAAAATATATCTAAATAAAGAAGTTGTTAACAAAAACAATGGTGAGTTAGAAGAAATGTTTAATAACTGAACATTTCTTATTATTCTGAAGTTATTAGTTTTTATCACTAGAGTAAACTTTCTGTAAAAGTTCTTTGTTATTTTTAATGGCACTGAGATATTGACTGCAATTTAATTCTTTGTTAATTTTGCAGCTTTGTAAAGTTTTGACAGACAATTCAGCCATTCTGTGTCTTTTTTCAGATCATATGATATTCATTATTACAAATATTCTTTCGACTGGTGCTGATGTCCACAGAATGTTGAAAATATATTCCATGATTTGAGTGAACTGGGCGATGAATTTTTTTTTTTATTCCTGTTTAAATGACTGAAAAATTTTATCTATTTTTCAAAATTTGATAATTAGCTCATACACACACACACACACAAAAAAAAAAAAAAAAAAAAAAAAAAAAAAATCTTGCAAACAGTATTTTGCCGAGAAGCTGATCCACATTTATTGTATTATTTGTGACAGTTCTATTTATTTATTTATTTATTTATTCACCTGAAGCTTCAGTTTCAGACCATGTTAATTATCTGTTGGTTATCCAAATAAAAGATTCTGACTTACCAAATGATCCGACATCTATACTAGTTTTTCTGTAGCTCGATGTAAGAATGGCATCTTTTATCATTTTGGGCAAAAACAGCAAGATAACATTAAAATTAGATAAATTTTTCTTTTCTTTTTAGATTGGCAATAAAGAGTGTAACAGAGAGGATATTTTAATTGCCAAATTGCCATTCTACCTAAGGCTGCACTAATCTTCACTTCTTGTATATTTCGTATTTTTAAAATTTTACCAAATAACTGGAACAAAGTACACACTGACTGGGATGAGGGATTGTACCATCAAACTGGGATGACTGACAAACCTAATTATAAGGAAACGAATTTCTCTTATTAATCTCTTATAACTTCTCTTCGAATTAAGCTTCTGTTCTGTCTAAAACAGGTAACACAGGTTTCAGTAAAGCTAACTGCAGTAACACAGGTTTCAGTAAGGCTAGAAAGTTAATAGAAGAAAGGTGTAATTCTAAGATTTTTTTTTTTTTTTTTTTTAAATTTATGCTATCAGGAATGTCATATGTATTCAAGGTAGTCCTTTGTATTCCCTATCTAGATGTGACTCTGTAATCTTTTTTTTTTTTTTTTTAATTTAGACTTAATAAATGTGTGCAGGGCGGACATCATACTGCAAGGGCTTGTTCCCGGTCAGTAGTCCTCCTTAGCAGTGTAAAAGTAAAAAAAAAGTAGTAAGAGGATTGAATTTTACACAGCCCTGTTTCCATTTTAGTGCTATTTTCATTATTCAAAATTGAATTAACAAATATATAAGCAAAATTCTAGGAAGCTCTTACCCTGTGCTTCACAGGCACTAAATGAAATGATGCACATAGTTTAGTAAAATATTAATTTACCAAACAATGGCAAAAATCACCCTTAGTAAGTCATCCACGAAGGCATCCTTCACCCTACGCAGACAGCCCTAGGGTGCTTTGCCATAATCAAATAAACCAAATCCAAACCAAACCAAAAATCACCATAGGAGAAACAATTTTCCTAATTTACATATAAGAAAGTTTTGAGCCTTCTCAAGTCTCCAAGATATGCATCATGTCCACAAAAATTCTTACCCGGTCTTTTTTGGCAACTGTTGGTTACACATATATTTCCTGTGTGTAACATCTGAATTGTTGTGCATAAAAATTGATGATAAAAACATGCTATAGAATGGCTCTATTTTCTCTCTGATCAGTAATTAAAGAAGAAGCACTTTAAGAAATGTGAAAAACAAACAACATTTTACATGAAATTCATTTAATATGCAACATGATAATTTATTTTTCAAAGCTCTTCAGTACTGCACATTTCTCCCACAGCCAGATCATAAAGCTTTAATATTTTCCCCTAAAATTTTCTATGAGAAACAACAATTAAAAATATTTTTTGATAAAAGTTACCATACTACAAAAATCAATATCTGCAATCAATCATTAAATATTTTTGCTTTGGGATTTTTACCTGTTCTTAGTACTTGAATGGAAACATTTATCAGCATAGTCATGATACTTTCATGATATCTAGGTATCTCGAAACACGCTCAATCTGTATACAATAAATTTATTATACTGAAATAACTTTTACTCTCAGACATCATTTTACATACAGTTACACAAAAACTTGTACTTTTATTATTATTAAAATGACGAAGAATAAATGCATTACAACCATCAAGTACAGAGCTTTTACTATATTGTATTAGGTAATGACTAAATTCTATCTAATAGAGAATATATTAAAAAATTGTAGATTAAAATACAGTCATTTTCCCCTTAATCTTAAAAAATAGTGATCAATGACATTTTATAAATGTGTGATTAATTTCTAGCAATCCAATATCTATTTGAATATGAATAATACGGTAAACTCCTAATTAATTAGGGTAACACTATAGTGATATCATGATTCATTCATGACCCAGTTGTAAGAAAACAAAATCTGACGTGTACACCACGACTTCTTTGCACGGAATATTAATTTATATGCATTTTTTCTTTGCATTTCATTTAAACTTATTGGATTGAATTAAATCTACTTCGTCGATAGTACAATAAAATAAATGCACTCTTTAAAATTCACTATATTTGTTTACCATAGCGACACTCTGGCACTAGGTTCACTTAAGAGTGTTACATTTCATTCATATTATAACTCAGAATGCACAAAATTTATATCATTTGAAGAACTGTCTAATCGTTTAATCATTGTCACACGTCCTATTCAAATACTATAATAAATCTAAAACGACGTAAAAAAGAAATTAAGCAAAAACGAAAGAGAGAAAGAAACAGTCTTTCACAGACAATTCAGTATTTCTCATTCTATTAATTCAGTTTTCACTTCCTGACAAGGCAAAAATATATCAGGTCAGTCCATAAGTTCGTGCGCATTAAGAGTACATGTGGAATTCACAATGACGCATTTACTAAAACAATACAATTTTGAACCTGTTGAAACTTGTCATCATTTGACTAACATATTATTCAGTTCATCACTAACTTTCGTTAATATCGAATGCATTTTAGTACCCATAGAAGATGAATATAGATAATCAGTACAAACATGCTGCTCTACATTTTTTTATTTTTGTGTGGTGAATCTGCCAAGTTTGCAGCAATAAAAATGAATAGTGTACATGGTGAACACACTATTAGTGTAAGGACTGCCCAGAAATGGTTTAAAAATTTTTAAGTTGGAAAAAGCAGCATGGATGATGAACCCCGTTCAGAATGTTTTGAACTGTTAGAACCAAATCAAATTATTAATTCAGAAGTTTATAGTGAGCAACTTTGCCATCTAAACTCAGAATTGATCAAAAAATGCCCACGATTGGTGAATATCAAGAAAGTGTTGTTTCATCATGATGAAGCTAGACCACATACAGCTCGAACAACGCTGCAGAAAATTAGTGAATTTAATTGGGAGCTTTTGCAACATCCTGCTTACTCCCAAGATATTGCCCCAAGTAATTTTCATTTATTTCATGCCTTACAAAATTTTCTATTGGGAAAAAAAATTAAATTCTAAACAAGATGTACACAATGAACTTTCAAGTTTTTTTTGCATCAAAACCAGAGTCTTTCTACAGCAATGGCATAAAAAAGCTGCCTGTAAGATGGTAAGACATTGTAGATAATGGAGGAAGATATATAATTGATTAAAATATTAAATTGTGTTTTTTTATGTTATTTAAAAATTTACTAAAAAATGCGCACAAATTTATGGACTGACCCAATATAAAAACTCAGAATATCTATATTAAAAATTACGAAGTAAATCTTAAACACTTATTTCTTCGAATAAATTTAAGAATGGATTAAACATGATTTAATTCACAATAATAAAAGAAGGCATTATCTTTGTTGTTGCGAAGCTTAGTTTCTCTAGATTGGCAAAAAAATCCGCTATTTTGCCAAGTTTAACCCTTTGATGCGCGGTGGTCGCGCCCTGAAACCACCATTTTCCGAATTTTTTCTTCCTCTTTTTTCCAAAATTTTTGAGTGAAAATGAATTGATTACTGATCTTTTACATCTAAATAACATGACTGTAGAATCATATATGTTTTAGGTATTAATACTTCAGATCGGATGCCTTTTAAAATTTGTTTTCGATGAGACAAAATAACTTCCTTTTATTAATACGAACAACTTTAAATTTCAAAAGTTAGTCATCGCACATCATGATTTCTATCATAAACAATAAAAAATTGCAGTAATTAAACTGCATATATAAAAAAAACCTCTATATGTATGGCATTTGCTATGTGGTTTCAGGGCACGACCACTGCACCACTAGAGCATTGTGTCACAATGCTTACAATCCTCTAGAGGCTCGGTGGTCGCGCCTTGAAAGCACTGGCGTTTGCTTCTCAATGGCGTTCGCTTGATGTTCAAATAGGAATGTTTATTTTTACCCGGATATAGATAAAGGGCTTTGAAACCACAGAGTTATTTTATTACTAAACAATACATGCACCTGCCCAGTAAAAAGGTCTTTCTTTTACAAATACTTTTCTCTGACATCAACACACTTACTCCCCAAGCTAGTATTGTGATTTTATAAATTATTTCCTGTGGTTTAAAGTTAATGTAAGTATACTTTGCTATAATTAAAAATAGAAATTGTGTAAAAGTTTTATTTAAATTAAAAATATTTTCTGATTATTTTGGGACGAAATACGAATAAAATAAGTATGAATGGGAAACGAACAATCCGTACAAAGCCAAAAAGACCAAGCCCTCCCCCATTAACATAAAAAACCACAAATTTCATGTGCCAGATGAAAAGAAACTAAATAATGCTAGACATATACCAGTAAATTTTAAATCCAGGCAGTGTACATTTTGTAGCACAAGGAAGAAACCTCATAGAACAAGATGTATGTGCGAAACGTGCAAGGTGGGTCTATGCATGTACCAAATACCAAAGAGACAAAACATGCTTTGAACAGTGTCACAAAAAAAATAGTTCTTTGATATTTAAAAAAAAAAAAAAAAAAAAAAAAACACTGAGTTCTTTTTTATCCTTATTTTATTGAGTTTTTAATCCATTTATCCAAATGTTCTTATTATGTAGGTACTTATATTTTCACTGCTATAGAAAAATTACATAAATGTTTATTTTTTAATCTTTTCTGATGATTTACTTTGTAAAATAATGTAAAAAAATTATATGTAATGCAATTCTTACATAATTTTTTTTTTTAAATCCGTAAATTTCATCATTTATTGGAAACATGCGTGGAAAATGGTAAGTTTTTTTTCCTACTACATCAGTAAGTTTCAAAGTCCTAGACGCGCGGTGGTTTAACAGTGCGACCACCACCCACAGAATAATGGGCAAGAGTAGATTTTTTTTAAATTCAAATATTATTTGTCTCTAGGATCATAATATTTAATTTCTAGAGTTTTTAGTAAAAAAAATTACAAAAATAATATCACGCGCGTCAAAGGGTTAGAATGTAAACAAACATGTCCGCCATCACAAAATTAATTAGGCTTAGCTGCACTTAAACAACTTTTAAATTGTTGATAACTCCACAAATATTGCAAGCAGATTTACTAAAGGCCTAAAAACTTAACTGGAAGAGAACAACAACATAATTCAATCATTTTTAAAGCAAAAAATGTACAACTTACAAACATATGAGAGTAAAGAAACTGAGATCACTGAGCCGGTTAATAGAGTGGATATATATATGCATATATTTATATATGTTTGGTGCGGCCAAAGCAACCAAAATACGAGGTGCACATCTATATGTTATACCAGTCCTATATACAAAATTTCAATGTTCTGAGGTTACTCGTTTTGAAGTTATGCGAGATATGTACGTACAGACGCCACGAAAAATTCTCTTCAGAATTCATTTTAAATAAGTTTTATATTTTTTTTTTGGGGGGAAAGAGTCTTTTATTCTGTCCTTAAGTACAAATGTCACGCCAAAAACATTGTTAAATTGCATTCGATAGCAGTCAAAATGGATATTTTCGTTGAAATACCATGCCTGAAAATTTTCGCGATTACAATACTTCCTTTTAACTTCATACAAGGAAGTAAAAAAGGAGAGAAATAACTCATATTTTAATTGGAAAATTAACAGAAAAAAAGCTATTAATAATTTGCCTGTATTTTCAAGCAGTTTCATCAAGAGAACAAAGCAATTTCACATGTCTGATCTTATCAAAACAAGCCTACATATTTTATTGTGACAAGTAGTACAAGATAGCGGCCCACTAGCGGCCGAGCGAGAAAGCCCCTGAATACTAGTAGTTCGAATCTCGGAAATGGGCTGGCTGCATGTGCATTTTCATAGTTTACCCATGTGTAACATGGTAATACTAGCCAGTTACCCTTAAAAAGCCCTCCACAAAGGCATCCACGTAATCCTTACGGCTGAACACGTAAATAAATTATTCTTTATAATTACTATATTATTAATAATAATAACCAGAGTGCAAGACTGTGTCTGTTGTTGGCATGAGCCTTGAGCACCTTACAGGTGACAATATGACTTTGCCCTACTCTGTCCTAATTTTTGAAGGACAGCATCCTAAAGGTAGGTTCTAAGGTTTCCAACCCCTCTTTTTGCCTCACCATATATTTCAAATATTCCCCATGCTACACAGACACTATACATGTAAAACATTCATGCCTTCTTTGGGATTTGAATACATGCCCTTTGGTGCGGTATTCAAAGTAACTAACACTATACAGAGTGGCGGAAATATGTTTGGTTACATAAATTAAATGAGTATTAAAAACAAGTTTACATTACTTTAGCATTTCATTAGCAGTTAATGTGAACCAAAAGATTAATGGCTGTGCACATGATTTATTTTTAAGGCTGAATGATTTACTTTTAATGAATAACTTAACAATACTTTTGTATTTCAGATAAAGTATAGCTAAATTGCATACTGTTATAGATAAAAGCAACTCTAAAATACTATTACATCATCTGTTATCACTGCTGTTATATCCTGTATTTTTATTTTCCTTTTTGTATTTTCTACAGATAGTTCCCTCCCCCCAAATGCTAATGATAAGTGATAGTAATTTTCCCACTGTTTTACAATACAATTTTTTTTTTCTTTCTGATTTTTTAAATACAGACCCTGCTATTCGGGAACTGACCGTGTTCAATATTAAAAATATTATCCTATAAAATAAATAAGCAAAATGAGATGGTTCTGATCATACCTAAGCATCCGCACTTCATGAACATTTGCTTTTATGGTAGACCTAAATAAGGTACAATTTTTTGTTAACAAAAAATATCTGAATAAGATTTTTGCTTCTATGAAAAAAGGTGGTTCAGCATTTATTTTATGAAATGACTGCATAAAAAACTGACTAATTGTGATACATGACAGACAACAATTAAATAATGTGATCTGTAATTCTAAAATTGCCAACACTGTCACAAATCCATATGAGCATAGCAAAGCAAGTATATTTTAGTATATACCTTCCAAGCTGTGCAATAGTAACATTTGAGAGCGCAGAATTAGAAGTTTCTAAAACTAATACTTCCAGAATGCCTGCCACAAAAATGCTTGAGACAAAAAAATTCAGGAGTTTGGGTTTAATTTATTTTATTATGGCAAAGCACATTAAGACTACTTGACTAAGGGCAGCGATGCCTTTGTGGAGGACGTTCGAAGGGGACTGGCTCATTACACATTAAACATGGGGAAAAACATGACCTCCCCCCCCAAAAAAAAACCTATGCAGCTTGCCTGTTCACCAAGATTCAAATCCCAAACTTAACTAACAATGTTCAATAACTTTACTGCTTGGCTGCTGGTGGGCAAAAATTTGGTAAATAATTGTCATTAAGCTTTTCACTGGGTTGACAAACTATGTTAAATTTTAACAAACTGCACAGTATGTACAGTGAACATCATTTATTGCAAGCATATGTGTCGGAATGAGGTCACAGTTTAAAGAGTAGTCAAGAATCAGTTGAGACAATGAGAAGGAAGATGCTGCAATTTGCACAAATATAAACCTTGAACATTTATGTGCCCTAGTATTACCTGTCAAAGCCAGATTTGGTGACATGAAGTTAGAACTTATAACACAATATGCCAGTTCATTTAGCACTCTTGATAATTGAATATTTTCACAGAGTTGAAATTTGTAGTAAACGGGCATTGATTTTAGCATACCATTTGCAACTAGTTTTTGGATTGGAGAAGAGCTGGCACAAGTGCACTGAATTGCAGGGGTAGTATTGTGAGGGACTGTTTTCAACTAATAAAGTTGTCCTACAAAACATTTTTCACTATTTAATTGATATTTATCATATTTCACAGATAGGTTTTTAAGGTAGTTATTGTAAAAGTGCTGATTCCATGAGAATTGTGCAATAAAGAATATAATAGAAAAAAAAGTACTAGTTATAGCAACTAAGCATACTACCTTTAAGCTTTCCCCATTGGGCCACAAAACAAAAAATTTTGATAATAGGTTAGGCAAGTACACAAATTATAGATTCATTGATTAGATGGATATAAAAGAAAAATGATAAAAGTTGATCTTTGTTCTCTCTCACCTTTACAAGAGGACATGCAAAAATCTCTGATATCTCAATACATGATCATCGTGGACAACAATTTAATAGCTTCCGTGTGTTCACTTTTTCAAGATGGAAACTATACTGTATTTAAATTAGTTCAATTTATACAGTCAGTCTATATATTTAATAAATTATAACTGTTTACAATAAATTTAGATTTAAGAAGATTTGATACTTTTTTTTAAGATGTGAGAATGATCAAAGAAATTTCCCGTATAAATTTATAGTAAATGCTTCTTTACTTTCTACCATTTTGGTTTATAAAAGTCATGGCAGGATTTCTGTAAAGCAACAAAAATCTGTCATTACATTTTATGGTCTAAAATTGGTAAAAATTATGAGAAGCAAATTACATACTGGCTCTACAATTCCTGATTCCTTTATGCCTAAAGATTCTCCTTCTTTCCATCCCATTTTCTTGAGCATTTGATAACCTTTATTTGATTCTGACATCATCCTAAACAAAAATTAAAATCCAGTTAAAAGTAAAAATATACAAATAACTAAAGGGTTTAGAAAGAAGTCACAGATATATAATTTTAAAACATTAAATTTTTAACTTATAAATGACTAGATGCAATGCTATAACAGTTTTAAAATGAAATAAGTATAAGCACTTCATTATTATGAGCAAGATATAAAATCCAGCTTACAAATAGTGTAATATAAATTTCGGAAAGTTACATTGAAAATTAGATATTTCATATTTAAAAATAATATTCTAGACCAAGGATTCCCAATGCAACAATCCACTATAAAAGAATGTCCTTTTTTATCAGCCCCCTTACAGTTTTCTCTTTAATGTATGCCATATGACATAACTGTAATACAAATAATTGCACATAAATAACTTAAAAGATAACAATTAGACTATGAATATGAACCAAAATTTTGAAAAAAAAAAAAAGGTTTATTAAATTTATATTTTATTGTTTTTTGTATTATTATTATTTCCATTTTACAAATGTAAACAAGATTTTAGAAATGAAATCACAGACCCTCATTACACAAAAAAGTTTGATTAATGTGATGGCTGTGCTTAATGTGATTTTTTTATATATTTAGTATTAAATTACTTAATTTTAATTAAAAATTAAATTAAGAAATTTAATGCAAGCAATTAAGCAATTTAATATAAATTGCTTAATTTTTAATTAAAAATTAAATTAAGAAATTTAATACCATTATTTAAATTATGTGGTAAAAAAATAAGTTTCTTGTTTTCTGTAGCAAATTATTGATTTACCTAAAGCCTATAATTGAAGAAGCACTAAAAAGTTAATTGGGAAAATTTTGATAATCAAATTCTTTAACAATTAACAAACAAACAGTACAGTACAAAGTCCAAAATCTGGACTTTACGACCAATAGAAATTTTCTTTTAAAGAAATTCTTTACTATGTTTAATGTTTCACACATGTACATTTGATATTTTTTATAACTCCTGATTCTTAATTTCACTTGGACAGTAAATAAAAGGCATCCAAAAAACACAATCATTTATTAACATAAATCTGTAAGATCAATAATTTTGGCTCTGTAGTGGCTTCTTTGCTTGGCATACAACATTCTACATCAAAACATTACTGATTTTAACTTGCTGAAAAATTTATATCCCTGACCCCAATCTAGCTGATATTTTTATTTTTATTATTATTATTATTTTGCTTTCATTCCTATGTATGACTATTAACACATGAAACGGCTCATGCAGGCATGTTTAAAATATTTTTTTAATATTAGTAATTGAATAATAAACAGCATGGCAAACTTTTATGTTAATATTATGCTTGGCAATCATTACAAACTTCAATCAACTGCACAGCAGAGTGTTGAATGTGTTGATGAGGACAAATTTAATAGAAATTTCTTTCTATATGCAAACAGTGTATTTTGTAAATGATACTCTTGAGCCAAAAGTTTACATTCAGTGCTGTTTGAAATAATTAATAGTTTGTTATTCAGATAAGCTCAGGTTTGCTGGCACAGCAAAAGTTTTAGAATTTAGGGAAGGGACAAGCATGCAAAATTTAGGGGTTGCAAAGTTTTTAAAATTTAGTGTAATGCCTGGCAGCAGAATTAAGAACCTGCAGCAACTACACCAGGCAACAAAATGTCTAGTGCCGATCCTGGATAAGCTTTAAGTATATATGAGTATTTATTTAGTAGGGACTCAGATAAGCCTAAATCATCATACGCGAAAAATAGGAAAAGCTATAATAAATAACTAAATATGCATCATATGCGAAAAATAGGAAAAGCTATACTAAATAACTAAATGATTACAATTCAAGCTTAACTTCTTCGGCACGCAAAGGAAGAATGATATAATTTAATGGAACACTATATTTTTAGTTGCCAATCTCATCATACATCACTAATAGTATATAGCAGACACTACCTAAGTTTCATGATAATAGCCACAAATTTGAAGGTTTTGAGTTTGGCAAACAAAATGTGACATTTTACAATTAATAGAATTTGAAAAGAAATATGGAGGAGTGGTAATAAATGAAGAGAAGTTTTCCATTGCGATGATAATGCCCCAGTAATCAAATGACAGATGAAGAAATTTGTAGTAAGATCCTTAATCCATAAAATATTGCTATGAACAATAAAGTGTACAAAAAAACTTTGATACTTCATTGAGAATCCTCAAGATCACAATTACAGGACTTAAACAATGGAACTTTATAACGGAACAAGAAATTATAAGTGTCTATAAAAACTAAAGGAAAAGTATGAGCGCAATAACGAAGTAACATCAAAAGAAATGTTTAGCAAACTAAACAAATAAATATTGAATTTTTGTAAATTTTGATTCCTTAAGGTTATAAATGATTCATTATTTCATTAAAGGAAAGAAGAAAAATCTGAAAGGTTTTAGATTTTAAGTTACGTCCAAAGGGGCTTTTTTTTACGTTTTGTTTGTTACCTTTATTTATTAAATATCATGCTCTATGTACTCAAACTATTAAATTCAGTTCAACAGCAATATCGCAAATTAATTTTAAAATGAGCATATCTTTAGAATTTCTGATACAGAGTCTCACGCGCTGGAGATAAAAATGTTTTTTCGTACAGTGTTGCCATTGCTCACTTTGAAATCGTTTAGTTTTTTAATCAAAATTCATGGAAGTGTTACAAAATCTGAAATCGATAATAAAACAAATTTCAAATTCAAATTAGGGCTTCCACATGCCTATATTCTATGGAAGATTACATCATTCAAAATTGGATTGCTGTAGGTACTGTTGTTTTATCACAATACAAGAAACATACATACATTTATGCAGATTCTTCATTATTTAATTTCTTTAAATATAAGACAGGGCAATAATATATGGTGGCAATGATTTGAAAAGTGATACAGCCTTTTAAAGTTTTCAATGCAAAATGCCAAAACAAAATTAATAGCCCTTCAGGGCAAATTGCTCCTTTGGACTAAAAATTCATACTTTTAATTTTATAATTTCTACATATCTTAATGAATTCAAAATGATGATCTAAAATCCAGAAAATTCGCATTCCAGAATTGCCGAAATACAGAGAGAGTTCAGATTTTGGACTTTGCACATACAACCAGAACATTAGTTGAAAACTGCAACATGCTTGTCTGCATGGGACAAATAAAATGAATAAAAAAGAACACTAAAACTTTTCTATATTCTCCATACACTCCCCATTGAGCTCTGTAGAATTTTTTCCCCTTTTCCTAATCTCAAAAGAAAATGTGTAAACTCAACTCGGTGATCAGAGCATCTTAAGCTATTATGCGGGACAAACCAAAAGATGGTTTTAGTCCAAAAACAGTTAGCAATATTTCTATAAGTAACATCTAGATAGGATTACATTAAAAAATACCACACTGATATTTAGTTCAGATTAGAACTTTAATATTATTATTTAAAACTATACAAATCTTTTATGAACAGCTCCCATATCTCAATTTTGATACTTTATTAGCTTACATATTAAATAAAAAATTATGATATAGATTGCATACACATGCCATCATACACATAGGGGTACCCAAAATAAACAAAATGAAAACACTGCAAGAAAGCATTTCATAATTACAGATCGTGTTACTAACTCTTGTTATAATTTAGAAGTTTTCCCATTAATTTGGTAACTGGCATCAATCTGAGTAGAATGGTTCGACCTTGGTGCTGACTGTTGTGTATTTCTGTTCATAGCACTTCGCTATTCTTCTTTTATATTGTCACACCTGCTGTGTATTTAAAATACTCAGCTAGGTCAATACAATAACAATAAGGTGTGGAATGAAATTATGGGAAATGAATAATCCCCATTAAAATGTCTAACCATCAAACAAACATACACAGAATCAAAATACTTTAAGTTTATTCTATCTCACCACTGGTCATTGATGAAAATTTAAATATACAAACATAAATTTACCAGCCAACCTGCATCTAATTTAAACCACAAAGCTTTCTTTCACAATGTGTACACATTTAACAATTTAAATTTAACTTGAATAGAGACTACATGCTTTGCCTAGACCATGACAGAAATTCAAACACACTGCTTACCAAAATGGGGTCTAAACTCAGCCTGCAGCATTCACATCAAGACCAGCATTCACCAATAGATTTTACTTTAAGCAGCAGTGGACCAAAGTAAAATCCAAGTGAGCCAAGAGCAGTAGTGGACCAGAGAACCAAACTCTTGCTCACATATTAGTAATCTCTTTATAGTAAAACTGCTTGCAACTCAAAAATCTACATAGATTCTGGAATGAGTAAACCTCATAACAAAAAGAGTCAGAAAGGAAACAAAGAAATGAAATACAATTTCATCAGTAAAACTTAACAATAAATGCCACAATAAGTAACCATAAAGAACAAAGAGTATGCATGAAATTTTGTTTTCGATGATGAAAACTGCAGCTAAGACCATTTTTATGCTTCAGAAAACCTTAAAAATGATGTTTGAGTAAATCACAAGTGTATGAGTGGTTTTTTGCAGACTCAAAAATGGCAAAGGATTCAAAAAATCAAAGGAAGATTGCTACAACTTAAACATTTATTGATGAACAGAAACCAAAGAAATACTGCAAAAGTGCAACTCACTAATGCATCAAAAGACTAGTGACCAAATTTTGGAAAAAACTCTCTCAATCTGATAATTTGGGGGAATGAACAACATAACGTTTTTATATCACTCACACTATTTGCACTACTCAAAATTGCTTCTTGTTTAGTGCAATTTTTTTCTACTCACGCAGAAAAAGAAAATTTTCAAAAGGCTAGAAAGCAATTCAATGAAGTGCATGAGATGTAAGAAAATAAACTGCTTGCAGTGAATATTCTCTGTCAAATGTTTTAGAATTCTTACCATGTTTACAGCAAAAAGCAAAGTGGAAGAAAAGCAATGCTCTTGGACAGCACTATGAAAAGGGACTAAGACTATGAAAAGATACAAGTAAAGTATAATATTATTGCTTAAAAATAAAACTGGTTATTTTAGGGTACCCCCTCATACATTATACACAGGAGTCAAATTCCCATTCAAGGAAAAATATGGCTATTTAGAGCATGAGTCAGTGAAGAAGCAATATTCTTATTTAGAGTATGACCCAACGAAAAATGAAACTAAAGAAGAAATCCATAGGATTTTTTTCACTTAATCCTCTCAACGTCATAACCAGCTTTATATGGTCATACGATTTTTTGTCACTTGCAATATATATATGTTTATAATTTAAGATATTTTGCTTTCTTACTTTCATTAATAATATAAATTCCATCTTGATGAATGTAAGTTTAAGAAAATATAGACTAAAATAGGTAAATATACATATTTAGCTAATAAAGGTTCTTTAAATACAGGTCTTCAAGACGGATCCAAAAACCCAGGCCATTCAGATGGTTAAGCAATTAAAGGAAAGACAACAAATGGGTTCTAAACGAAAGATGGGGAAAAAGCACTTACCACATATGACTTGTGAAAATTAAATTTGAAACAAATAACAGAAATGAAATGATGGTTGAAAAATTGAAAAAAAATTCTAGAAAACTTAGATAATTTAACTGATAAGTAACAGTCATTAAAATTCTTTTTGTTCTTAAACATAATGATATTTACTGGTCAACAGATGCTTCCTCAGTTTTCTCATATGGATTCTCACTGCCAACAGTTTGACGTCTGATTTTAGCTTTATCTTCATATCCAGCATCTTTATTAAGAAGTTTTACATTCTCATATGCCATACCCTAAATGTAACATATGCATTTAAGTACATCAGAATGCACTGTACAATATTAGACATATTCATTAATGAATAAATATCATAATTGCAAAAAACACTAACAAAAGTTATTAGCATTCAGATATGGTAGTTTTCATTGGTCTTAAAGCTTACCCATTCTTCACATTTATCACTATGCTTTCTTATTTCCTTTTTTAAAGGTCACGAAATTATTCTTTTGATTTGATAAAAAATAATAAAAAGAAGAGTTATACAAAACAAGGTATAGTGAAATCTTGCATAACAAATGTAACCAAATCCAAGATAACATTCATTAGAAAGGTGGTGTTTCATATAGGTCACCCTTTCTCAAACTTTTCAAGTAGGATAACTTTCATAAATTAGAATGTTCTGGAGGTCACCTTACCTTTGTATCTCTGGAAGAAAATTTTTTATGTATATTACACAGTATATTTATGTTTTTAAAATACAAAATTTAAATTTATTTTGCTTTATATTGATATTAATTGATTAAGTTAATAGAAGTAAAGTTAAATTTGTTTTTTATAATTCAAGGTTATTGAAGTCTGTATAATCTTTATTTTATTAACTAAAAATTAAATTAATGTTGTACTTCACATTAGCAATGTGGATGATGCTGCTAATTCTTGCACAGCTGATCAATGTTTGGATGCATGTTATGCAAGCTAAATCTGAGATTGGTACGTACATTAAGTCGATTTCGATTCTTTGTTTTCACTTGAGTTAGTGATAAAAACCTTTTTTTATACAGATACGTAGAAGCAAATTAAATTATAATTTTTAAAGCATCACTGTACAGTTTACTACGTAGCGTATTCAGAAACTAAGTACCGTTTCATTCTAGTGCCGTCGCAGCGCTGTGGTAGGCATCCCGCGCATGCGCACTAGTCTTTCTTGTTTACTGACTTTCAATAGTCGCCATTTTGGTTGCTCTATGTTGTGTTTACAGTTTGCTGTGCACATTCAAAATGTTTAATACAATTAGTTCTCCCACTGACTGTGAGATTCGTGCCGTGATTAAATTTTTGAGGCCGAGGAATGTTAAACCGGCCGAAATTTATCGTCAAGTGACAGAAGTTTACGCTGAATACGCGATAAGTGATGGAATGGTGAGAAAGTGGGAAAGAATTTTTAATGCAGGTCGAACACATGTCCACGGCGAGGCTCAAAGTGGTCGGCCTTCTGTTGTCACCGATGATTTGGTAAGGAAAGTTGATGAAGCAATTCATGAGAACAGACACTTCACAATGACAACTCTTTCAGAGGCATTTCCACAAATTTCATGTACTGTTTAATTCGAAATTGTGTCTGACCACTTGAATTATCGCAAACTGTGTTCCCGATGGGTTCCAAAAATGCTCACTGATGTTCACAAAACAAAGCGACTTGGTAGTGTCCTGACATTTCTCACGTGGTACAGTGATAAGGGAGAAAACTTTTTAAACCAAACTGTGACAGGTGATGAAACTTGGGTGTGTCATTTCACACCAGAATCGAAACAACAATCAATGGAGTGGGGACACACTCATTCTCTGAAAAAAACAAAAGTTCAAAGTGACAATGTCATCACAAAAAATCATGTGCACTGTCTTCTGGGATAGGAAAGGCGTTTTGCTTACTGAATTTCTTCCCAGAGGTGAAACCATTAATGCAGCACGATATTGTGAGACTTTAACAAAACTAAGGCATGCCATTCAAAACAAATGAAGAGGAATGCTCAGTAAAGGAATTGTGTTGCTCCATGACAATGCTCAGCCCCATACTGCTGGTGTCAATCAATCGTTAATCCGACAGTTTCATTGGGAGCAGTTCGATCACCCGCCGTACAGCCTGGACTTGGCGCTGTCCGACTATCACTTGTTCCTGCACATGAAGTGCAAGCTTGGTGGCAAGCGCTTTGGATCTGACGATGACACGAAAAATGCTGAGGAGTCGTGGTTATCGAAACTGGCGGGAAGTTTCTTTGACGATGGTATACAAAAACTGGTCACCCGCGATGACAAGTGTTTGATCATTGGCGGAAACTACGTTGAAAAATAGTTTAAGACATGCATTTTCATGTAAAAATAAAATTGGATTCGAAAAAATTGTTTTACTATTTTTTTTTCAAAACGGTACTTAGTTTCCGAATACACCTCGTATTTAATAATGATATTCAAAAATTAACCATATTTTCTGCTCAGAATTTTATTTTTAGTCTGATTTCATTACAGAGTTCAATTAACTGTTCTCATTCATTCAATGACAGTTTTTTAATTTCAAACTTACAATGCAAAAGATCAAGAATCAAAGAAAAATTGTTATATTTACTAACTGGAAAATAAGTTTCCAAGTAGTAAATATAACAAAGTTTCGAGATGCAATCATGTATATCATTATATAATTCTTTTCCAATAAAGTCCTCTATGAAGGCACCATATGCAGATAGCCCTCAAGGGCTTTGCCACAACGAAATGAACCAAACCTTTTCAGATAACGATATTATTTTCTACCAAAGAGGATTTAAGTTTAAGAGTGGTGAAAAATTTCTCTGTTTTACACAACTAACCCACAAAGCAAGCTTTCTTTAATTTCTCAGGGGCATTAACAACACTCAAAGAATTATCTCGTAGGCAAAGATTTAGTTCATTTAGTTCTAGGAATACACCTGAAAGCTATGCCAGCGCACTTAGTGGCTTCTCTCAAGGGCCTCTTCCCTTGTGAGGGGTAAAGAAGGTTGAGGGAGAGGCAGAAGACCTCTCCTTGAAACAAAAATCTTATTGCAAATTCTAAAGATGAAAATTTTGGTATTATTATAGGAAATGAAATGGAAAGGATCATTTTACATTGCAGTAAAAGACTATAATTATTGGTTAAGCAATTTGTTAAATTATAACCTCAATATACTCACTATACAGAAGATCAGATGGCTTGGTGAACGGATAACACTGTTCAGCATTTTGAAATTTTTTGCAGCTCTCCAACTCCCTGATATTTTTTTGCATTTTCTGCACCTAATGTGATGTGCTGAATTCGAATAGGAGTTCAGTTTCTAATTATCACCCATAAGGTTTCAGGGAAGGGTAGAAGAATACAAAACATGAGAATACCAATTCATAAACAATCCAGGGAATTTTCAAGAATTTAATTTTTTTTTTAACAAAACATGCTTTATTTTGTATCAAAAAAGTATAATACAATCAAATAAATTATTTTGTTATTATTTTGCACTTGAATTCAACATTTGAGGATCTAACAGTAGTCCACTAACATGTTTGGGGTCTGTTTTTCACTATGCCACTTCTCCATTTGACCAATTTGCTGGTATATTCTTTCACTGTGTTCATCTGAAACTGCACCTAAATTGTCAGAGAATAATTCTAAACAGGAGTGAAATATCTTGTTATAATGGATAAGTTCTTCAACTAAATCTTTGTAGTTCTCCAATTTCTTGTTACCTGGGGTCTTCTTACATATATTTTTGAAGGCATTCCATGCCTTATTTTTTTTTTTTTTTCAAAAATGTAGTTTCAAAATTTTCATCTTTAAAATGTTCTTCTACTTGCAGCCTAAGGAGCTTTAAGCTTTGCCTCCCTTTTACCTACAAATTTCCATCTCAAATTAAAAAAAAAAAAAAGCATTTCCTTCTTTATTTAAGGCTTTAACAAAAATTTTTACAAGCTCTATTTTTATATGCAGAGAAGGTAAAAAAATTTTCTGCATCTCTAATAAGGGTTCATTTTCATAGGGCATTTTCCAGACTGGGCACGGTCTTCATGAAACGGTCATTCTTTAACGATAAAATGTTGGTTTCTGGCTCGCTGTCGCATTCACATAAAAAACAACAATATTTGGTATAGCCATTCAGTGGACCTGTATGTAATGCAACAACTTTTAGATTGGCACAGAAATTCTCTTTATGATCTTTATATTTTATGCTTTGAATATATGCATGTTCTCATACATTTCTTTCATATTTACAGCATGACACACAGAAACAGATGGTTGTTCATTTCCATTAAATAATAAAATTGCCTTTAGCCTAGTCCTTGAAGAGTCAATGAATAGTTGTCACTCATTAAGTTTATATAGAAGGCTAAGTTTGTTCATTAAACCGGGAATATCGTAACAGTAAAATTAAGTCATTTGGCATAGAGAAAAATTCTGCCAGCATAGACTGCCTTTAATGAAACATGGAAATTTTCACTCCTTTTGTAACAGATTCCACTTCTGTAAAAGAGATCCAAGCAGTGCTATTTTGGGAAAATCCAAATCCTGAATAAGATCATTGAGCTCCTCCTGAGATATAAAATGGGGCTGTTTCCTGACACTGCATTCATAATCATTTTTTCCTTGAGAACCTTGTGGTTCATAATTTCATTCATAATATTCAATTAAATTCATAATATTCAATTTTATGTTTGCTTTTAGTAGAAAAACGCCAGAATTTTTGTTACACAAAGTAGAAATCATCAATATGTTTCTGAGGTTCCCGCCAAATCAGTGATACTGCAAACTTTGCAGACTTATGAGCACCCCATAGCCATCCTGTTAAAGTTCTTGAGCAAGCATACCAGTAAAATTCAGGATGCCAAGTTTTGTCTTTATTCTCAACTTTGCACCCAAATTATAAGTCATAGGCTCAAAGTCTTTCATTGAGCTTTCAGTGCCTCTTCACCATATATATAACAGAAACTGTTTGGTTTAAGGATTGCGACAATGTCATTTACACTTGGTGAAAATAATAGCATCTCTACAACACTATCATTATTCGCTAGTTCTTTGCACTTTGCTTGTGTATCCAATACTGATCCTCCTCCAACCGGCCAGATGCTTATATACTCATTTTGTACATCTGGTGTTTTCTAGAAACATTGGATATTGAGAGTACCAGAAATGACGACATAATTCCTGTATTGCCAGATTGTGCATAATTTCCCTAAACCAATGCAGAATTGGCGACAGAATTGGCGCAGAATTGAACAGAATTGGCAGAAGAAAACGCAGAATTGGCGACATCGCAACCAGTATGCAGTAACAACTTATTATATTATATAAGCCATCCTTACACCTACTTTGCAATCAATCAAAACATGTTGCTGGCGTTTAGAATTAGCTACATAATATGACAATTACAGGTCAGTGTAAGGGTTGCATAGGTAGAAATTATTGAAATAACATATAAGTTTGGTGAAGAGGATTTTCATGCAGGACAGAGTTACCATGTTTACTTGAAATCAAGATCTTCCTTACATTTTAGAATGAGAAATAAAGATATAGAAAAATATCTGATGTGAGCACATGTCTGATTAAAGTGAAAGGCGAACTACCTAATTAAATACAATATTTTGCTATGGCAAAATGCTAATTATCTGTGTGATTAGAATTTATACAGTAAAACTACCCTACATAGCAAGATAAGAAAAGTTCTTCCTCTTATCCTGCAATTTCATTTGTTAAAACATTCAATTATACAATTCTATTTAATTCTGCCAATACAGGGGATCCTACTATAAGTAAATATGATTAAAAATATCATAACCTGCAAGAAACAAACACACTAATAATTCTAAAAATATCTTTAAAATGTCAGCTCAGAGTAGAAGAATGAAAAATACTAAAGCCACCAAAAAGGGTGTCACATTCTTGCTACTAGATGGCAGGCATTCTTCCTCTCTTTTTTGATCTAACTGAGATCAGTGAGAGACTGTAGTGTGAGATTGGAATGGAAGCAAAAAATGAACGCTGCTTAGCGTATTTGTAATTAAGTTGCTTCTATCAATCAAATTCTTCGTAAATATTTGTAAATACTAATAACGTGTGTTGTGTTTGTTTAAAAGGAAGCCTCCTATTTTTATTCTTATGAGTTCACATACGAAAATCCTCTCGGCCATCCACCAAGAAGAAGAAAAAAAAGATAAGTTTACCTTTTGATATATCTTTAATGATCTTCTAAAATAACATTTGGCACCCAAACAGAGACGACTTGAAGGATTTATTTATTGTATTACTTTATGATTGTGTGTAAATATATGATTACTTATAAACTCTAAAAATGGAGGGTTTAAAGAAATTACATACTCCTTTAAGAAGTGTTTTTTACACAAATATCTAATAAAGTGGAAGACTGTTTAAGAAAAGAAGTACATGATATAGAAGAAATTGAAATCCTAATGACAGAGAAGAAAAACGGTCAGTGCTTGATTTGATAGAAAAAGAAATTATAAAATTGTTATCTGATGATCCTATATATTCTTGAAGTGAGTTTAGATAAAAAATACGAGGGTAGTGTAACATATGGTGAAAAATATGTGAGCCTTAGAACTAAGGTACGAAGAATAATGAGTAATACTAATTCGGCGAATAACAGTACTCTTAATTCTACAGTTAAAAATCAAAAGTTCAAACTGACAAAAATTTAAGAAATTCAGTGGTGATGTTAAGGAATGGTTGGGCTTCTGGGGTCAATTTAAGAAAATTCACGATGATCCAGAATTCCACCTGAAGATAAATTTCAATATTTATTTCAAGCAATTGTTAAAGGTTTCACATGCAAGAGATATCGTTGATTCTTTCCCCCCCATTGGCCGACAATTATTACCAAGTAATTGGGTGCCTTAAAGCTCGATTCAGCAAAGAGGATCTCCTCATAGAAGTATATGTGAGAGAATTGTTGAGCTTAATTTTGAATAATTCATTAAGCCAAAACACACCGACAGGACTCGCAAACTGTACGATAAAATTGCAACTCATTTGAGAGCACTCGAAACATTAAACATCCCGTCTGACAAATACGCATGTATGTTATACCCTCTCGTTGAATCTTGTTTGGCGGAAGATGTTGTTAAGAGTATGGGAAAGAAGTGTAGGTTTACGCGAAACTAGTTAATCATCAAATAAACTTACTAAATTAATGAACTTTCTAAAATCTGAAGTAGAGGGTGAAGAGGGAATATCGCTGGCAAAGCAAGGTTTCGGTTTTGAAAGTAAGGTCAAACATTCTACCCTCCTGCCATCTGCTAATGAAACATAAAACATTCCTACTGCCGTTGGACTTTTTGACACCACAGACACTGCGAAAAGTAAACAAACCATCCACTTTTCTTGCGGAAAGGGTCCTGATTTAAGAGCATGTAAAGCTGCATTAAAAATGCAGCTAGATAATAAGAAAAAATTATCATCGAAGAAATCTTCTTGCTTTTTATGCTGCAGAATCGGGCATAGGTTCAGGACTGCAGGTCTAAAATTATTTGTGAAAACTAGCATGGCAGACACTGCAGGGTTATGTGCAATTAAGAAAAATTGAAGGAACATAAAGAACAAAAATAAAATACTTCGGAACTAAAACAAAATGCGATTGGTGATGCAGCGTTAAGTAACAGAACATGTACGTATGACGTTCTCTTACAAACATTGTATGTGAGATTACGGGGTACAAATGGAGGAAAAATAATTCGTGCATTAATGGATACAGACTCTCAACGATCTTATTTAAGTAAACGTGTCGTTAGGGAAATGCAGTACCAAAACATTAAGGAGGAAAACATTATTCATAATTTATCTGGTGGTAAAGAACATTCTGAGAAGCATTTTCGATATTGTGTATACTTAAGCAATGTAAATGATAATTACCACTGCAATTTTGAAATATTTGACCAACAGGAAATTGGTTCAGAAATTCCTATTCTGAAATTAGAACCATTTGTTAAAAAACTTTCAGATAATGGCATTGTTATGACAGATGAATTAATCCATGGGAAAGATAAATCATTAGAAATTGATCTGTTAATAGGGGCTGACGTTGCGGGTAAACTCTTTAATGACATTTGTCTTGCGGACCGGTAGCTATCGGAACACTGTTGGGATAGACTTTAATGGGAAAGATGCATTTTATTATAAATACTGATGCTAATTCTGTTATGAGAGTGGCAGATCTGCTTGTTACTGATGTTAAGCTGTCAAAACTGTGGAGACTTGGTTCAAAATAACAGATCCAGTTACAAAGAAGACAAGAGAAGAAAGGGATTTGCAAGCAAAATTGCAGTTCCAAAATTCTGTATCTCTAAACGAAGAGAGACATTATGAAGTCGCACTTCCATGATCGGAAAATCATGTACCACTCCTCACCCACAAGGATTTAGCTTTGAAACGTCTACAGTCTACCACCCAGAAACTTCTATCTCAAAATTTATTTTCTTCATACAATGCAGTTTTTAACAACTGGTATAACTTAGGGGTGATCAAAGAAGTTACAGAAAATGTAGAAGTTGACTATGGACATTATTTGCCACACAGACTGGTGATCAAAGAAAATAGCTCAATACCAATTCACCCGGTGTTTGATGCGTCTGTGAGGGAACAATCGTCTCCTTCTCTAAATCAGTGTTTGGAGTATGGACCAAATTTTATAGAACTAATTCTTTCTCTTTTGTTGAGATTTCGTGAAGGCAAGTTTGCTACTAGAGCAGACATTGAGAAGGCTTTCTTACAGATCAGTGTAAAGCCTCAAGATAGAGGTTGACTTCAATTTTTCTGGTGGAATGATGTGGAAGAAAAGAAAACAAAAATATTTTGTCATACTAGAGTAGTATTTGGGGTTAAGAGTAGTCCTTTCCTTTTGGAATCTGTTACAGAATTCCATCTACAAAAGTACATGAAAAATTCTCAATATGATACGGAGACGATAGCATAGCTTCTACGTAAATAATGCTGTTGCCAGTTTTGGCAATGAATCCGAGATGATCCAGTTCATCGAAAAATCTTGAGAAATAATGTATGAAGAAAGATCTTGAGAAATAATGTATGTTTAATCTTTGAGGCTGATTAGTACAGGAGATAACTTGAAACAGGAAACTATTTCACCAGTATTGGGCCTCTTATGGCCTCTCAGAAAGATAATTTGACTTTAAATCTGAATTGGTTGGAAAATTTAGAAATATAATAATAAAGAGAACACTTCTTGCTGTAACACACAAAATATTTGATCCTACTGGAATTATGAGTCCTGTTCTCTTATATCCTAAAATATTGTTGCAGAGCCTATGGAAAATAGGAATTTCTTGGGATACTGAAGTCGATGAGAGTACAAAACAAAAATTTATGAATTGGTATAAAGGCTTTTTTCTCTTAAAAGAAATCTCTCTCCTGCATTGGATGCATTCCAGCAAGGACAACAGGAAGTTCTGAAACTTTCACACATTCTGTGATGCCAGTAATAATGCATATGTTGTTGCCGTTTTCTTGAGAACTGTGACGAATTCTGGAGTTGAAGTTCATCTGTTAGCATTGAAGTCTAGAGCAGCTCCTATGAAGACTATCACAATTCCTTGTCTGGAATTGCTAGGTACCACAATAGGTGCCAGACTGTGCTCTTCCGTTTTAAATAGTTTACAATGGCAAAATGTGGAAACACATTTTTGAATGGATTCTACAACAGTTTTGATGTGGATTCAAAGGGAAGAGATCGTCTGGGCTGTCTTTGTGGAAAACAGAGTCAGGGAGATTAGGAAACAGATGAATCCAAATGTGAGGAAACATACTGCTGGAACAAAAAATCCAGCCGACTTCCCATCAAGGATGTTGCACCGCCAAACAACTTTTAGCACTTAGATGGTGGGAGGGCCCCAACTGGCTGAAGATAAATCAGGAAGAATGGCCTATACAAAGGGAAAAACTGGACATGGAAATAGTGAATTCAGAAAAAATCGGTCATTTCTGCACTAAATACACAAAGGGTAGAATATTTTTTTGAGAAATATTCATCTTACCACAAAATGTTAAGAATAACAGCTTGGATATGCAGATTTATCAACCACAAAAGAACAGATTCTAAACAATCAGGAGAATTTCTGTCCCTGAAATAGAAACCGTAGAAAAGAAAATATGCAAGATTGTGCTGATAGAAGCATTTGGCAAAGAATTTAAAGTTAAAAATCTTTGTACCTTTGTTGACTCAGGTGGCCTTATTTGGTTAAAGACCAAGATTGCTAGAAGAGAGGAAGAAGAAAATTGTCTCTGTCCAACTGTATTGCCCTCAAATCATGATTTAGTTCATAGGTTAATTTTAGATTATCATTTGCGACTATCCCACACTGGTGTGCAATTCGTACTATCCAATATTTGACAGAAATTATGGATCCTGAGAGGAAGAAAAACAATACGTACTCATGAAGTATGCTTGTTGTAGAAGATATAGCGCAAAGAATATAGAGACTGTTCCAGCACCTCTTCTTGAATATCGAGTTAGAGATGCTCTGGTGTTAGAAGTAACCAGAGTCAATGTAGTTTATTTCAGAAAGGAAAAAAGACATAGATCTCACTCTTAACTTGCACAGTCTATCGCGCGATACAGCTTGAGCTGATAGAAAGTTTATCAACAAATGGGTTCATCTTGGGATTAAGAAGATTTATTGCCAGAAGTGGTCATCCAAGAATTATTTACAGCAACAATGGCACTAATTTTGTTGGAACTGAACATCTGTTAAGATCAGTAAATTGGAAAGAAATAGAATGTCATTCAAACAGTATGAGAATACGGTGGAAGTTTAATCCCCCAACTGGTTTCATGGTGGGGCGGTTGGTGGGAGAGGTTAATACAAACAGTGAAGAAGATGTTAAGAAATGTTCTCGGGAAGCTTCTTACGAAGCCTGTGTCTCTTATGAAGAAATTCTGACTATATTTTTTGTGATGTCGAATTGGTGATTAACTCAAGATCCATCACATACCTTTCAGAAGATCCAAATGATCTTACAGCACTAACTCCTTCAATGTTTCTGCAAGATGTGCACGACGTCGGAGTAACAGACTTACACCACCTAGATACCATCAATCTGACAAAAAGATACAAGTTCTTCCAGAAATCAAGAGAACACTTTCACAAAATATTTTGTGATGAATATTTAGCTATCCTAGTGCAAAAACCACCTAAACGATCTACTTAGGACTCTCAACAAAAATGACTTAATGTTTGTCGGCAGCGACAACAAGAAGAGAATAGATTGGACAATAGGTAGCGTTGTAGAAACATATCCTGGAAAAGACAACAAAGAACATGTTGTCAAAATGAAAACTGCAATTCCTCTCAAACTTGATACATCTAAATTGTTTAGTGACTTGAACATGAACAGAAAGAACTCTGCCAGTGAGTGTGACAGTGATATGAACGTAAAACTGTAAAACCTATTACATATTTTTAAATTGTTAATTTTTCATATTTGTGAAAGTTGTACTTGAACTATTATTTGATTATTGATAAATTTTGTTTTGATTTTCCCATCTCATCGATGTAAAATCAAAAGGTGGGAGGATGTCACATTCTTGCCACTAGATGGCGGGCATTCTTCCCCTCTTTTTTGTTCTAATTAAGATCAGTGAGAGACTATAGCATGAGAATGGAATGGAAGTAAAAAAATGAATGCTGCTTATCATATTTGTAATTAAGTTCCTTCTACCAATTTAATTCTTTGTAAATATTTGTAAATACTAACAAAGTGTGTTGTGTTTGTTTAAAGGAAGCCTCCTAATTTTAGTCTTATGAGTTCACATAAGAAAATCCTCTCAGCCGTCCACCAAGAAGAAGAAAAAAAGGTAAGTTTATCTTTTGATATATCTTTATTGATCTTCTAAAATAACAAAGGGAATTATTTTTTCCAGTATCCCCTTATAGGAGCAAGAGCAATGTAGGGCAATAAAGCATACGATCGAAAAATCCATTTTCAACAATTCCATTTGAGGGAGTATTAACAAATAAACCATCCAAAAATTTATTTTCAAGTTTTGAATTTAAAAAGTAAAATGAACATTCCTGATTCTAAAAATACGTTTAGGTTTGAAGCACCAAAATGCTAGTAAGTTAAGATAAAAGTTCCAAATTTAAGACAACTCTCCTCTTTTTAAGGAGATAATTTTAAATAGATGTCTTTTAAATAAGACTTAGCAATATTTTTTCAAATTATTATGTTCTATTTAAGGCAACAGTATTATTCATAAAGACTTCCTAAGGAGCATTTACTTGAAGGCATCCATGGATGGACTGAAACTTAGATATGTATGTTGGAGTAAAATAATTTCAAAACCGGGTACTGGACATTTTACAGGAGTTATTTTTTGTTGAACTGAAGCACTTAAAATTTGAAATAATAGCATATAGGTAGAGTAATACAGTACAAAGTCCGAAATCAGGACGTCCATTATCCGGAATGATCTACGTCCATTATCCGGGGAAGTCCGGACCTCAAAGCCACTTTTTTTTTTTTTTTTTTGTACGCTTTACGCATGCGCATTTGATTTTTCTTTCCATAAGAAAACATGTGGAGATTTTCACTTAAAAATTCCGATTCTTAATTTCACTTTGGCACTAAATAAAATACCTCATTATGGAAAACAATCATGTAAGCATAAATTTGTGAGATTAATAATTTGGTTCCATAGCTGAGTATCTGCTTGGCATACATCTCAAACTGAAACATTCACCTATTTTATATCCCTGATGACGACCTGGCTAGACATTATTTATTATATTTTGCTTTCATCACCACATTTTTATCAATACATGAGAGCTTCAGCAACAACTCATGCAGTAATGTTTAAACTTTTTTTTTATATTAGTATAACAAGAATATTTCAACCTTTTATGCTAACATTACGCTTGATGATGATTATAGATTTTTAAATGTTCTAAGAAATGTTGACGACAAAAAATTCAACAAAAAATTTTTCTCATACACGAAAAATAGATTTTGTTAATGAAACTCATAGGCCAAAAGATTACATTTAGTGATATTTTAATTAAGAATAACTGATATGTTATTTACCATAAACCCAGAAGCGGCAGCAGAATATGTCGGCACCGGACGACAGAATTTAGGGATGAAGAAATTTTTGGAATTTGGGGAAGCATCAAGTGGCAACTTTTGTAAGATCTATCTCTACTTTTCCACATACACTAACTTAGATCCTACAATGAACCTGACAAATTCTCGCACAGGCGTGAATTAAATACCAGCACAGAAGAAGGGTGCAAAATAACCCTTTATTAGATCAAAGTAATTTAACAGAAAGCACGGACTTCGTGCGCTACAGAACACCGTTCATTTACAGCGGTAACTAAAATTAGACAATAATATAAATTAAGTCTGAAAAATAAACGAGTGCAAGAACGCACTTTAAAATTACTCCTAAGAGATGGACTCGTAGAAATCTAACTGGCATGATACTGGCCAAGAGGCTTACTGGCGTGACCGCGAAATAACAACGAAACGTTCTCTAGGCCAGCGAAACATGCTCTGAATAAACTGAGATAATCACACGTTTAAATAGCACTTAACTTTAAATTTACATCCTGGCGAGAGAAAAGATGGGGAAGTTGAGAATAGGAAAACTTAAAATAAATTTGTTATGCAAAATAAGAAAATCCCTACACTTAATAAATAAATAAGAATCCCCTACTATTAAGGGAAGAGAAGTTTTTTATGATGTAGGGAAAGCACTGGGATGCAAAGTTAAGGTGCGGTGAAAATTTAGAACTTAAGAAGGCGCTTTGTAGCAGAATTTAGGAACCGTAGAGACTGCACCAGGTGGTATTTAGAACCGGCCCTAGATAATGCATTAAGTATATGTGGGAGTTTATTTATTCAGGACTCAGATTAGTTTTAAGCATGTGCAAGACATAAATGTATTTACAGTAAATAACTAAACTAATACAATTCAGGTTTAATTCAGTACACAATAGGAGCAAGACAAAATTTATCGAAACAAACTGGCTTTTGTCGCCAATCTAGTGATAAACAGCTAATAATGATAAAGCTGTTAAGCTAGGGTAAAATTATCTTTAACGGCATTGGAAAGTCAAGTGTATATGACATAAGAAAAAAGAAAAAGAAACTTTTTGAATTTTTTGTGGAAGCAACTTAAACAACTTACATTGAAAAAAATGTTTAATAAAGTAAACAAATAAATATTAAGCCTTTTTTTGTAAATTTTGATACCCTTTAGATCATAATTGTTCTTTATTTCATAAATTACGTTTTCATATGTATAATTTCTGCATGCCATCTTACCAGATTTAAACTGATGATCTAATATCCGGAAAAATCCCAAATCCAGAGCCGCCGAAGTCCTGACAAGTCTGGATTTCAGACTTTGTACTATATATATAAGGGGATTCGAAAAACTGACACTGTTCAAACTTACAAAAATGATTTATAAAATGACTCAGGAATGAAGAATTTTTAATATTAAAAATGTATGACTTTTCATGTTTTTCAAAATGAGTCTTTTCAATAGTAAGGTAAATTTTTATAAAATTTCATTCATCAAATAAATCTTAAATTTTATTTTACAATTTTACTTACTTATAAGTAATGAGTGAACATATTTAAATTTATCGACAAGAAAAAATGAGTTATTGAGGCATTGATTTTGTTTAAATATATATTTCATTTTTTGGGAATCCCTCTTTTCATGTAGTAGAAAAAATTTCCAAATTTGTTAGCCCTACAGGTTAAAATGAAAAATCTGTTCTGTACAACACATGACTTCCTTTGTATTCCTATTAAATCATTTTGATGCACTTCATTTAAATTTATTTCTTCAAATTATTACAACTTAATTAACTGACCTCTCAAGACAAGTTGAAAACGACATAAAAGATTGCAAATTTAAAATTAAATATACTGGTCAATTTTTTGTATAGACCGCATTAAGAGTCAGATTTTGCTTTTTGTCCAAAATAATTTTTTTTTTTTAAATTTGAAATAGCTAGAACAAGAATATTTTCATTATTTAAAACACTTCTATAAATGAAAGTATATGTTGCAATAAAAAATGGATGTGCACAACCAAATGTTATAATGGCCCCATACACAAAATTTCAACATTCCACGGCTAATCTTTTTTGAGTTATACTAGATACATACTTACATACGTAACATCTTGTCCATACATTCAGACGTCACTTTGCCTCAAAAAATAGTAACAAAATGCATATTTCCAATGATATCTCAAATCGAATATTTTTTTTGCGATTACCATTCTTCCTTTACTTTATGCAAGGAAATAAAACAGATTCACTTAAATTTCTGACCATATTTCTAAATACAAATCTAAATTCAAAGTGATTCTATAAAGAAAAAAGTTTTTATGCATACCTAAGTGTGATATGCACCTTAAATCTGTCATTTCAAGGGCTTATTTAAGATTTCTTTCCAAAAATATAATACTGAAGATAAATATTAAATTTTTCTTTAACATAATAATAATAATGTATAGTTTCTAAAAATGTTTTAACTATGCAATGTGTCTTACTAGCAAACAGTCCGATTATTAATAACAGAAATCCTCACATTTTATGCTACTGAAAAGGTCTTACTCGCTTTAGAAAAACATTTCTGATACATAGTGATTATAGTTAATGGCTGAGACCTTCAAGGTACAATAATTGTAAGATATAATTATATCAAGATATAATAATTGTGTAATTTTAACATTTTTTATTTTGTCAAAGAAAGTGTCGCTTCCTAATATTTTAACTTTCAATTCCTCGAGGTATACGCCCTTTTGACATTAGAATATTAGCAAAAAGGTTAAAATTTTTCTTTCTTAATGAATTTCTGCTCCAAATAAATCAATTAGCCTTTCTAGAATTAACCTTTCAAAATTAAATAGATTCATTTGCACAGAATGAAAATTTTGAGTTGTGCTCTGTCTCTTTCCTTCTAGGTTGTGGAATTTCCTTGCAGTATGAACTGGCAATGGAATCAAAGGCAAATACTAATATATAAATCGATAAAATTTACAAATAAAAAAAACTTACTTGAAGACCATACTTCTTCTTCAGATTACGAAGTTCTTGACGTCTTTCTTTCTCTTTCTCTTTTTTAGTTTTAAATACAACTTCAGGTCTTTCTATAAAATATGCACGTTCTTAAACTATGTAATATATCAAATCAACAAATATCAAAATTCATTAACATTACATTAAATAATTAATAAACTTACCATTAATACTTAATAATTATCATTAATACAAGAAAAATATATGAATTTGCATTAAATTATATTAAAGATTCTAATTCATTTACATTTTGATTTGTATTTCCTCTGCATTTAAAAATTATGCAGTATAAAATTGTGTTCACATTAACTTTCCTATCTCAGCTGCAATTAAGCTTGTTTAACTGCTTTTATAAACACACATGAAACATATTTTTATACAATGACATGTTTATACACATGAAACATATCCTAATACTCGAAATTACGAGAATTTTCCTATTTAATTGATTATCTTCAGAACTGATAAGCAGATTTCAATGAAATTTTGTATGGATAGAGGCTGATATAATGCAAAGAAAAAAAATCATACTTCAGTCACGGCATACATGCATGATTGTCAGCAAGGCTCATGAGACTCTGGAAAGTCTAAACCAAAGGCTGCATGATTGAGTAAAATAAGAAGGCTGATAGAGAGCATGGTCCTAAGTCATACAGCTGTCACAACACGATTTCATACTGAAAATGCAACAATACTGTTTTCAAGTCCTGGACAGTTACAGGAGAAGGAAGATGATTTGGAATTGTTCTTATAAAAAAACCTCACATATCTTCTATAGCACGGATGGCAATGTCATGACTTGCAAGCCGTGCGCAACTCTTGGTATTGTACAGCAGTCATGTCATGGTACTTACTGTACAGCAGTCATAGTACTGCTGTATACAACACCAAGACTGCTGTACAGTATACTTGCAGATGAGTGGTGCAGCTCTTTTTTACATAAAACGTATGTATAAAATATGTAAACCAAAACCACTCAGTGTTCAAAAGATAGCAATTAATTTATTTCACTTTTTTACAAAGTTATCAGATATTTTCCATTTGCAACGTGTTTCACTACTTTTAAAATGATGTACGTATTGACTTGTAGCTTCTGGAAAATCTATTACATCTCTTGAACTTTCCAGTGCAGTTCTTACCAACATGAAATTCGGCCAACCTTGTTCTATAGGGTTTAAATATGGAGATATGGTTGATCAATCAATTTGGTTAATATCCTCATTTTCCAAAAAATCATTCACTAGATTAGCCTTATGCAGACTAGCACTGCTATCCATACATGTTACAAAATGTCCAGGCGTGGTAAGATAAAGCAAAGCAGTTTTAGGGTTGCCATAAAATGGCAAAGTAAAACAGGGTTGCCACATGTGGTGACAAAATTGGCGATGTGCCATGGATGGATGGAGAACCTTCTGGAACGAATTCTTACCGGTTTAGCCCAGAATGTTCTCGAACACAAGCCGAAAGCTATATAAAGCCTGTTGGCCCGCAGTCAGAGTGTACGCCTTGTCTGGAGCGCAAGATAGTGTCTCGAGTTAGTCGGTCCGTGCGGAGTCGATCGAGTTGACAGCTGGCCAGTGAGTGCTGAGTGGGTCGTTGAGTGCATCGAACAGTCTCTTAGTGTATCGCGGTTAGTGCATCGTCGAGAGAGTGTGTTAAGCTCCGGGAACAACTGAACCGAAGAGTCGGGAGCTGTGCTCTGTGTGTCATCGAGTGCATCGTGAGTTGTAGCGTAGAAAGTCTCGAGAGTATGTGTAGTTCCGAGAACGACCGAGCAGAGTTGGGAGCTGTACTCTGGTGCTTTTCATTGAAGCTGTCTCCACCATTATTGCCTGACAGTGTGAAGGCTGTGTTGCTGAACGTGTCAGCATGTTTATAACAGTTCGATGACTCTAAGGCGTGATTTTGGAGCTGTCCTGATTAATATTGGCTAAATAAAGTGTGTTTCGATACTTCATCAAGTGTTGTCGTTATTCACTCCAAATCTACAAACCCCGTACGAACGTGAAGGAAGAAAATAACATAACAACTGGTGTCAGAAATGGGATTTGTGAGTGAATGCCAGTGACCCGTCTGCAGAGGAAAGCCATAGCGGAGGGAATGAAGACTTTGATGGACTTTTTAGCCGAGATAAAAGCTGGATATGAAGAGATGAGAGTAGAGATCAAAGTCGCAATGAAAGAGATAGAAACCGGACTGGAAGGGAAGAAAGCCAGACAAGAAGAAATAAATGTCGGCCAAGAAAAGTTGCGAGGGCAACTCTTACAGATGAAAGTGGTAAAAGAAGATGTGGAAATGACAGAAGTGGAGTCTGAAGTGAGTCACCTTTTTAGAGATGTCGTTGGACCTCAGTTCATTTTTATGAATAAAAATGTTTGTTCTCATAGGGCTGGTCTAGTAAATGATTTTCCGAAAATTGAAGATATTAACTGAATAGATTGGACAGCTAGATTTCCAGACCTAATTTAAATAAAACAAATTTGGGACACTATTAGGTGGCCAAGCTACTCATTTTCCTCTTCCCAGAAACCTCACACTACTGCAGGAATGGGACTGATTGTCAGAGGGACACATAAACTGCCCTAGCATAAAGTCACATTCTGAGAGCTGCATAACTGCTAGAAGACACTACATTCCCTATCAGATACCCTTTTTTGTTTAATCACATAATCTCTGGTTTAGATCTTGCTGCACCAATCAGCCTTACGTGTGATCATGCATGTGTACCATGACTGTAGTAAAGAATACTTTTTTTTAAAAATTATATATTAACCTGTGCCCTTGCCAAATTTCACTGAAATCTGTCCATCAGTTCTGGTCAATAAGTGAAAAAATGTAAAAATTCTTTTAATTTTGAGTACAACTTTATATACAAAATATTTATAGACCTAAACAAGAATATGGTAATAAACTAACAAGTCTCACTATTGTCACTTCGTATAAAATGCAAATAAACATACCATATATTGCTTAAATATTATGTTCTTTCTCAAAAATAACTATTAAACAAATATTATTACTTCTACATGGGAGAAAAAGATATTTTAAACTGAAACTGAAATATCTTGAGAACCAACCGTTAATGAAAAATTGCAAACCTTAGTAATACAGATTGTTAAAACACTTTAAATATCAAAAACATATAATTTCAGCTCAGGCAAAATCAGTCAAAATGCAAAGGACAATTTTTTCTTTTGAGTAGTAGTTGAATGTAATGTATTTATGTTGAAAATAATAACATTAACAATTTGTAATACTTTCCTGGACATTTTCTAGAATTTACCTCTCCCCTCCCTCCCAGCAGAAAATAGTAATTAAGGCTTCAGGGCAATACATAGAAACTGAGTCATAAACATGTTCAAAAACTAGTTGACCATTACTCAAAACGCTAAACATTAAAGAACACTCACAATATAATAATTTATTCCAAAAATAAAAATAGTGCTGCATGATATATGAGAACATTTTGGTTCCCTTTGCATGAAATGCAAATATAGTCTAGCTTTTTTTTTTTTAATCATTTTATCTAAGAATCAGATAGTTTAAATGGGCTTTGTTATAAATGAATAATCCATTTATGTCCAGAAGCTTCTTTTGTCAAAAAACATTTAAGCCATCAAATATAACAACTAAAGAATAATTTAGTGAAATTATTGCTTTTAAATATGTTAAAAAGTTGATTAACTATTATTCCTTTCAGTTTTAATCTTATATACATATATTAAAAAAAAAAAAAAAAAAAAAAAAAAAAAAACAATATATAGGACAGAAGTATGGCAACTTTCTTTTCCTTTTTCTATAAACACATACTTGAAGCAATATGGCTTATCTTTTCCAGTACTAAAAATGAATACTTTTCTTGTCTGAAAACATGTTTTAAATATTTTATAACTTTTTACTTCCTTGTACGAAGTAGAAAGGAAGTATTGTAACCGCGAAAAGTTTCAGGCACCATAATTCAACGAAAATATCTATTTTGACCGCTAACCCTCTGAGCATTATGGCCAGCTTTATCCAATCATGAGATTTTTTGTCATTTGTTATATATTAAGCTTATAATTTATGATATTTTGCTTTCTTTAATAATATAAATATCATCTTAATAAATGTAAGTTTATGAAAATAGAGCCTAAAGTAAGTAACTATACAAATTTAGCTTAATAAAGTGTCTTTGAATACAGGTCTTCATGACAGATCCAAAAAAACTCGTGCCGCTCAGAGGGTTAACGATGTTTTTGTGTGACATCTGAACATAAGGATAGAATAAAAGACTCTTTTTCTCCAAAAAAATTATAAAACTCCTTTAAAATGAATTCTGAAGAGAATGTTTTGTGGTGTTTGTACGTACATACGTATGTATTTCGCATAACTCCAAAACGAGTAGCCTCAGAACGTTGAAATTTTGCATATAGGACTGCTATAACATGTAGATGTGCATCTAGTATTTTGGTTGCAATCGGCCGCACCAAACATATATAAATATATTTATATATATACACTGTTACCCGGTTCAGTGGTCTCAGTTTCTTTAATGTTATATGTTTGTAAATTGTGCATTTTTTTGCTTTAAAAATGTTTGAATTATGCTGTTCTTATCTTCTGGTTAAGATTTTTTTGTGCCTTTAGGAAATCTGCAAGCAATATTTGTAGAATTATCAATAATTTAAAAGCTGTTTAAGTGCAGCTAAGCTTAATTTTTAAATAACATGGCGGACATATTTGTTTACATTTGAAACAGCAGAATAGTAAATTTGTTGCCAATCTAGAGAGACTAAGCTTTGCAACAACAAAGATAACACCTTCATTTATTATTGCTAATTAAATCATGCTTAATCCTTTCTGGAATTTTTCAAGGAAATAAGTGTTTAAGATTTACTTCAAAATTTTTAATATAGATATTTTGACTTTTTATGCATTTTTGCCTTGTCGCAAGTGAGAACTGAATTAATTGAATGAGAAATACTGAATCGTCTGTGAAAAACTGTTTCTTTTTTGTTTTGTTTGCTTAATTTCTTTTATACATTATTCTAGATTTATTATAGTATTTGACTAGAACATGTAGCAATGATTAGATAATTCTTCAAATGATATAACTTTTGTGCATTCTGAATTATAATATGAACGAAATATAACGCTGTTAAGTGAACCTACCGCCAGAGTGTCGCTATGGTAAACAAATATAGTGAATTTTAAAGAGTGCATTTATTCTATTGTGATTTATGTGCTATCAACGAAGTAGATTTAATTAAATCCAATAAGTTTAAATGAAATGCAAGGGGGAGAACGTATAATTTAATATTCCATGCAAAGAAGTCATGTGGTGTACACATCAGATTTTTATACTTTGAGATAAATGTACAAAATCCCAAATTGCTAGCTAAAGGAATCTAAAACATGCTAGAGCACTCAAAGAATGATTAAACTTTCCTGGATATTTGGAATACAGCATTAAAGTTTTTAAGATACAAGAAGTATTAAATAAAAAATTTCGAGTCTTGAAAGAAGTACGATACAAGGGGGAAAGAAATAATTTTTATTACAAAACTTTTTACCTCTTCTTAGTATGTTTTAGAAATTGTTTTGTTGCCTATCAGGGAATATGAGAAAGTATACAGGAAACAGGATTAAAAAAATCTACTCAAAGTGTCTCTCCCTTCTAACCATAGCTAAACATAATTTTCAAAACTAATAGAACAAACTTCAAACACGAAACCAAGCATTATTTCATCCTAGAATGTATAATCCTATTTGCACAATTATTCTATAACCTTATTTTCACCGAGATGTAAATGTCACTTTCCATGCAATATTCATGGCTAAAGTATCAGGCTCAAGGTTCATGCACCACCATTAGTAACTTGGAATGGACAGGTATGTGAGCAAGGAGAAGGTGGATACATCACCGGTATTTGTGTCTAAAAGGAAGATGTGTAGAAAAATGAAAAGCATCCTGAAGTGTCTACACACTTAACATGTTCCACCACTCTTTCAAAGTTTGTTCCATTAACTTTAAAATACCCTGTTTATTTTTAACATCATCACATAAAACTAAGCCTTTTCAAATGAAAATGCAGCAGACACATTGGGTAGATGCTAGAAGAAGCACATGAATTAAAACTGCATAGACATTTAAAAAGTATTGCATTACCTTGAGCAGAAATTTCAGCTAAAACTTGACCAGGCTCGCATTCATTACAAGTTTCAAAACCGACATGTATATGAAGCAAGAATCTGCAGGAACCTAAAGCTAATATATCTCCATGGGTTAATATATGGGGTTCACTTTTTTCTTTAGACTGAAAAACAAACTTGTCATTAATGAAACAACAATTCAATTGGATAAAAACATTAAACAGTGCTAAATTTTATTAACTATTATTATAAATAATTTCTATTCATTCTTCGTCCAATTAATTTTTGCTCTGTCTAAATTACTTAAATTATTTTTTCCACCAGCTTTTCACTGTGGCTTTACCAAGTGATTTAAATTAGAAATAGAATGAATTACTATACAATTTCAAATAGTCCCCAATTTAAAAAGATACCCAAAATGAATTAAACAATTGCATTGGTTACAAATGAGCCAGTAAATGAGGGGGGAACTGAAATTGATTGTATCATTCAAAATTTATGCCAATATATGATTGGTTTTTAGCCTTACTTTAAATTTTACATTTTTTAAGCCAAAAATGAATTTTCCTAATGTAGCAGCAAAGAAAATGATCAGTAATCAAATGCAAAATGCTCATTTTATTTTGGGGGGGGAGGTAATGAGGGAAGATTAAAATGTTAACACACAACAATTTTTTCTCTTTCAGAAGAGCAAATAACAAGCTGTCACATCAACGACGGGCTTTGTGGGTCAATAGTCACCCATGCAAAAAATAGAGATGAACAGCAAAACAGCAGAAAACTGTTACATTTATTAGCATCATCTATAACTGAAAAGCAATGATCTGCAGCCCATTACCTGAAACCTATGCAAATATGAATTGCATAAAATTCACGCACACTTTTTTTCTACAAAAAACAAACAAACTGCAAACTTACTGCAAAACAAACTTATGATGTAAGTACAAAATTTAATGCTGTATACAAAAACAGCAAAGCAAACCAGCTTGAGCAAAGGTTCAAAAGCATAAATTCAATATGAGCTACTAGACACAACATGCATCATTTATGCACCTAGTATAAAATTTTCTTCTGAGCTAAAGATGATGAAATAGCCCATCAAGAAAATTATGGTGATTTTATTTGTGTTGCATTATTGAAAAATTTAAGGAGTCTTACTATTATAAGTGTGACAAAGATATCTGGTATCCCTCAGAGCATGGTATTTACCTGTGTGAGTAACCTTTATGATTCATGTAGTTCTGTAAAAGAAAAACACATATTATTCTCTAAAAATATCCCTGTTGAAAGCCATGATCTATTTTGATTGCCCTAGGGCAGAAGTTCCCAACAGGGTTGGTATTGATCCTTGAGGATCAGGGTCGACTATCAACAAAATCAAGTTCCCATTGATTAAAAAAATAATGATGAAATTGATAACTACTTCTTTACTTCATAGCTGTATTACATAGTAAGAAAGAAATATATGTATAAGGAAATAGGAAGAAAGTAAGGAAGGAAGAAATTAAATATAAGGGGGAAAATGCACTAAAATTATTTAATATTTAAAAAAATCAGTATTTATTAAATATATAAATATTTATGCAATATTTATGCAATAAATACACTATAAAAAAGTAAAACATGGGAACAAAAGAAAACAGAATTAAAAATATGAGTAACACAAAACTAGAATTGAAAATAAGAAATAGATTGAATATTTCTAAACGAGGTGATTTAAAAACTAAATTAAATATTTTTATGTCAGTTATTAAAACAGCACAGGTAATTAATTGATCACACAATCCAGTTCCGAATATCAACAAAATTATGATTGCAGTGACATTAATAAAGCAGAATTCTTTATTAAGCAGAAAATATTTCAGTTTTCTTTTCACTATTACCAGGGAAAATAAAATAGGAACATGGCAAGGTGGTCCTTTTGAATTTTTACAGTTTTTATTCTAAAATACAATCACCAACTTTCCTCACAATTGTTTAAGTTCTGTTAGTCATTGAAAGAGCTTTCTAAATAAAAGTCATGAGTATTTATGAACTATAAATGTTTATTTCATACTTAAGAAATTTTTCTGTACTAACAATATTCTATGATGTCATCAATAGTTTTGCAAGCAAAAAAACACGCAAAATTACAACAATTTTAAAATGTTTCTTCAAAATATACAGAGAGTCCAAATTTACTTCTCTATACGTAATTTTGACTTTTTTTAGCTATTTGTCAAAAAAAAAAAAAAAAAAAAAAAAAAGTCAAAATCAGGGATTGGCCCAGATGACAAAATAAAGGGCTGTCCCAAGTGACAAAATCTCTACATACACCACAGAACTAGTCTTCCAGATGTATCAACAGGATCTTCAACTGAATACTTTTAGAAACTTTGCAAAGGAAACTCCAGAAGCTTTAATTTTATATTGGGTTTTTCTCTCAGTTAATAACTTAACAGCTTAAGCATTCTCCAGTGACTGACACAAGAGTTGCATGAAAACTGTATACAATATTTTCCCCATATATTTTCTGAGAGAAGGTGATATTTATTGGTTTCATCAACTGACACCATCCATTGTAATATAAGTAGCAACATACAAATACTTACTTTCACAGGATTTTAACTAGGACATAACCATTACTAATAAATTGTTGCAAGCGTTATGCAAAAGTTCATTA
Source organism: Stegodyphus dumicola (assembly GCF_044657685.1). Lineage (NCBI taxonomy): Eukaryota > Metazoa > Arthropoda > Arachnida > Araneae > Eresidae > Stegodyphus > Stegodyphus dumicola. The sequence continues at coordinate 6,449,474 of NC_140769.1, read as the reverse complement.
ATGACCTGTTTCTGGGAATTATTTAACATATGCTATATCGCTAATCTTAATACTGAGATGACATCTCTTATACCAACATGTAAAGAGAGTTAGTTCACTGATTTCATCTTTACATTCTTCAGTATTACATGATGTGCTTATACAGGGTTCGTACACATTTCCTTACATGAAAATTAAGGACTTTTAAGGGCCATCAAAGAAAAAATTAAGGACCTATCAGCAAACAAAAAAACAAATAGAATAGAGCAATTATCCATACAACCGACTTCATCCTTGTAATTTCACTTTAAGAAACTAACAGAAGTGTGTATTATGCACTATTATTAAATTCACTTTAATACTTACCATAAAACAATTTTGAAAATTAAACTAACTCCCTACAAGTTATGAAGTAGATAACATTAAATTAGGAACATAATTTCTTTAAAAACATGTATAAGTGTAATTTACACTAATAACAGTTACTATTTTAGAGATTTACATGATTATTATTAACTTATTTGATATTTATTTAAACACAGTCAACTACTATTATAATCACAATGTAAGAATATTTTGCAGATTAAAATAACTGATTTGTAAACATGTAGGGTTTATATTTATTTTAACTAACATTTATTTTAAGTTTAAAGTATCTTTCCTGTCAAGCCTTGGAACTGCCAATGCCAGAATATGTAAATTTGAGTAGAACGCGCAAGGATTCAAATTATCAGCGGAAGTATTCTGATTTAAACAGAAGGAAACAAGTTCGGTGTGGGAGATTCTCTTACTTAGCGAGCGCGGAGGTAGTTAGCGAGAATTGAAGAACCCCGCGTTGCGGCCTATGTGCTTGGCGGGAAGTAGTGGTCATCGTTCCAGTGAGCTTCAAGTCTGCTGAATTAGCAGCGGTATTGTAAAACGTGGTGAGTTAGTTATTTTAGAGAGCCTCGTAGTTAGAATCTTGTCTTTATTTTCTTTTCAGGTTATTATTTTTATTTGACTGCCAAGTTGGCACCGTCTGTAAGCGTCAAGAGAGCGCAATTGTAATTTATTACGTTGAATAAAAAGGGACTTAAACCCTTCACAAGCTTCTATCTTTTATACAAGTTTTCACAGTCACCTCTTGGTTGCGTGCAAGTTGGAGGCGTGCAACGTTATAAACATACAATTTATTTCCTTGGTTTTTTGAAAGATACTAGAATAATAAACTGTACAATAAAAGATACAAAACATTTGTGCTTTTTTTAAATCTGAAATCTTTTCAGCTATTTTAACATCTAATTTATTTATGTCTATTTCCTTTTCTTTAACTATTCTTCTAAGTTCATTTGCTTTGATAAACAAATCAATGTTCATGCTGGTCTCAGCTTCATCTGCTAAAGCATCTACTTCTTCATTAATATCTTTAATGTCCCTTTGAAGAAATTTTTTCTTCTGCTTCATATAATCAATTTCTTCCTCAAATATTTCTTTTCCTCTTTGAATTTTCAGATTTAGTTAAAGATTTTTGTTCTTCTAAATACTGCATATATTTAGACCTTGCAGAAGCTGCTGCTGATCTCATTTCTTTATTAATTTTGATATTAAGAACAACTCCAGAAAATTTTATGTAATCAAATACTGTGCATTGAAAAATGTATGATGAGTCACTTAAATTTTCAATTTCAATTGCTTTATTTACAGAGAAGCCCCTTTCCACAGAGGCCTGTCCATGTGACAAGATAAGAATCATTTTCACTATTTTCCATACTTTTGAATAGTGAAAATCATGAAAATAAGAAGTGAGAAATGTGTCAAGAAAAAGATTTTGAGGATCAAAAGTAGAAAATTCATGTAAATTTGTCTTAACTACTTTGTCTAGAAACTCTCCAAATTGCAGCAGAATTTCATTCCAATCATCTTGTAAAACACGTTTATTCTGCATTAATACAGTTAGAACTATTTTCATTTTGTTCTGGGCTTTTTCTGGACTTTTAACCATCAATCGCGGGTCTATACAAGATGCATTTCGAATAAGAGAATAATTTATTGGACATTTAGACATTAAGTGTTGTACTATTGTTAAGACACATTGTTGACCTTGTTTCAATGCAAAACTTTCAGCTTGTGAAATGTCCTTCTTGCGGCATTTATCATTCATTAAATGCTCAGCAATGAATCCCAAATGAACTTTACTTTTATCATTATAACAATTTGGATCATTAAAATTAAATTTATAAAGATTTTCTGCTTTAGTTATTTTTGAATATTCTAGTTTCAAAATTTTAAAGTGCTGAAGGCAATCATTTACAAGTTTTAAGATATCTTCAGCAAAAAAGGGAATAAGTGGTTTATCACTTTGATAATATTCAAGGAAAGGCAATAATATTTTCGACAGAGAGAGAGATAAAAATTTAATTTTATAAGAAATGTTTTATCTTTAGTTGCCTCCAAAATATTTCAGAAGGATTTCGATGAATTTTTTTTAAACTTCCCCATTTCAACTTCTTTAATGTACAGTAGCAAGTCATCCCATATTTCAATGGCTCTTTCAACTGCTGGGACATTTTGCAACCATCGGTAAAAGCAGAACTTCACAGGTAGCTTTTTTAAGCCAGATATACTTAAAAAATCTTCATGTCTTGCAGGAGAATCTTTAAAAATCCAATATAAGGAGGATAAGAATGATGGAATGTCCCAGCCAGTGGATGACATCCTATGCTTGAAAGCATTGTTAAGAATGTGTAAATCACATGTCCCTAATGTCAAACATTGAATGTTATATTCCTTTGTCAAGTCCTGTTGCAATAAATCATAAAATTTCCAGTTTACTGCAGGACCATCAATCGATATTTGTAAGAGTTTTGACAAGTCTAGTTTTTCAACACATTCATAAAATTTGGATAAAATAATTTCACTTTTTGCATACCCTATTAAATGCAGAAGTAAGGTACTGATTTCTGACCTTATTTTCGTGATGCCAGTACCTCACATAAATATCTAGTTGCTTCTTTTGATTTGTCAGATTAAGAGTCAGGAGAGTAAAAAACTCAGCATTTTTACAATGCTTTAGTAACAAAGTTTTAAAATAAGGGCCAAGACCAAAATAACAGATATAAGCACATTTCTTTTCACCACATGAAAACTATTTTGCAATGGAACTATCTGGGAACATTTTAGTGAATAAAGGCCCAATATCATCGCACGATTTAAAAGGATAGTGGCTTTTGATGCACTTAAAAGCCCACAATATTTCTGCATCTGTAACTTCAGATTTGAAAAGAAAAGAATTAATTTTATTATTTTCTACACTTATTGATGTTGAATTAGCAGTTACATCTTTTCCTGAAGTAGATGGTTCTTCTAACTTGACAAAATTCACGATACTGTTAGAAGAAACTCTGCAGTTGAGAAGGGAAAGATGTTTTGCAGCTAAAAGGGGCATTACATGCAAGGCATTAGTAAAATTAAGTATCGCATATATATATAATGTATATATATATATATATAATAAGAAATGTATACTGAAAATATACATTTTTTAATATATATATATATATACAGTACAAATTCCGAGATCCGGACATCCAATATCTGGAATGATCTAAAGTCCTGACCTCAAAGCCACCACCAACCAATTTTTTAAGGCTTTTTTGGAGGGAAGGGGTATGCTTTATGCATGGGCATTAGATTTTTTTCCTCATCATAAAAAAACATGTCGGAAATCCCGATTCTTAATCTCAGTTTGGCGCTAAATAAAATATCTCATTATTGAAGAAATAATTATTTTAACATAAATTTGTGTGATTAGTAACTTGACTCCATAGCTGCGTATCTGCTTGGCATAATCTCAAACCGAAACATTTGTTAATTTTACATTAACTAATATTTTATATCCTTGATGCCGAAATCGCGAATCATTATTTATTGTATTTTGCTTTCATCACCGCATGTTTATCAACGGATGACCACTTGAGTGATGACTCATGCAGCGACACCAAATAACAGAGTATTATCCGATTACAGATTTAAGTTTAATGCGCTAAAATGTTAACAAGGGGAGATTTAACAGAAATTTCTTTCCTTATGCTGAAAATAGATTTTGTTAATGATACTCAAAGGACAAACGATTATACTTAGTGCTATTTGAATTAAGAATAACTGATTTGTTATTCACATAAAGCCAGAACCAGCGCCAAAGCTCGCATGGCCGCACCAGGCGGCAGAATTTAGGGAAGTTAAACAGAAGTTTTTCATTGCAATGACAACGCCCCAATCATCAATCAATTAACGGAGGGCGAAATCTGTGGTTCTAAATCCAGCTACCAATAGTGAAGAAAGTAACATAGAGGTTACTGAACGAGAAAAAATTTTGATTGACAAGTTATTCGGAATTCTCAACACAGCAATTACAGGACTTGAACAATGGAACTTAATAACTCAACAAGAAATTATATGTCTATAGTATTAGTCTAAAGTATCAGCAGAGAAAACAAATCAAACAACTCACATTGAAAGAAATGTTTAATAAAGTAAACATATAAATATTAAGCTCTTTTCTTTTGTAAATTTTGATACCCTTTAAATCATAAATGCTTCATTATTTCATACATCACGATTTCATATTTTCAATTTTATAATTTCTACGTGCCATCTTAGTAGATTTAAAATGATCTAATATCCGGAAAAATCTCAAATCTGGTATCGCCGAAGTTCCGACCTCGGACTTTGTACTGTATAAATATATATATATATATATATACGGAATGTATATTTTCAGTTAAACTTCTACCCAATAACGTTTTAGTAATTCATGAAAGTTAATTTTGCGTCTAGTTAATTCAGGAAAATTAGTTTCAATTAGTTGTTTTCAGCTTTAAAAATACTAAAAAATTTTTAATTAGTTAGTTGTTTTCAACTAATAATTGTATTGCCATTAGCAAAAATAATGCATTACTATCAACAGCACAGGATTAAACCAAATACTTAAATGTCTATTGAAGCTTCAAAACGTATTTCCGAACTTCACTTTTTCTCGGCTAACGTTATCGAATTTGCCCTTGGCGACCTAAAATCGAAATGGAGCCAACAGATTTCCCGCGAAATCGATAACAGACCCTCTGCAGAAATAAACTCATAATCCCGATATCCCATACATATAGTATGTGAAAAAGAGAATAAACTCCATAGAAGGTGATAAAAAATTAATTTATGGCTTAATTGAAACAAACACAGAAATTAAGCTAAGCAAAACCGTGTAAAAACAAATTGAAATGATAAAACGAAACTTAATTTTCATGTGAATTTTCAGCGCTGACTCTCCCATTATAGAAATTTCAATTTGTTTCAAACAAAGACCACATTTAGCTTTATAAGGATTGTCATCCATCAATATCCAGTCTTTGTAGTCAGCTTGATGATGCCACAGTTTATTGAAAATGCACTTTCCAGCCATCTCGTTCCTATTGGCGTCGAAAGGGTTGTGGCCTTCCAGGTTGGAATTGCTCTAATTTTGGCAAATATTTTCAGAATCCCGCCCCCCTTTTTTTTTCTCGAGCACCTTCATCATCACTTTCGCCTCTTAAAGAACTTCCGGCTTCATGCTTTCGTCACAATCTGCCTAAATTTATGAATAACACCTGTTTCGAAAGATTGGATGAATAGCCAATCAGACACCGATACTTTCGTTCGGGTAGCTAATTGTGTGTTTTTTTTTTTTTTTTTTTTTTTTATCGTTTGCAATGCAAACCCGCCAGCCAACAGATTGGTTAAGAGTGCAATTTTAATTCCATGTTCATGAGAAATCGCAATTCACACATAAAATGGCAATCATTAGAAATGATAAGAAATGTCAAATGAGCAAAATTAAGGACCGTTTATTCATTTTGGCCAAAATTTAGGACTTTTAAGGACCAAAAATCATTTTTGAAAAAATTAAGGACTTTTAAGGACCGTATGAACCCTGTTATATTTGTTTCACAAAGTCACTGCTCCTGTCTGAGGAAGAAGGGCCCATTATCATCATCATTATAAGGGCACAGCCCTGATCCTCCTAGCTGGTACAAGCTGGCCGTATGGATAAAAAATGGGACTGACCGGGGGGGGGGGAAGGAACCAAAATCTGAGTCTCAGTGCCAAATTCCGTTCGTATTTGTCAACTGAGTTGTTAAAATCTGCACCAAACTAAAAAGTTGCTTTACTGCCTAATTTTAAAGGGTCTAATAAAATAAAAACCAAGTGTTTGCTGATTTAATTTTTGACTCAATATATTGTCTCTTATGGCAGGATATAATGTCAAGGGATTAGAAAATGTAGGTGGGACAATTGTAACTGGTAAATGCTATGATATCAAAGTTATCTTTGCTTATGTTTATCTGTTCTGATATACCACTTGCCCTGAATTTCTATTTATGGATAATAACATCTCCCTCCCCACAGTATTGTGTGTGGGGGATGGAAGCAAGATGGAAAGTAAAAATACTCAACGGATGGATCAGCCTGTATAGTTCTCAGTTCGAAAAAGCATCCTATAAAGTATATCTGGAATTCAAATACTTTTTGGCATATCAGAACCTACTAAAAATATTCTTCAGCTGAAAATGACGCCTGCACAGCAATGATACACTGCAGTAACACATCATTTCTTAGTATCACATGAAAAATGTGGTGCATCACTCATACAGCATTAAGGGTGATCACATTTTGGACAAAGGGCAGTTTTTTTGCTTCATAATGTCTTTGGCAGTGATATAATTTTACTATATCAGCCAGAGTAATGCAGCCATTTTTAACATATTTAACTAGAACATATATTGTTAATGACATTTCCCTGATCATTTCAATCTATCATATGATTCATAGGATTGAAATTCTCAGGCCACTTCCATGAAAAGACACAGGTAAAAAAGCACTTTTTCACATTTATGCATTAATATAAACAACGAATACATTTAAAATATTACCTTGGAAAGTCTCACATCATTTATAAAAGTGCCATTTTGACTTCCTAAATCTTCAATGCTGTATTTACAAAGTTCATTACTGTATTTTATCTCTGCATGAGCCTAAACATATACAAAATACATAATATGATCCAAAATATTATAAACTTGAGATTTAAAAGCATGAAATGCAAATACACAGTTACATAATAAAATGCCAACATCTTGATCACTACAATGAAAGTTAAGAACATAATTTTTTAACATAATATTCCCTCTTCCTTCAGTACTTAACAGTACCATTAGAGAATAATAAAACACAAAAAATTAGAAAACTCCTATCCTCCTAGCATGAGAATATTGAGTAAGTGGCAAAAACATCTTCTTGTTCTCTTTCCCCTGAACATTATTTTATTTCATTCTACAAATTATGTTTTTCATTGCTAGATTTGGCTTGTAAGTTAAAATTTCAATACAGCAAGTGTGACATGGAAATAGCATTAAATTCAAAAGCAATACAAGAATAAATAAAAATTTTTTATCATGATTATTAGATACATTTTCCCAAACTTGTTCTTGAAACTACTTGCGTGATACATAAAAACTAAACCCGAAACATTCTACTTATGCTGAAGTCAGCAATGATAGTATAAAATAAAATGTAGGATGCTTAAAATATAACCTTAATAAATAAAACAAATGTTTTATTCATGGTGGAAAGTAGAATTCATATATATGAGGGATAAGAAATTAAAAATGTGTAGTGGAATTATTAAAGAAGTACAATCAACTCTTAACTAACCAGATGCAGATTAACTGGACACTGTCTGAAAAAAGTTAAATTTGTTTATTGTAGAATGATGGAAAAATTTCTATCACAAATTAATGGTGCAAAACAAAACCATCTGTTACGTAATGTCTTCAATAAACTTCGGAAGATATCCACGAGACAGTTTTATGAATAACTTTATTGAATGAACACGAGACTATTAATGTTTTAATGACGCGAGTTTTAAGTATCCTTTTTTTGTGGATGGCATCAGTTTTCAGCAACAGCACGCACGTTCTGATCCGTGTTTGCTTAGTGATAGAAGTGTTCTAAGAATTTAATGTTGATATGAATTGAATTGAATTATATTGTATTTTGTGTTCTGTTTATTGAATAATGTCCTAGTTCCTGCTTTACTTCAAAGAAACTATGAAAATGCTGATGTCGAGTATGAATAAAAGTGTTTATTCGTCAAGAAGCATGTGCAGAATTCAAGTAGATAAAATTTATTTCTTTTTCTATAAATATTGAAATTGTAAACAGATATTCTAATAGTAGACTCACTGTGTCTAATTATTATTAAGGTTTATATACGTATATTAAGAACCTGTGCAGAACAACCGTTGAAGGGTAGTCTCGATGTAGTTCTGATATTTTTTGGTATTTTCGTTACCAGTAGCGTCCGCGACAGAATGCGGTGAGGTTCCTGTTATAATTATTTTGTTGAATGGTATTTTGTGAAGTAAAGCAAGCTGGTTTAATTTATAGTTTTATTATGAATCCTTTAACTGCAAAACGCAGAGGATTGCGTTCTTCCTTTACCAAGACTGTTAATGTTTTGAAAAGCGAATTTGGACGAAATTTTCAACAGGTATAATTAAAGATAAATTTACAAAGTTGCAAATGTTACAGAAAGATATTGAGGAACTTAACGAGAAGATTTTGAATGGACTTACTGAAGGCTCGATGACATCGCCTTCTTCCTTATCTTTTAACAGTGTTCGCACCTCTTCCTGTTTAGCAAAAGGTAGACGTCTTGGATGTTGCTTGATCGGGGGATGATCGCCAGTATCTATTCTATGTTGTGTCAAATTAGTTCGACCCATGTCAGAAGACGAGCGGGAGAAAACAACTTGAAGATCTTTAATGACGCGATCAGCAGCATTCTTCTCTTCATCGTTTAATTGCACATTCTGAAGTAACTCTGATGTAATGCTTTCTGAAGACACGGATTCTTGGATGTTACTCTTTCTTTCAACGGTGGTTACTGGAGTACATGCTGCAACCACTTCACCTTTCTTAATAATTCCCACCTTCTCAGTTACATTGGCAACTCTCACCGGGATAACCGTTCTGGATAGGTCGACGAGTGTTGAGGCTACTAGTACTCCTTTTGGGCTATTACAGTTATCGGGATATTCTATGATGCCGTAGCGGAAATTTCTGTTTTCGGCTATGGATCCAGGAAGTAAAATTTCTGTTCTTGCCGGTATTGTGATATTGTCTTGTACTATGATTTTATGGACAGATTTAACTTTTACATCATTAACTCCAAACAACGCTATGTCCTCAGATGTAGAATGCAATTCGTTATTTCTAAAGTCCAAGGAAAAATTGTATTTCCTTAGAAAGTCCAATCCGAGTATGCAAGAATCAGTGATCTCTGCTACATATGTCGTGTGATGGCAAGCGGCACTTCCAAACGTGATGTTGACATTTACTTTTCCATCGATGTCAATCTTCCTACCGGACACAGTCTGTAGGGTAACGCAGGGCGGCGTCCAGATAAGTTTGCTTTCCAGTTGCTGAGCCAAATCTTTTCGGATGATGGTAACGTTGGCTCCTGTATCTATAGTCATATTGCAGGGAACTCCATTAATATGTCCTATTATGAAAAGTCTATTACTGCCGCCTCTCACTGCAGAAATCTGAAGCGCTTTAAACTGGGGCTTTTCATTATCTGCGACCTCCGCCCCGCGAGATGGCCACTAATTAGTTTCCCTGCTGTTTCTTAGGAACGGTCTTAACATCCGTACCCTGGGGTGTTCTGCAGTTTCGTCATATGTGTCCTTCAGCACCGCAGTTCCAGCACTTAACGGTCGGTTTCTTATCACCAATATTCCGTCTCAAGGCATTCAGTTGTCTATTTAAATCGTCTAGACGAGCAGTGACTTGATCCCCTGGCTCCTGGACTTGAGCAGCTCTGACTGGGTGGCGGTCTCGACGAGTGGCTTGCTGGGCTGCCTTGAATTTCATGGCGTACACTAGAGCCCTTTTTAAATCTTTTACATCCGCCATTCGTAGAGCTTTCTGTATTTCAGTATCTCGGATGCCGTCGATAAAGTATTGCAAGGACAGGATTTCCCTTGTTTCTGTCGGGCATTCTGAAAAGGTGTGATGGGACAGCCTTTCAACATCCGTGGCGAGCTCCTAAAGTGTTTCGGTAGGCTTCTGTTGATGAGATTTTAATTGGAGCCTGCTGTAGTCTTTTAAACACTTCTCCCCAAAACGCAGCTCCAAGGCGCCGGACAGAGCTTCGAAATCTAACCTTTTGTTTTCGGGAAGAGTCTGAAGGATATCCGCTGCGTCGGCTCTTAAAGAAGCAGCGAGATGACAATCCTTAGCTTGGGAATCCCATCCATTCGCATCCGCCACGATAGAAAATTGTGTCTTATACACCTGCAAGGAGGTCTTCCCATCATGTGTGGATAGCTTCAGAGGTGGACGAGCAGGCATCGGCAAGAATTTAAACCATCACTATTGTTCCCTGCCGTCGCTACGAATTTCTTTAAAATATCCACTTCTTTGGCTACTGCAGAAACCCTATCATCAATTTGTTGTTCGATTTGGTGTTGGACGGCACAAACTCTTCCTTCAATTCGTTCCTCCACAGCAGAAACTCTCCCTTCTATATGTTCTTTCACAGCAGAAACTTTTTCTTCTATTTCTTCTTTCACCGAAGAAACTCTTTCTTCAATTTGATCTTTTATGGAAGAAACTTTTTCTTCGATTTGTCAAACTTTATTTTCAACTGTGTCAATTCTGCCTTCTATAGCTTCAAATTTATTTTCTATTATGCAGGTAATTTCTCTTTTCATTTCTTCTTGACCAGCTTGAACGGCTTTCATTTCGTCCTTAACGGATTCCTGGCCCAATTTCATTTCTTCCTTAATGGAGTTCACGGCCCCTTCCATCTTTTCTTGGAAAGCAGCAAATGCAGTCATCATTTGCCTGAATTGTTCTTCCATCACTCTTGTAATTGGCATTCAAAATCGCACTTCTGACACCAAAAATTGTTGCGTGCATATGGGTTCGTTATGAAATGAATGCACAAGTCCGATGAAAAATGAACAAAAATTTATTATTATCACAACAAAAATGCTTAAATTTTCTCAAATTATCATGCAGTATTACAATATCTCACAGTAGTTATCTTTTAACTACTCAAATGTCCAATAGAACGTAATTCAAAACAGCTAAAGAAAGCTAATCTGTGAATTCGAATTCGCTACAATCAACAAGAGCAGTTTTCTAAACAACAACAAACTAAGCAACTACTACGAACTGAGATGTTTTCCTCCTTTTATAAGATTTTAAAATCCCGCGCTAGAATTTTCCAGTACTTTCTCGAAATCAAAAAGAGATATTTATTTATTTAATGCACGCGCTCTTGTATTTTCAATTTTCCGGCTTAGCTTTCTTTCAATATTCGTCACGCGCTGCACTGCGCGAGAAATAAAACCATTTAATTCATAATTGAACTAACATTAGCTTTTTAAATACCAAATTCGTAACAATATATTATGATAATTTATTTTAATTAAACTTTTGATATTTTTCTCTCACTTTTTTGTTTAACAATGGTTAAAAAGAATTGTTGACTTTGACAAGATATAATTTATTTTGGTTGATAACATTCAAAAGTAGAGCTATTATAAATTACAACTAGCCACTTAAGTTGCTATCTGACCAGAAAACAATGTCCTTTCAGCACTTTGCTGAATGGCATGTTTTGAGGAATACATGTATTTAATGTAGTTAGGCCCCAGAAAAAAGCCTGCCTTTAAATTAGTTTTGGAAGAAAATATTTCAAGGAATAGCTCTGTCTCAACCTGAACATGGGCACCTTGAAGGCCAAATTTTGAATTTGTTTTTCATTTGTTTCATTTTTGTTTAGCAAACTTAGTGATTTGAAAGTAAGAAGGAAAAATACTGTTTAAAATAAAACATTTTTTTTATCTCCAGTGCATCAGACTATTGCCATTCAGCAAAATATAATTTATTAATCTTTCAACTTTAGTACAAATTTGACTATTTGAAAGCAATGTGTTATCACTCCCTCAATTAGAATACTTATTATCTCCATGCACTAGCAGCAAGTTGCCATTCAGTAAATAGTATGGTATTTAACTTTCAAATTTAATCTTTCTGTTACTGAGTAGCAATCCAAGTAATTGAAAAGCAATAAATACAGTTCTTAAAAATATTTTCCACTTTTTAATCTGATTGAATTAAATAAAAATGCATCTAAATGAGATGTCTAATTAGAAATATTAAGTATTTTTATGAAATGACACTATCTGGACTCATTACATATTTTTTAAATTTTTATGATAACTCTTTTAAATGGCTATGCAGATTATCAAATGTACTTCTTGCTAATTATATAATTAATTATTCTTCTTTCTTACAATTTTTCTGTCCTAAGTTTAATCATGAGTTTAGGTTAACTGTGGATATCATCACCACACTATGCTGGTCAATTAGGACTTGACTGTAATATTTCCTGATATGCTACGTAACATTTACAGCTAAAAAATAAATTGTCATGGCTTGTAATTTCCTCAATTAATTTAACTAATTTATGATAAATAGTTTCTCTAATCGTTTGTTAACAAAAGAAAGAAGAAACAGTTTCACTCTCTTAGAAAACCAGCAATAAAATAAATTGTTATACAGAGGCTGTTCACACATTTAGATGATTTTCATTGTATTTACAGAAATATTTTACCTAAACTTTTTGTACTTTAAATGCTATATTTAATAATCCTTATTTTTCACCTTTCTTTCTATACTGCAATTTCCACAACAATAAAGCTTTTCTTAGTAGCAGAAGAGGTATTTTATTCCATTCCTCTTGAACAGCTTTCCGAAGTCCATGCAGGGTTGAACAAGTCTAAACAATCCACTTTTTAAAAAGAGCAAAAATCCGTGGATGATACATCAGGAGATTTAGTAGGGATATGGGTGAAGGGTATTTATTGCCTTGATACACATTTTCTCTTCCATTTTTTCCGGGTAAATAACAGCGGATTTTGAGGTGCAGCAGCTTGCTTTGTCTTGATACAGTTCTACTGACTGATGGCACTGTGGGTAAAGAGAAGATATTTCATATTTGAAAATTTATAAAATGTGCTTCTGATATTACCTGGAATTGACCTTAACAGCTTTCTGCAATTTTTAATTGTCATTACATCAAAAACCAACACAATAAATCCTTTTGAAAAACTTCTTTAGATTTTGAACCATGTTGTAACATTTTTTCCTTCTCTTTGATAATAACAAATAGATCTCTTTTTATTGCAGTCATTTAAATATACCCAGGATTCAACTATTGTGACAACATTCTTCCATTTTTGTCCAAATAATTGTTTCTCATAGAGAATTCTGCAGCAGGTTCTGCTTTCGGCGATATATCGTGGAAAAACATGATTCACATTATGTTTTTTTTTTGCCCTTTTAAGATTCAAATCAGCATTAATCAATTTGTTTACAGTTGATACTGAGCACATTAACAATTATGCAACTGTCCTTTGATTTTGAAGATTTTCTTTTAACATTAAAGTTCTTACCTTTGCAACCTTTGAAACATTCAGTGTTTTCCTTGTATATCTATTTTTAACAATTTTTCTCCTTGGAACTGAACTTGGATGTTTTTTGCCTTTCTTATCAACAATGTTATCTATCATTACCTTAGCTACCAAAAAATGTGGCTTTCATGGCATTTTTAATAATTAAATATGAATATTTTTTCAGGAAAAGCACAAGCATAGCTTTCCATTCATTGCTTCTTTAAAAGTGCCATGTTACATGAAAACAAAATTTTCAAATAGCAGATGATAGTTTACACTTTCAAAAGTATAGCTGCAGCTAAAAAAATTTTTTTCCAAGCAGTTTTTTATTTTTTTATAGCAAAGCAAATTCGTTAAAAAAGTGTGCAAACAGCCTCTGTAGCTTGCAGTTGGCTTAAATTTATGATCAGTTTCTCCCTTAAGCATTTGTTAACAAAAGAAAGAATAAATAGTTCTGCCCTCTTGAGAAAAGCTGAATTTTTTTTTATAAATAGATAAAAAGAAATTATAAATATAATTTTCAAGATTTTAAAAATCTAGTAAATATTGAAACACTATAAAAAATTATTTAATACTTGTTCAATTTATTAAAATGTGTATTCATTTTTTATTAAATTTAATTAATATATAAAACATAACTTAATACCAACTACATGTACATGATGATATTTTTATCATATAATCATCATTCATAAACCAATTCTGACTAACTGTTTTTGGAACATTAAAAAAAGCAAATATTCATTTTAAATGATTAAACACTGCCAACAGAATTAAACAATAAAGACTTTTTTCAATTCATATAATGTTTCTATGATTTGACTTAAATTAACTAGAAATATCTATAAATCAGTAAACAACTATCATACAGATTATATTAAATCTCATTAAAGTTGACCATAATTACAGAACTTGAAGCAAATATTAGGGAACAATTTAACATTGAAAATTTTTCAAATTATTTTACATATTCTTTTAATCTACTTGAGAAACACATTATTTTTGAAACAAGGGAATATATCATAACTAAGCTTTAAGAATCACTAAATAATTTTATCCGGTCAAAGCATTATTAAATCTAATAGAATTTGACAAAACTTTTAACTAGAGACATTCTGTTTATAATAAAATTTGAAAGTGACAAAGTTGAACAGTTTTAAAATGGAGATGGGGACTGAATGCTCATTATAAAATTAAATTAGCTGCACAAAGACTGATCACCATACATATTATTTTGCAATTTGTTCTAAAATAGTTTTAATTCCATATAATAAAAATAAAATTTTCTTTACCTTACTGACACTAATATCTGGTATATACATCGTATTTTTCTTATCTCGGCCAATTATGCCTCCTGTACATGTAATCAACAATAAAGAACCAATTTTCAATTTCTCCGAGCTTTCTACAATTGCTCTTATAGACGGAGGCCAAGTATCAGATGAATCTGAAATGTGCCAATATTTTATTTCAAAATGCAAAACCAGTACATCAACAAATATTTAACATCAAAATAAAGTATTTAAAAACAATAAAAATATAATTTTTCCTTTAAATGAACTCTGATTATCAAACAAGAGAGAATCATACCAAACTTTATAAAACAAACAAACAAAAAAAAAAGTTAGACTGGCATTAATTAAAGAGAAATGCTGTACGTTTTTCTCATGAATTAAGTTGAAATAATTAGTTTTGAATTAGTTTAAAACAAAGACTAATAAAAAGTACGGATGTAGTTTCCATGACTAAATAAACTGACTTGTAATTGCTTGATCAAATAGCAAAATGCTAGAGTAAAATGAAAACTTAAAAATGTGTTTAAACTTAATAAAGTAACTCATGCTTAAGTAATGGATAATATGACTGAAGTTTAAGCTTGAAAATAATTTAAATAAAAGTTCAGAACAGATATTATGGAATCAAAGCAAAAAGAAGATTTTAAACACAAGCCCTAGATACACAATTTAGATTTTACTATAATTTTTTGAGAAAATGTTACGATGATTTATTTGAATTAAACTTTTGAAACATTTATTCTTTTTTTCTCTTTTTTCTGTTAACAATGTTTAAAAAAATTGCTGAATTTGACAAGATATAATTACTTTTTCATTGATAACTTTTTAAAATAGAGCTATTATGAAGATCACTCTGAAATTTTCGAGATACATATAGATTTTTAAAGTTATATTTGTGAAATTTTAGGAGCATTCAAAGCAATCTCCTACAGCAACAATGAACTTCTGTAAGCGAATTTTCCAGATTAAATGCCTCAAACAATTCATTTCTTGGAATCAAAGAAAAAAAATGCATTTATAGTCACATCAATCTCGTCTTTGGAATGAAAACGGCGTCCATGTAAGCTCTTTTTAGATTAAAAAATAACCAAAGTCACACATAGCTAGATTGGGTGAATAGGGTGGATGTTCTACCACTATGATGTTTTTGATCACAAAACTCAAATGTCAATCTTGCTGAATGGGAAGGTGCATTGTCATGGTGGAGCCCGAATCCTCTGACATTAAGTTCTTGAAGAATTTCTGGAAGACATTTAGTGGTGTACCAGTTAGCTGTGACTTTCTTCTGTCCTTCCAGCTTGATGGCTGTGATCGATTCTGTAACTGTGAAGGAAGCGGCATACATTACTTTTTCCATGATACATTGTTTTCTTACCATTGTGGGGTAGACCCATACTTTACTTTCTTGACGTGTCGGAACGTCAAAAAAATGGTGCTGTCAAAAAAATGACATGCACGTTTCATCACCAGTTACGATTTTAGAAATAATGCATCAGCCATCATCTTTAAGTAATTTAAGAGTTTCTTTACTGATTCTGACATGCTCCTCCTTTTGGTGTTCAGTTAAATAAATAATGGGAAACCCAATGGCAAACTACTTTTTTCAATAAGAAATTTTTCATGAATAATATTAAGCATGGCAGATCCAATGTTAAGTTCCTTCTCTGTTATTTAGTAGGTTCAGCGGCTATCATTAACATTTTGTTCATGGCAGACACATTATATGGGATTACTGCTGTCAACGGCATTCCTGTGTGTTCTTTATCCTGAATAGAAATTCTGTAAATCATCTGAATAGAGTAAAAAAAGAAAGAAAGAAAAATGTCAAGGAAAAGTTTTGCAATGTATTTTACTCCAAAAGTGTGATTATCAACTTTAAAATGAAAACTGAATGTAAATTTGTAGGCAGTTATGCCATTCCATCTGTGCATATTCTTGTAATGCAGTGGTTAGCACAACCACCTAGCAAATGGAAAATCAGTGGTCAAATTACTAGCAAAAGTGCTGTTGATTGTTCCTATTACTTGCTCTAAAACACTTAACAGTCTCTAGAGATATCCAGAGTAAAATATGAAAGACAATGTCTTATTACCATCTGGATTGGCTGATTATGTATGGCAATTTCTCCTTCCTTCATGTGTGCCTTCATAGTGTAACTAGAAACTCATCCAGCTATAATCTGTCACTTTATAACAGTCATCTCAAGGCAGTTCTCCCATTTGCATAAGTCCTTTTGTCATCACTGCATAGTTTTTGCAGTTTTGTCATCACTGCATCTCCATGCCCAAAGATCTCGTACCTCTCTTTGCATGCTTCCAACCTCTTGAGAGGACTTTAAGAGCAGGTGTATTTTAAATATATGGTCCTATGTTACAAAGACATTTTACATTTAAAAATATCCAGGATTCGAACCCAGGCCCAATGACATGATAGGTGGCAACACTAATCTTTAGACCAAAGAGTGCAACAAAAGGATTGTTTAAAGAAGTAATGTAAAATATGCTAAATATATAGCACATTATAAAGCACTTATAATCCTTTTTATTAACAGTTCTATACTTTTAAAGGCAGAATTTACATATATATTTTAAATTTATTCTTATATAACAAATTTTATAAAATGTCACGTTCATGTAAAAACCTTACTACATATGCAATATCTTACTTTCTGGTGAAAGTACTTTTATATTGCCTTTTGGTGCAGATATTTCATCTTCTGAATCAGATGAAAATATTTCTCCTTCTTCTAAAGAACTATAATTTTCTTCACTAATTTCAGAATTTCCTGGAGAGAGGTAAGGTTCAGTATCAGTTTCACTTTTACAGCTTTTTTCAGATACTTGAGACTGAAAAATAAATAAATAAAGTGGAAAACATATGTTTATATGACATTTCAGGCAAATATTTCATAAAAAAATTTTAAATAAAAAAACATTACTAGATTGGTCATACAACATGATTTAAAAAATTTCAAGAAGTAAACACAATAGACAGAATCAATCATCAAATTAATACTTCCATTATTGATTAAGCAATAATATAGTTTAACATTTTTTCCCCAAATACATTGACAGAGAAGAATTTGGTACTTATGTACAACTTTCACAGTTGGTGTGAAAACCAAAAGCTCTACCTCTAAAATATTCAAAACCCCCACCTTAAATACTATTCAACTAAATTTGACACCTAGTGAGGGCAATGAAAAGGATAAGTTAAACAGTAAAGGTTCAAATAATAAAAATTAGTTACTTAACATAAAATACGTGACAATATAAAAACTTACGTTTTTCTTTTTCCAAAATGCCTTCCTAGCTTTTAGCTTTTCTTTCTTCCTTTGCAAGCTTTTGTCCTCTTCAGACATATTTTTAGTTTCTGCAGTGTTGGAGTTTGGGTCAATTTTGCAGTAAAATGAATATGATTTTTTATCACTATCATACAGATAATAAATCCCAGAAGATGGATCATACAAAAGCATTCTTATCTGCAAATATTAAACCTCAAATATTAATATTAAATAAATATCATATAACTGAACATATAAAATATTATAAATATTCAATTACTAAATACTTATTCTTTCACTAACTATTACTAACATTTTGATAAAACTTTTAATATCTAAACAAAAATTAATTCATTTCTGCGTTCTCTCCTATTATTATTGCATTATAGAAATCCTTAATTTAACACTGAAGATAACAGCAACAGCTATAGCATAACAACAATGGAATATATATGCATTTTCCATGGTAGTATCAATTAATCAAAAGTTCATTTGCATTTCATATTTTATTCATATGAGTTAGATTGAGATTTAAAATTCCAAAGGCTTCTAACCTAAACAGTAAACAAAGTCACTTATATAATAAATTACACATTAATGTTTTAGAGGAACTTAAAATAGTTAAAAAAAGATTTTTGAGAAATTTTATTTTGCTTAAGTTATAGATATCAGTTTCTAAATTAAGGATTCATGCCAAAGCTACAGATGTAATAATTCCTTATTACCTATCTGATATTTAAGAAAGAAAAACATATACTTTCAGATGCCATGAACTTAATCCATTTACTTTTATAGAAGATTATAAACATAAAATTGTATAAAATACTTCAAAAAATAGAGAAATAAATATATTTCTAAAATACTGTAGAAATTCACTTCCCTAAATTCCAAACGCTGAATTCAAGGATATAAATATATGACATTTTTTCAGCTAACAAGCAAAAATTTTATCTAATATCTTTAACCTTCCTCTCAAATAAAATTTCATTTTGAAAACTCCCTATTATAATTTCACAATCTGATGCCTTTATTATCAAAATTTTAAACTATTAAAGTATATATCAGGATTGGCCAAACTTCATGTCAGTAAGAGCCCCACATTTGAATTCAGGAATATTCGAGAGCCGCATCTAGATTTTCTAAAAGCCACAAGTTCATATTTACATCATTATAGAAGTAGTGGAGGAGGTTTTAAATAGAAAGAAATCCCTGATAACTTCGTAAAAAGAGTCTAAACTAATTAATTACTTCCTTTTGGGCACTGAATAGTTTTAGTTTACCATATTTCATACATATATTTTATATGCATGAGCCACACAAATTGCCTGCAAGAGCCGTATCAGGCTCGCGAGCCATACTTTGGCCACCCCTGGTATATATATTTAGAAATAGAAAATATAAAAACATTCGATTAAAAAGAAATTGCGATTTAATTTTGGTATGCAGATTTCAGTTTAATATCTAAAACAATTGTAGGTGAAAAATCTATAACAGACTTACTAGTTTAGAAATTATAGCCAGAGAAGATAAGAACATATATTTCTATAACATATTAAAATAAATAACACATCAAATAAAATAGTAAAATAAATAAAAAACTCACAGTTTAAAAAAAAAAAAAAAAACCTCACTCTTACTACACCATCACAAATTAATGCATGGAAGTGCTGTGCATTTATTTAATAATTCAATCAAATGTGCATTTATTTAATAATTCAATTATTTAATAAAATACAGACTTAATTCTTCAAGCTGCCTTTTTTCTCCCAAAGGAATGCATTTGCACAAAGTGTATAATACATATTATTTCTCACAAATGCAATGCAATATTTCCTGCTTTGCCAAAATATCAAACATGAAAACCAAAAACAATAAGAAATATTGAAGAGGTCTATTTAAAGGTATTTAATATAATATAAGAATACATATAAAAAAGTAACCTTTAAAAGAAAATTTGGTACTTACATATTAATGCCACTACCTTGGCACAATATGGCAGTTTTTTACAGATGAAAAAATAAAAGTTATTTATGGGTGCTATAGAGACATCAGGTTTTTTTTTTTTAAAAAAAAAAAAGCAGGAGAGATAAAAAATAAGCAATGCTCTCACCAGGACTCGAACCACGGACCTCTCGAATATGCACCAAGTGTGCTGACCACTACACCACAAAGGCATGCTAAGAAGGTGAGAAAATATCTTATATAATCTCCCTTTTAAAGGGCGACTGGGGTTTTAGGAAACCCAATTGCCAAATCATCATTCACCACCTTTTAGTTTGGGTGCCATTGCAGAGTTATTAGCTTATTCCGAAGCAGGAGTTGTGAAAAATGTGCAATGCCCTTGTTGGGACTTGAACCATGGACTGAATATGCACCAAGTGTGTTGACTGCTACACCATGAAGGCAGGAGAAATATCTTGTAGTGCTAGTTGCCAAGCTTCACAATATTTTTAAAAACATTCTCACACCGTTGATATGTATCGTAAGTCAGGAAACAATATCAACATATCAAAATAAAAAGCACTTTTTCAAAATTTTCAGAATGCAAATTAAAAACATTAAATAAGAATTATATTATACATTAAAAAATAAAACATATTTTTTACAAAATTCTTCTTTAATTTTTTAGAGCTGTTTTTCTTTCCATGTACAAGTAATCAGTTTTCACTTTTGTAAAAAAATATTATATTTCTGCAGAACTTTTACTGCAGTTTTCCATTGCTGGCATATTTGACAAGCAACATTTTAAAATTGAACTGAAGGCAGAAAATATCATTAGTTATCTATAAAAATCATAGGAACATAGAATACAATAAAAAGAACCCATACAATAATGGTGGCATTATTTAACTAAAGGACTGCTATGTGTATGGTGGCTTGAAGAAGTTTATGCACAAGGTTGCCAAAGTTTGGCACATTCTGAAAAGTTGGTGAATTCTACTAAGGTGGCTGCGATAGTACATAAGTACTGGAAACTTATATTTACAAAATTTCTCTTTCACTAACCGGATCATAAAAATATCCAGTAGATGAGCAGTAATACATCTTGCTTTGTTCATCATATGTATAATCGGACATTCCACTATGTTCTTCTACAACTTCTTTTACCATATCTGCAACTGTCATCTGAAGAAAAATATAATACATGTATGAAAAAAGCATGCAGTAAATTATTTTATAATTACATGCCACAATAAAGATCACTATATTATTGGTTTCCCTATCACTTACAGAAGTCCCTTCAGGAGGTTTCCAGTCACATACCGAATCACATTCATCTGAAATACAAAGATAAAAAATAAGAGGAAAACACATAAATATCAAAACTCACAAATTACTTAACCCTCAACACAGCTTCAGCAAGCACATAAATATGTTAACATTCAGCAATAATGTCAAAAATAATTGTTTTATTTATCCAAATATAAAGATTTTAAAATTTTTTAAATAAAAGCGAAATGACACATATATTTAACACAAACTTTATCTATGTTAAATTGTAATATTAAAATTAAAAAAAAATCTACACAAATAGTTTAAAAAACAAAGCACAGCAGAATTTTGATAATTTTATGATCATTTAATCCCTGAATGCCTGTAATCTGTGCTCATTTTAGATGTAAATAAATGAAATTTCGATTTTCAGGAAATTCAGCATCGCAAATTTATCTGCAACATATGTAAGAAAATAAACTTTTTTCTTAAAGTTATACCATATTTATTACAAATTTTGATTGATGAAGCTAATTATTCTGTTAAATTGATGAAGCTAATTATTTTATCATTGAAGTTATTTATCATTTTCTCTGTCCATATCAGCACTCCCAACGTCGGAGGCATTTTATTTTTAGTACATCTTAACTTCCATCCATGGAAAGGGAGGGTATTAGTTTCCAAATCTTCCTTATTCCTAAAATAAAAGAATGATCAAAAGAATTTTCAACTGAAACTCATATTATTTATTCTGCCTAAATTACATGATAATATGACTTAAAAGTTCATCATCTTTATGGTAATGAGTAAAAAATGTCAAAGTACTGTGAAATTTCTTTAATTTATTTTTTTCGATAAACATCTTTTGAATTAATCAAAAGCAGAGCTTACTGCAGCCCAAGTTTTCTAATAATTCTGTAAAAAAATTATAATGAAATTTACAGGAAATTTGCTAGTGGCATGCAAATGGTAAATCATCGATTTTCTTAAGTCATAGCATCTATCAAATGTGCAAGCTAACTGGGGATTACAGACAACTGTCCCAAGGATGGTTCCTTTCCTTAAACAGTCTCGCCATCTGAGAACTCATGGTATTCAGGCCATACAATTCAAGATCTGATGATGAATCTCTATCATTCTTGTGGTCAGGAAATAAACAACAGACCTTGTTTCAGAGCTAGCACACCCTCAAACATTTCCATCATAGGATACAAAATATGACCATTATTAAAAAATGGGACCTGTTTGTGTGCAAGGAATAGCCCACCCAGCCGACTGCTTAGTGACACTGACTGGCATTCCAGCAGGCTCAGGTTTGAATTCTGGAGATGTAGATATTTGTAAGCGTACAGTGTTGTGCGACAAGGGGACACTGAAAATACATGATGAGCCGAAAGACCTTTTGACACATTGGTGGTAGGGAAAGAGGGATTAGAAACCCTCAGACTGCTTTCTGGAAGTTCTCCCTCAAAGCTGGGGCACAACTTCACAGTTAATGCAGCACGACTACACGAATGGTGAATTTCTGGTGTCTTGTCCACTTCTATTTTTACCTGTGTGCAAAAAAATGTCAGAAGACACTGTACTTGAGCAAAATTACAAACTTGCACATTTTAAAAAGATACTGACAAACAGTTCTTTGGTTATGTTACAGCATTTACATTGGTATACAATTTTTCATACCATGCAAATATTAAATATTTTCACTGAAAAATTCTCAATTTTCAGTATAAAGCACTTTTAATTCTGTATCACACATGTTACAAGAAAGAACTGTAACACAGTGTTATAATGACAGAGCATTAAATACAAAATGAGATGAAAAATTGCACTTTAAATCAAACATGGAAGTTTTAGGGTCTTTATTAATCTCCACGTCACATATGAAATTTTTATGTTTTTATATGATTATCTGTTATTTAGAAATAATGCTAGGAATTTAGGTTCTTCAAGTATAGACAAACCATACTGAAATTAAAATAAACCATCTTACCAACTTTCTTTTCTGTCAAATCGGTAGTTACTTCAGCATTGCAGTTTTCATCTGCAGCATCAGGGATATTCCCATCTGAATCAACGGACTAATAAAAGGGCAAAGAAATACCATAATAAATCAAATATGGCATACTAAAATAATAATGGTAGCATATTTATTAAAAAAATATTTACTTCAGTGGCATGTGCTTCGGTTTTTACATTGGGAATATTATCATCAACATCATCAAGATGCAAGTTGTTAACTTTATCCACAACAGAATCAGCAAGTTTTTCAGAATCATCATGCTTATCCTCAGTAAATAACTCATATGCATTTTTGGAGTAGTCATACT